>NC_037350.1:11256223-11570279 GCF_002263795.3 Bos taurus
ATAACCACAAATACTAAGGAAGTTGAAATAATGTATAGACCCAGCAATTGGGAAGTACCTGAAGTGCATATGTGAAATTTGTACCTAAAGTGCAAATACAGTGAAAATATAGATTGTGAAGTGAGAGAAATTCTACTGTAACCAGTTAAGGATTAGGAAGTATGAAATGTCTTTTGACACCACTTTGCACTGCTCTGGTTGAAAGGATTTTAAAGATACCTGTTAGGAGGAAGGGTATTAAGATGATTCTGAGACCATTTCCAACAGGTGTGGGGGATTTCCCTCCCTACCCCGCATCTGTCTACCTGAGATAGCATCAGATTCTACAGATAGAGGGCTCAGTCCCACAAGACTGCTTTCCACTTCAGATACGAGTCACAACCCCAGGTTAACTAACATCTGTGTTTCTGACTGGTTATACGTTGGAGGTTCCAAGGACCCTGTCCTTGAACTTTGGGTGCCAGTTGCAAGTCCAGGTTTTAACCTGTACTTCTGGCTGACTGGCTAAATCAGAGGTTCCCATGGCCACCTCCCATTTTGGATATAATTAATCAGCTTCAGAGTGATTCACAACTCAGGAATACATTTTCTTACATTTACCGGTTTATTGTAAAAGGATATGGTCGGGGATACAGGTGAACATCCTCATGAAAAAGATGTTATCACTTCAATTCAGTCGCTCAGTCGTGTCCGACTCTTTGTGACCCTTGTCCATCACCAACTCCTGGAGCTTGCTCAAACTCATGTCCATTGAGTCAGTGATGCCATCCAACCATCTCTTCTTCTGTCGTCCCCTTCTCCTCCTGCCTTCAATCTTTCCCAGCATGAGGGTCTTTTCCAATGAGTCAGTTCTTTGCATCAGGTGGCCAAAGTATTGGAGCTTCAGCATCAGTCCTTCCACGAATATTCAGGACTGATTTCCTTTAGGGTTGTATATGGGAGAATACACAGAGCTTCCCTGATTAAACCCCATCCTTTTGGGTTTTTATGGAGACTTTATTATATATGTGTAATTGATTGAATTACTGGCCAGTGATGATCAACCTCGAGCCTCTCTCCCCTCCCAGGGCTTGAGGGGTGGGACTGAAATCTGATGTTAACTAAGATAGACGGAGTTCCAGCCCTCCAGTCACTGGATTGGTTCCCTTGGCAGCCAGACCTCGTAGGTGACCCTGGGGCATTCCAAAAGTCACCTCATTAACATAACAAAGAATACCTTGATCTCTCTTACCACTTAGGAAATTTCAAGGGTTTTAGAAACTCTGTGCTAGAAATGGGGATGAATACCAAATATATATTTCTTATTATAATTCATAGTATCACAGGTATCCTGCTGGCCTGCCCAGCAGCCTTATTTTGCATGCATAAAACTGCTAGATTTAAGCTGTTGGAGAAAGTATCTTCCTGCACTAGGATTAAGTTGAGTTGGCATGGTGTTGAAGGAGAGCATAAATGTTAAGTAAATTGGTTCGGCACTCTTGGCAAGGCACCGTGAGCAGAATAGAAATTGGCACTGGAAAGGGGACGTTAGAGATGATCTAGTTTAACCCCTTCTGGGGACACTTGAGTCTGAACAAACCTTGCTGCTTGGGGCAATGCAGCTTTCCGCCTCCCAGCAAGCAGCTAGAGCAGTGGTTCTCAACTGTTTCCAATTTTGCCCATACATGGGATACTTTATAAAAATACTGATGGTATCACATTAAAATTAAGAATTTCCATTCACCAAAATATATCAAGAGAGAGAAAGCATGCTCAAAGTGGAAGATACTTGCTAAAGATACAATCAGTGAAGGGCTTATACTTGGATGGATGTGTGTGTGTGCGCGCGCGTGCGCTTAGTTGCTCAGTTGTGTCCAACTCTTTGCAACCCCATGGACTGCAGCCCACTAGGCCCTTCTGTCCATGGGGCTTCTCCAGGCAAGAATACTGGAGTGGGTTGCCATGCCCTCCTCCAGGGGATCTTCCCAACCCAGGGATCAAACCCAGGTCTCCGGCATTGCAGGCGGATTCTTTACCATCTGAGCCACTGGATGTATACAGAACTCCAAATCAATAAGAAAAAGAAAGATAACCCAGTTTTAAAAATGGGCAAGAACTAGGCACTTCACAAAAGATTCTGTCCGATTGTTCCGTATCCATGAAACATTGTTCAGCTTCATTAATGATCTGTGAAATACATAATGGAATACCACGACACACCCTGTTGTCAGAGTAACTATAATTGCATTTTAATGATGCCATATATTTACACAGGTATGGAGCCAAGTAGTCTTTTGATAGAAATGTAAATAGATACAACTATTTTGGAAAATTATTTGTCATTATTTATTAAAGTGTGTGTATGTATATATGTATACATACATACATTGTTGTTGTGTAGTGCTAAGTCATGTTCCACTCTTGTGACCCCATGGATTGTGGCTCCCAGGCTCCTCTGTCCATGGGATTTCCCATGCAAGATTGGAGTGGGTTGCCATTTCTTTCTCCAGGGGGTCTCCCGTCCCAGAGTTTGAACCCATGTCTCCTGCATTGGTAGGTAGATTCTTTACCACTGAGCCATCTGGGAACCTCTGACACACACACACACCACACACACCACACACACCACACACCACACACACACCACACACACACACCACACACACACACCACACACACACACCACACACACCACATACACCACACACACACACACACACACACACACACACACACACACACACACACACACACACACAATATTTTCACTCCCAGGGAAGCAACCCAAATATCTTTCAACAGTAGAATGGATAAATAAACTATGGAATATTCTTTTTTTTTTTTCCCTTGGGAAAAGATGTTTGTTTTATATTTTCTTCTCTTCAGATTGTGGAGTAAAGCTGTGATAGATATTATGAAATGATGAACACGAATATTTTGAGGGGTCCTGTCATTTTCACTTTTGTTTGCTTCACCGTCTTTTTCTTTTTTACAATAGTAGAAGATATTTATCAGTTTTCACAATCAATAGCCAGACAAAAAAATAAAAGATAATTACATTAACCTCCAATTAAAATAAATAAATTCATATTTTTAAAAAAGATAATTACAGTTGCAAGTCACAATGATAACATGATTAAAATAATTACATACAATTTGGGGGTGAAGCAGAGTGATGTGGTAAGTGGAAGTGCGTTCATGCACATGTTTTCATCTGCTCAGCCAGTCTATGTCTTTTGGTTGGTGCATTTTAATTCATTTACATTTAAGGTAATTTTCAATATGTATGATCCTATTACCATTTTCTTAATTGTTTCAGGTTTATTTTGTGTAGGTCTTTTCCCTGTCTTGTGTGTCTTGCCTGGAGAAGTTCATTTACCATTTGTTGCAAATAAAGCTGGTTTGGTCGTGCTGAATTCTCTTTAACTTTTGCTTCTCTAGAAAGCTTTTGCTTTCTCTGTCAAATCTGAATGAGAGTTTTGCTGGGTAAAGTATTATTCTTGGTTTTAGGTTTTCCCTGAACAAGAGTCTGGCTGGATAGAGTATTCTTGGTTGTAGGTTCTTCCTTTTCACCACTTTAAATATATCATTCCATTCCCTTCTGGCTCATAGGATTTCTTTGAGAAAATCAGCTGATAACCTGATGGGGAGTTCCCTTGTCTGTTAGTTGTCATTTTTCTCTTGTTGCTTTTAATATTTTATCTTTATCTTTAATTTTTGTCAGTTTTGATTACTATGTGTCTTGGTGTGTTCCTCCTTGGGTTTATCCTGCCTGGGACTCTTATGCTTCCTGGACTTGGTTGACTATTTCCTTTCCCATGTTAGGGAAATTTTCAGCTATTATCTTTTAAAATATTTTTTGGGGTCTTTTCTTTCTCTCTCTTTCTGGGATCTCTATAATGCAAATGTTGTTGCATTTAATGTTGTCCCAGGGGTCTCTGAGCAACTAACAGTTTCACTTTTCATTTTCAGAGGTCTCTTAGGCTGTCTTCATTTTTCTTCATTCTTTTTTCTATATTCTGTTCAGCAGCAGTGATTTCCACCATTCTGTCTTATGGATGTGAGACATCTGTAAGTGACCACCAGGTCACTTACCCATTCTCCTGCCTCAGTTATTCTGCTATTGATTCCTTCTAATGTATTGTTCAACTCTGTTTGCTTGTTTTTTTTAGTTTTTCTAGGTCTTTGGTAAACATTACTTGCATCTTCTCTGTTCTTTTTCCAAGATCCTGGATGATCTTCACTATCACACTTCTGAATTCTTTTTCTGGAAGGTTGCCTAATCTCCACTTCGTTTAGTTGTTCTTCTGAAGTTTTGGCCCTTCATCTGGAGCATAGCCCTCTGTTTTTTTCATTCTGATTAACTTTCTGTGATGTGATTTTCATTCTAGCCTCTGCAGGATTGTGGTTCATCTTCTGTCTGCCCTCTGGTGGATGAGGCTGAAGGCTTGTGTAAGCTTCCTCATGGGAGGGACTGGCAGTGGGAAAAACTGGATCTTGCTCAGCTAGGTCTTGCTCTGTTTCTATACAAAAAAGATCTTCATGACCTAGATAACCATGATGGTGTGATCACTCATCTAGAGCCAGACATCCTGGAATGCAAAGTCAGGTGGGCTTTAGGAAGCATTTACTATGAACAAAGCTAGTGGAGGTAATGGAATCCCAGTTGAGCTTATTTCACATCCTAAAAGATGATGCTATTAAAGTGCTGCACTCAATTATGCCAGCAAATCTGGAAAACTCAGCAGTGGCCACAGGACTAGAAAAAGGTCAGTTTTCATTCTAAATCCAAAGAAGGGCAATGTCAAAGAGTGTTCAAACTACTGCACGATTGCAGTCATCCACACGCCAGCAAAGTAATACTCAAAATTCTCTAAGCCAGGCTTCAACAGTATGTGAACCGTGAACTTCTAGATGTTCAAGCTGGATTAGAAAAGGCAGAGAAACCAGAGATCATATTACCAACATCCATTGGATCATCGAAAAAGCAATTTTTCGATGCAAGAGAGTTCCAGAAAACATCTATTTCTGCTTTATTGACTAAGCTTAAAGCCTTTGACTGTGTTGATCACAACAAACTGTGGAAAATTCTGAAAAAGATGAGACTATCAGACCACCTTACCTGCCTCCTGAGAAATCTGTATGCCGGTCAAGAAGCAACAGTTTGAACCAGACATGGAACAATAGACTGGTTCCAAATTGGGAAAGGAGTACATCAAGGCTATATATTGTCACCCTGCTTATTTAACTTATATGCAGAGCACATGTGAAGTGCCGGGCTGGATGAAGCACAAGCTGGAATCAGGATTGCTGGGAGAAATATCAGTAACCTCAGATATGCAGATGACACCACCCTTATGGCAGAAAGTGAAGAACTAAAGAGGCTTTTGATGAAAGTGAAGGAGGAGAGTGAAAAGGCTGGCTTAAAGCTCAACATTCAGAAAACTAAGATCATGGCATCTGGTCCCATCACTTCATGGCAAATAGATGGGGAAACAGTGGAAACAGTGGCTGACTTTGTTTTTTTTGGGCTCCAAAATCACTGCAGATGGTGATTGCAGCCATGAAATTAAAGGACACTTAATCCTTGGAAGGAAAGTTATGACCAACCTAGACAACATATTAAAAAGCAGAGATATTATTTTGTCAACAAAGGTTCATCTAGTCAAGGCTATGGTTTTTCCAGTAGTCACATATGGATGTGAGAATTGGACTATAAAGAAAGCTGAGCGCCAAAGAATTGATGCTTTTGAACTGTGGTGTTGGAGAAGACTCTTGAGGGTCCCTTGGACTACAAGGAGATCCAACCAGTCCATCCTAAGGGAGATCAGTCCTGAATATTCATTAGAAGGACTAATATTGAAGCTGAAACTCCAGTACTTTGGCCACCTGATGTGAAGAGCTGACTCATTTGAAAAGACCCTAATGCTGGGAAAGATTGAGGGCAGAAGAAGAGGATGACAGAGGATGAGATGACTGGATGGCATCACCGACTCAATGGACATGGGTTTGGGTGGACTCCTGGAGTTGGTGATGGACAGGGGGGCCTGGTGTACTGCGGTTCATGGGGTTGCAAAGAGTCAGACACGACTGAGTAACTGAACTGAACGTCATTCATTTATATAATATTCAAAACCAGGCAAAGCTAATGTGTGATGTTAAGCCAGGCTAGTAGCCACCTTATGGCAGGGAGCAAGGGGTGTGGTTAATGTCTAGGAGGAGGCACGGGGATGTTTCTGGGGTGCTGATAATGTGGGATTTTTTTTTTTAAACCTTGTGGTAGTTACACTGAAATGTTCACTTTGTGATATTCATATAGTTGTACATTTATGATTTATATACCCTTTAATGTTTGTAGCTATGTTCTAGTAAAGAATTTTTTAGAATATTGACTGGTACACCTATTAGAAATGCTAAAATAATACATTACCAAGTGCTGATGAGCATGCCGAGTAACTGGAACTCTTAAACACTGCAAGTGAGGAAACAAACTAGTACCACCACTTTGAAAAACAGTTTGGCAGTTTCTTTGAGTTAAACAGTTAATCACTTAACCAGTAATTCTATTTCTAGGTATTTACCCCAGATTAATAGGGACTTATGTTCTCATAAAACTTGTACCTAAATGTTTCTAGTGGCTTTATTCATAATCACCAAAAACTGGAGGAAACAACTAGGGAATGGAGAAACAAGCTGGTACACGCATACTCTGGAGTGTACTACTCAGCAATAAAAATACCAGACTACTGTAATGCAACCAAGTGGACACATCTCAGAATCATCATGCTAAGCAAAAGAAGCCAGCCTCCAAAGGGTACATACTGTATATGATTCCATTTATACAACATTTGGAAAAGGCAGACCTATGTAGAGACCAGATGAGTAGATAGATGCCTGGGAATGGGTGAAGGGTTGACTGCAAAGGTGCCTTGTGTCTTGATATGATTGTACAAGGTGTTTGCGTCTAAACCTGGCTTTAAAAATCCTGTTGCCTCGTTCCCATCTCAGACCAATTAATTCAGTCTGAGGATAAGACTCAGGCACTGCTATTTGTTCTAAACATTTCCAGGTGATTTCACTCTATAGGGTTAGGGCTGAGAACCATTTATGAGCTACATAAATCATCTAGGGAACTGCACAGAAACATTGGCTTTTGGATTTGGATTTCCACTGTTCTCAACAACTGATTAAAACTCTAGACAGAGATTAAGCATCAAGTGAAGTAATTAGCATTTAAGGGGCTGAGGATTATTCCACCCTTATTCCATTGATGACTCAGACATTGGGCAGGCTTTTCTTTGGTTATTACTTTGCTGCTGCTGACATTATTCAAACTGGTGATTATGAAAACCAGCATCAAGAAAGTGTTGACAGGAGTTTGATTTATTTAAACCATTGTATTTGAGATCATATCCTGGGCAGTACTTGATTGTTCCTATATAGCCGTGGTGTTTTCATCTTTTCTATAGTCGCTTTGTGAACGAACCCAATTTGGGCCTTTGGTCCAAATTATACCACTAGGTGTCACCAAGGAGTGATTAATGGGTAAACAGAGGGATCCAAGGATAAAATGTGATCGGAAAATTTTGAAAGCTTATTTTTCAGACCTAAAGGGCTTTGAAGGAGGCAGGTTAATGCAGAGGATCTAGTGGAGGGCTGCCAAAGGTCTTAAAGAGTTTGCCCCCGCTTTTTAGGGAATCCTTGTTTTCTCTCATCTTAGGCTACTCCTATAACCTCTTTATTTATTAACCTTGACTTTGCCTTTGAGTTTTTCTTAAATGTTGGCATTAGGTGGCCACCTGTGTTATATTGCTTTCCCTGAGGCTGTTTTCCTGTGTATAATTTCAAATTGATTCTTCTTCTGGTCTCCATTCCTCTCCTTTGTTAATAAACATAACCTTTAGTCCCAGTTCAGATGTGAATTTCGTCTCCGGCCTGTCCCCCAAAGTTAAGTCCTTGATATGGGTTAAAATGCCCACTTGTCTCTTTAAACTTTAAATCCTGCATTTGCTTCAAGTCTATTTTAGGACCTTTCATCCCCACTTAGCATCTCTTAGCTAACTCAGCTCTACAGGATATTCCTTTGCATTTATAGGCTGTTCTATGTAATCCCACATTTGCTTAAATATGCCCTTGTGTTTTTCTTTCCAGAGTCAGCTGCTAAAAGTTGTTTTCATATCTTCTGCTTTTGCACTCAGTATGTTTACCTTGCAAGATGCTGAGCATAGGGTTGAAGTGCTTGTTAATAAATCAGCTGAGCCAGAAAATAGTAGTGAGCACTTGCATATACCCTTACATAATGCTTACCATGTGCCAGGTACTTTTCTAAGTATATTACACATGTTATCTCATTAAATCCACACAAATACCATGAGGGAGACTGTTATTATCTTCCACTTGATAGATGTGGCAACTGGGGCCTAGAGAAGTTAAGAAACTTGCCTGAATCATGCAACTGTTAAGTAATGGAGCCAGATTACAAACCCAGGCAGGCTGACTTCAGGGTTCATGCTCTTAATCTCCACACTATGATTTAAACCACAAAAGTAAATATTGAGCATTTGTTATATGCGAGTCACTGTGCTAAGTGTTTTGCATGAATCATCTCAGTCATTCCTCACAGGAGCAGCATGAGGTGGGAACTGTACTATTTTACAGACAAAACTGATACATAAAGAGTAAACTGCTGAAGGCCATGCAATTAAGAAGCCCAAGGTGGTTCATTTGAGCTATAAACCTAAGTTTGTATAAATCCAGCGCTCTGGCTCTTAACCTCTCTGTTCTATTACCCATTGAAAGTGAAAGTGTTAGTTGCTCAGTCATGTCCAACTCTTTGCGACCTCATGAACTGTAGCCTGCCATGCTCCTCTGTCCATGGAATTCTCCAGGCAAGAATACTGGAGTAGATAACCATTCCCTTCTCCAGGGGATCTTCCTGACCCAGGGATTGAACCTGTGTCTCCTTTCTGGGGTTGTTATCTGGGTCAGATCCCACCTTCAGTTTGACCACAGTGCTAGGTGTTGGTACTTTCTTTCTTGGTTTATGAGTTCTGGGGAGTGTTTTTTTCAATTCCCCAATGTGCTCAGGGGTCATACACAGGCAGAGATAGTGCCTGCATGACTTTCTTGGAACCTCATCATTAGAATGCTACTTCCTTTACTAATAGCAGTTTTTCTAGTCTTGGCCCTTTGCCCCTAGTTTATATCAGTAGAGCTATTCGATTTCAGTTTTTAATGCTACTGCATTTATTTGAGTAAATTCATCCTCCAGTAATAAGGTGATTCCTGCCTATTTTACAGGCAGTTCTCTGAAGACATGAACGTCATATAGGTAATAAGCCAAAGCACTATTTGAAGAGTTCTGTTTCTAAGAATGGTGGTTTATGAGCCTTTCTTTTCTTTCTATTTGTTCTCAAGTGTTTTCTTCCTAAAAAGACAGAAGGTTTTGCAGCAGCAGGAGAAAAATTAAGAGGAGGAAAATCATGACGCTTATTTTGTCTTTCTTTCCCTTTCCCCAGAGTCTGAATGGTGTCTGGCTGAACAGAGAACGTCTAGAACCTTTAAAGGTCTATTCTATCCATAAAGGAGATCACATCCAGCTTGGGGTACCTCTGGAAAATAAGGAGAATGCAGAGTATGAATATGAAGTTACTGAAGAAGATTGGGAGAGGATTTATCCTTGTCTTTCCCCCAAAAGTGACCAGATGATGGAAAAAAATAAGGGCTTGAGAACTAAAAGGAAATTTAGTTTGGATGAATTAGAGGGTTCTGGAGCTGAAGGCCCCTCAAATTTGAAATCCAAAATAAGTAAATTGTCTTGTGAACCTGGTCAGCAAGTGAAGTCACATGGGAAGGGTAAAGTGGCCAGTCAACCTTCTGAATATTTGGATCCTAAGTTGACTTCTTTTGAGCCAAGTGTGAAGACCACAGGGGCTCATGTTAACCCAGGCCCTGCAAAAGTTATAGAGCTTCTTCGTAAGAAGAAGAAAGCTTCAAATCCTTCAGCATCTCAGAGCAGCTTAGAGCTGTTTAAGGTAACCATGTCCAGGATCCTAATGCTGAAAACACAGATGCAGGAAAAACAGGTGGCTGTTCTGAATGTGAAAAAGCAGACTAAAAAAGGGAGCTCAAAGAAGATTGTGAAAATGGAGCAGGAACTGCAGGATTTACAGTCCCAGCTGTGTGCAGAGCAGGCCCAACAGCAGGCCAGAGTGGAGCAGCTCGAGAAGACTATCCAGGAAGAGCAGCAGCATCTCGAGGTACCACACAGGAGGGAAGGACAAGATACCCCTTGTGATGGGCAGGCCCTTTGTGAGCCTGTGACCAGAGCTCTCTGTTTCTAGATCAGGGACCATATGTTTAGTGCCAGGGACAAGAGATGTAATGTGATCAGAAAACTTTGAGGTCTGCATGATGATCGGATCAGGAACCAGAGTTGGGTTGCCAACATGGGGTAAGTGGACTGGCAGAACCAGCCAAGATGCGTGAGGTTGTAAAAGCTGAGGCATCTCAGAGCTGAGGTGAATTTAGAGAGAGGCTGGATGAAGGTCAAGATACCGCCAAATTACAGTACACTCCAATTAAAGTATTAGTTGTTTTCATGAGTAATCTTCCTCTGCCCTGAGGTCAAAGCCAAATTCCTGTACCCAAGGCAGATAGAGGTCAGCTGGTTACTCTGCCCTTGATTTACCTGTTACTTGTAGCTAACCTAGGAAGTGGGAGGCTAGAAAGGGAAAAATGTTTATTTCTGTCCTGAGTAGCCAGCATGGGAGGGGGCAGGTACACCATCATTCAGTTGTTGGGTTGAGTGCTACCTTCCATAGGATGTCTACCTCTTCAGTAGATAAAATGACTGTCTTAGCTGTGTCAAGGTGAGAGTAAATGTGTCTGCATCCCTGAGTCATTTGTTTAGTTGATCAGCTCTTGCACAGAGCTTCTTGGCTAGGGCTGATCCTGGTTCTGCTCAAAATGTCAGTTCCCATCTGGCCAGAACCACGTGATTTACTCCCACCCACTTCCTCAGGTAGGACTGAATGTCAAGAATTCCCCATTGTTGACTTAGAATTAAGAAGGGCCAATCAGGATTGAAGTGAATAAGCTTTTATCTTTCCTTTACTTTACTCAGGGTAAGAAACAACCACTTGTGTTGGCTTATTTCTGAACAATTTATAGATTTCATCTAAGCTCTGCTATCCCCTGGAACTGATGGTCTTAGCAAAGGCCATGGATTAAGTAGGTCTTTCTCAGGGTATACATTGCTTGTTTATGTGTACTTTTTGTTGCCCTTTTCCAGCCTGGACTGGTTCTTGAAATTAATAGAGGGAGGTTAATCTCTACATATTTAGTGTATGACACCTTCACCAGAGCAGAACTCTCTTTAAAGGCTAATATGTTCAATAACAAGAGTTACTGTTGATTAATATTTGTGGCTGCTCTGGGCATGCTTCAAGATGTAGCTAGCTGTCAAATCTTTCCATACTAAAAGGGTAAAGAAAGGCAAAAAGGACCCGTTTAGGGAATTTCTCTAGGAATGAGAGGGTCATATATAAATTGCTCATAGTGAGGTATATCTAGTCCTTTATTACTAGCTGCATTTTCCTCTGTCACCAAGCCCTAGGAATTTATCCTACCCTTGCTGCTTGCTCAGAAGCTCATTAAACCCTTGTTATTTCACACAGATTTTTTGGGGGGGCAGGGTGGAGTGGGTGCACTCCACAGCTTGTGGGATCTTAGTTCCCTGACCAGGGATTGAACCCAGGTCTTCAGCAGTGAGAGTGCAGAGTCCTAACAATTGGACGGCCAGGGAATTCCCACACAGAATTTTTTTTGAGCACCCACGTTGCCTGGCACTATACTTGGGTCTGGGTTGTTATAAAGATGCTTAATAAATGGTTTTTGTCATAAAGGAATGGATCTTGTTGAGACAAGATATACACAAAATAATCACAGTAGTTTCAAAAGTCTGTAGATTTAAATTAGAGAACAATTTCCAGTTGGTGTATTAAGCGGGTAGGTAATTCTTAAGGAGGGAAGGACCCAGAGGTTCTCGTGGAGGGTGCTGGATGTAGGGGAGTGATGGTGTGGAAGACATCCACACCCGAGGGGGCCCTTGGAGGAAATGCAGCCCAGGCAGGCGGAGAAGGAACAGCTTATGGGCCAGAGGTGGGAAAGACTCGGAGTGAGAGACAGAGTGGCCAGAACTGAGGAAAGAAACATGGCGGAGCTGTGAGTGCCAGCCCAGGAGATTGTATTTCAATTTAGATATTTGGTGATGCAGAAACTCTCAGTTTCCATCCTTTTGAGAGTCATAGCATTAGCCAGTGAAGGGGACTTGGAGTATTAATCCAGAGTTTCTCCAGAACACCCTGAGTGGTGACTTGAAGGTGGCAGCCGTGAGATGTGCAGTGTTTGAGCCAACAGCTTAAAGTAAAACGGGAGATTTCCCACTCCCTCCCTTCCCCCTGTTGTTTCCAGATGCCTCTGCTAGCAGCTCTGCTTGTTTCTGTATTTTGCCCCTTTCTCCCCTTTCTACAGGGAAGCCTTCCATTTTGTTTTTGGCTTTTTAGGGTTTGGAGAAAGAGGAAGGTGAAGAGGACCTGAAGCAGCAGCTGGCCCAGGCTCTGCAGGAGGTAACTTATGCTTGCTGTTGTCCTGAGATTATAGTGGGTGAGAGTGGGGGCAGCCAGGCTTCATGTGCCCACTGGCTGCCTCTGCTACTTAGCACACCCCTCTGCAGCACCTCCAATCTGTAGCCAGAGCAGGTGGCAGCAGCTCACAGGATCAGGTCTGAGATTTGGAACCTCACAGACATGCCAGACCTCAGTGTGAAAGCTTACGTCTTCATCTGAGCACGAGATGCTCTAGTGAAGATGAAACAGAGCCTGTAGCAATTAGGAGGCTCTCTGGGAGAATGGCTGCACATTCAGAAAGGTGAGGACAGCAGAGGGAAATTGCGAGCCGTGACTTGGCCACCAGGGCCTGCAACGCATCCTATTACCTCACTATTCCTGAGTTGAAGCCATTCTGAAACCATTCAAGAATGTTCCAATTACGCATCTTAGCTTAGGTTGAGAATTTGCAGTTTACCAGCCACTGAAACATATCAATTTACTAAACGGGCAAGACTCACAGGAATAAAATTATCCTAAAAGATTGTCTGTTACTTATTGAATTTAACTTTAGTACCTCGCTCTGTTTATCTTTTAATGAGTTCTTTTGCATCTTAAAAACCTGCTTTGTCTTCTGTCAGTTATGTGTGATGATTAGTAGTTTAAGTCAGGAGGTTAGCGTTCATATCTTCTTGAGAAAAATGAGCCTTCGGGTTAGAATTTGTTTCGAATTTAGTTCTTTTATTGCTTAGCTATCTGTCAACCTTCTTACAGTGCTAACAGTCACATATTCCTGCATGCTTGGGAGTTTGCCCACTTTGATTTCTTTGGGTTCACAAACAGCCTTGGAAAGAATTAGGTGAAAAATTCAATCTTTCTGGAATTTTATTTTCTAAGCTTGTGTATTTTCTAGGTTGGGAGGGTGGGCATGTTTCCCATTTAGAGGATTATTAAATTAATATTCAGATATCATTTTGAAATTGACTGGAAAAGAGGACGGTTCTGCTCTTGAAAATCCTTGAAGGATCATTAAGAACCCTGCACCCGCAATGCCTGACACTCTTCTGAGACAGACCGGAGAACGCTGTCGTTTAACCTAAGGCGCTTGGCCACCCCCCTTCATTAACCCGACGCAGGATACTTTCAGGTCGTGGCTCTCTGACGACATGCCTGGGGGCTTACTACCCTCAAACGAAACACGGTGGTTTTTTGTTCCAGTTGATTGTCCTTCTGAAGCTGTTCTTTTTCATTTTCCAGACCTATAATTATAACAACTTGCCTTTACATAGAGATTTTAAAACTTTCCTGAGTGCTATCATGTATGTCTTTGTTTTTTCTTACTAACCCTGATGTCAGAGAAGGCAATGGCACTCCATTCCAGTACTTTTGCCTGGAGGATCCCATGGACGGAGGAGCCTGGTGGGCTGCAGTCCATGGGGTTGCTAGAGTCGGACACGACTGAGCGACTTCACTTTCACTTTTCACTTTCATGCATTGGAGAAGGAAATGGCAACCCACTCCAGTGTTCTTGCCTGGAGAATCCCGGGGACGGGAAGCCTGGTTGGCTGCTGTCTATGGGGTTGCACAGAGTTGGACACGACTGAAGTGACGCAGCAGCAGCAGCAACCCTGATGTAGGAGGGGCACCTGTTTTCCCATTTTATAGAAAGTTAAGGCACAGGCACCTAATTAGTAGTCAAGGTGAATACTAAGGACTTCTGATATAACTGACTGTTTTTTTTTTGAGCCCACGCATTTTAAAATGTATTTCTTTGAGTGATACCTTTTCAGAATACTTAACCACCTTCTTTAAAAAACGATCTGAAATGAAATTTAAAATATAATCTATACTTAAGCATTAGGGAACTCAGAAATTATGTTTCATAGAAATGGAACTTCTTGACATTTGATGTAGGCAATGAGTCATGGTAAATAAGCCATTAGCTCTTGGGCATGCCAGTTTCTAGAATACCAAGGCAGAGTTCAGGCAATGTTGCCTTATCAGCACATAGTATGTGATTTATAGAGTAAATATTAGGTTAAAGGTCTTTTTTTTTTTTTTTTTCAATGAAAACAGTTATCTAGTTTTCCTGAATCCTGTATGCTGCTGCTGCTAAGTCGCTTCAGTCGTGTCCAACTCGGTGCGACCCCATAGACAGCACAGCCCAACAGGCTCTCCTGTCCCTGGGATTCTCCAGGCAAGAACAGTGGAGTGGGTTGCCATTTCCTTCTCCAGTGCATGAAAGTGAAAAGTGAAAGTGAAGTCGCCCAGGCATGTCCGACTCTTAGCAACCCCATGGACTGCAGCCCACCAGGCTCCTCCATCCATGGGATTCTCCATGCAAGAGTACTGGAGTGGGGTGCCATCGCCTTTTCCAGAATCCTGTATATCCCTGATTATTTCTTAAAAGCTGCTCCTAGTTCTGGGTAGCCTTAGAGTTAGTTACTAGTTCTTCAGCATTGGTTCCCAGAGTCACTTGGGTGGCTTTTTGAAAAATGCACATCCCATATATGTGTATAACTGATTCACTTTGCTGTGTAGCAGAAGGTAACACAACATTGTAAATCAACTATACTCCAATAAATTTGTTTTTTAAATGAAGTCCCTGGGCCCCAAGCCAAACCCACAAAGTCAGACACTCTGGAAGTTCTTCAGTTACTTTGGATGACCATGAAGGTTGGGTTATTTCCAGAGGGATTAATAGATTTGATGGCTTCCCTCCCTATCTGCTCCTTTCCCTGGAAAAAAAAAAAAAAGCAGCATTTAACTGGGATGTCTTGAAGAAACAAAAACATTATTTTGAAATTGCCCAATCCATTAATCTCTTGAACCAAAGCTGCTGACAGAGGGAGGGACAGGCATGGTGGCTAACAGGAACAATATAGTGCCATGCATCTTGAGTGTGTATCTGCTGTGTTTCTGCAGTATCGGTCTCTGGTGGAAGAGCTAAATCGCAGCAAGAAGAACTTTGAAGCGATCATTCAAGCCAAGGACAAAGAATTGGAGCAGACCAAGGTACTGGAAAGAAGAAGGTTTAGAATAATTTGGTTAGTACATGCAACTCAGCATTCTCAACAGGGCAAGGATTGCTTTGGTGAATGAAGGGAGAGGTATGGCTATTCCCTGCCTCAAGGGAAATAATCTTTAAAATTGTTTAGGCCTATAGAAGGTTCTGCCTGTAAGACAACACCTGTTTCCTTCCCTCACTCAGAAGCGAAATGCTGGAAATGATACATCCTGCAGTCTAGTCCATTGTCTGTGGTAGATGCTCCTTCAGAGTGTCTCACTCACATAGGCTAAGGGGTGGTGTAGTCAAAATAAAAAGTAGTTCATCTTGATGCATTTGTGTAATTATTTCTCACATCAAATCAATGACACTCTTAAATTAGGGGTTGTAGACTCAAATGCCCCCTGGAGTCAGACTGATAAAAGAAGTGAATGAAGTGGCCTGGGTGTAAGAACACAGTGGGGAGCTGTGAGGCGGATTTCCACCCTCACCCATACCCCAAGAGGCAGCTCTTCTCTCCAGCAGCCAGTTGCCAACCAGAAGTGCAGGTCCAGTGTTGTCAGATCGGAGTTTTCCACAGAAAATGGAAATCCAGATGTTTATGTGAAGTATCACAATTTTCAAGTAGTAGCAACAGGTTCAGTTTTTTGATACCATGAATGCCAAACTAAATAAATAAGTCTATAGGCTGGATGTAGTCCACAGGCCACCAGTTTGCATCCTCTGATGGGAAATTAATGCCTGAGTCTGACTACATCTCTCAGCCCACCCTTCCTCAAGTACACATCTGGAGCAGATTACAGAAAGGCGAGGACTCTTTTTCCACTTGATTTGCTATCCTTATCCTCTATTTAAATCATGTAGTACTTTATTCCCCAGCCTCTAAGACGCCACCACATCTTTTTAAATCCAGCAATTCAAAAGTTTTCAAGGAACTTGACTCTAGTTATAAATGGGTCCATTCCCTCTTCACTGTCCTGATTAGTCTCACAATCTTTGCTTTGATAAGAGAAAATAAAACATGAAAAATAACCTCTCAAATACACCCTCTTTTGGCTTTTCCTCTCCGCGCTAGGGGCACTTAATAAATGTTGACTTCAAGAGAGCACATCTAGATCCTCCTTGAAAAGAGTGTCCATCAGCAGTCTGTCTCTTGGGGAAAGCACAGGGAAATTGCACGGCAGGAGTGGGAAGTAACAAGCATCACAGAGCATGAGGCCTGAAGATACTTCAACAGGCCATCTCTCCAGCCTCCTGCCTCCAGGCACCTTGGGTATTATCCTTATTTTGTAGGAGAGACATCTGCAGAGAACACAGAGGACCTTATACACTAATTCAGGCTTCCTGCCTTTATGGACTGTTCCTCGTTTCTTTTCTTATCCAGTGAGCTCTTGGCTGCTTAGGATGGTTTTGTATCCCCTCTGAACTGCAGTGTGCTATAGAATACCTAATGTCTCGTTCTGGCCTCGGATGGTTGGTGGGGTTGGTATGCTGACTTCAGTTTTTCTCATTTGGTTATTTTTGGGAAGGAGACCAAAACTGCAATACCAATACATACTCATGAAGTCGAGAAAGGAAAAAAAGGATGACAGCACCCTATATTAGAAAGCAGTTCTGAGAAGCGGTAGTCCTTGGGGCAAGAATTTTATTCTTGTGTTACTACGCCAGGGTGAATTTTTAATTTAGATTCTTTCTGAATCCTACTGCAGACTGTTAATCCTGCTCTGTCCTGTTTTGCATTCTTGTTAGTTCTCCCGAATGACAGGTGGGGTTGTATGTCTTTGCAGGAAGAGAAGGAGAAGGTGCAAGCACAGAAGGAGGAAGTTCTTAGCCACATGAATGACGTGCTAGAGAATGAGCTCCAGTGCATTATTTGCTCAGAATACTTCGTTGAGGTAATGATGAGCAGTGGCTCATGCCTTCTCACTCTCCCATCCCTGAATGGAGCCTCCGCTGCACAGACTGCTTCTGCTCTAGGGTAACATTCTGAAGAGATTTTTCCTGCAGGAACTTACGGTAGCTATTTGACTTCAAAGTGGCTGCTGGGGGTGGCCACTTCTCACTTGTCTTTGTGGTCTTCTTTACCTCCACTGGCTTTTTTCATACTTCATTTGTTCTTGAGTTCTTTTTTTGGCAGAATCAGTGTTTGGGGCTATAATAAAGCCTTTATCTTTTTGTTGTTGAGGGAAAACACTTCGGTTTTGAAGAACCATCTAGGGGCTGCCCCACCCTCCCACAGGTCAGAATGTCATATGTTTCCTACATTCCAGCAACTATGTGCTGTTGGATTTTGTGGGTTTTTTTTTTTTTTTTTTTGCCTAGTGTTGAGCTCCTGCAGGTTTTTTTTGTTTTTTTTTTAACCTCCTGGGAGACATTTGATTCTGGCAGAATCCAGAATTAGATGGCATTAGAAATTTGAAGTATCAGAATAAAGCTACTCAATAAAGCTAGTCTTTCTTTGCTCTGAATGGAAACAGTGCTGAGAGTGGGCGTGCAGTGCAGCCTTTGAACAAGGGGGTAAATGTCATTGAGGTATGATCACGGGATTCAGTGGCCAAATGGAACATTTTTCAGGGACTCTGAGGCTCCTTAATGAAACATCACGCCTAGGATTTCATTTGTTATCCTGTCTTCTTTTTGCATAGACTCTCTTATTTTCACAAATTATACCATTTTGTCCAGTTCATCTTACACAACAAGTGTTAAACTAAAGTTGTTAAATGATAGTGCTTTTCAGACTCATTAAAAAGAAAACGCATACACACACAGCTTCCTTTTTTTCTGGTGGCCTTTAGGGAGCTTGGGTCTATTAGCCTCCTGAAAAATCTGTCCTGGATAGACCTGTTTCTTTTGCTTTGGATCTACTTTGACTTCAGATCATAATTTCCCCATAGTTTGTAGTCATTTGATTCCCTACTTTGGAGAAACTCAGTTAGTACTGTTTCGACATGACTTATGCACCGTAATAGAAGACTACAAGGAAAGGGGTTGGAATAGGTCATGAGTTAGCCAACCTGGAGTGTCTGCACGACATGTAAGAGACAAATAACTTGATCTTTGTTTGGTTTACAGCATGTGCTGACCTTTCCTGCTGGTCCTCTCTTAAAATCAGTGTTGGGGAAGAGATTTCATTTTAGTCAAGCAGGTTTTTAGTCCTGTTTATGAGAATTTTGTCTCATTCTTTATTTCTACTTTTTTTCTTTTTTTTGTATGTCTCATTCTTTACTGAGAATGTTTCCTAGTTGGCCTTCTGGCCTCCACTTGGAATTTGGAAAATAATGCAAAGTTTGTGTTATTTCCCCCTGCATTCCCAAAAGCAAGAAAGAAAACTTTTTAGTTCCAGAAAAAGTTGTATCTTAGGAGAGGTACAAAAACAAGGGTAACGAAGAGTATGGTTTTTGTTTTGAAAAGTAATAAGGACCTTGGCAGAAAGCTGATCATTGGGGTTGCGCAGGAGCGCCTCAGATACGGGCCTTTTTCTGCTTTCTCTCTTCTCATAGGCTTATTGATATTACTTAAGGCACTGTCAGTTGAACCCATTACCTTTTTTCCTATTTTGTTTTTAGATTCTTTTTCCCTAGCCTAAGTTCTTTTACGTATACTTTTTAAAGCTTCTTTTGAGTAGAGATAAGGCTCTCCTACCATTCTGTATACTGAGTATTCACTGTGTGAATTAAAATTGAGGTTCTAATTCACCATTAGGACATAAATTTGTTTTTTATGAGAGAACTAGTGATGTATTTGTATCAGACATGCACGTTTTCTAGTCCTACTTAAGTCCAGTGACTTGTATTTGCAGGACAGCTAAGCCACGTTGGCAGTGTGAACTGAGTTGGTGGAACAAAATAAGACAAATCAGCCTACCTGGAGCCCGAGTTTATGAGCTTAACTTTGAGAGAGAAAACAAATAATCTAACATGAAGCTTAAAATTTACAGTTCCTAGGAATGATTCTGATACCCTTTGTAAGCCCTCTAGATGAAGTTATGGTTAAATTTCCATTTCGTCTTGAGAACTAACTCCTTTCGTAACTCTGAGATCACAACGGCCCTGGGGGAGTAAGGGTCACAGTTCTCATGTGTGTGTTCACGTTTCCATTTTAGGCTGTCACCTTGAACTGTGCCCATAGTTTCTGCTCCTACTGTATCAATGAGTGGATGAAGCGGAAAGTAGAATGCCCCATTTGTCGGAAGGACATCAAGTCCAAAACCCGCTCCCTGGTTCTGGACAATTGCATTAGTAAGATGGTAGACAATCTGAACTCAGAAGTGAAAGAACGACGAATTGTCCTCATCAGGGAACGAAAAGGTGAGTGAGTATGAAAAGAGGTGAGTCCCCTCAACAGAGTTAAAGAGTTTTTTGGATCCAGAAGAGTCAGATAAATGATTCTTGAGCTTAAGAAGGAGGTGGAAGAAATGGGGGAAAGTAAAGGAAGCTAAAGGTAATAACCATGTAAGAAACAGTTGAGGCAGATGGAATATGTGGGCAGCGGGGAATGGGGAGGCTTAGGTGTTTGTGTCTTAGTTACGGGAATAGAAAAACACACGGGTGGACAACTTACAGTGTTAGTCACTAGATGGGGCTGTCGTTCAAGACAGTTTAGTTGCTGTCTATTGCTGTCGGTAGGTTGCAGAAACCTTAGGTTGGGTACACAATAAATTATAAATAGGATTTGTACAAGTCAAAGATTCAGAACTTGGAAAATGCCAAAAAATATGAAGAAAAGATGTATAGGTTCTATCTGTAAGAGTCACAGCTTAACTACACAAATCGGGCATAACGTTAAGCCAAAAAGAGATTAATTTAATCCTACTATGTTAACTTTACTAGTACTAGTATGACTCAGTCGTGTCCAACTCTTTGCGACCCCCTGGACTGTAGCCCACCAGGCTCCTCCCTCCATGGGATTCTCCAGGCAAGAATACTGGAGTGGGTTGCCATTTCCTTCTCCAGGGGATCTTCCCCACCTAGGGATCGAACCCGGGTCTCCCGCATTGTGGGCAGATGCTTTAACCTCTGAGCCACCAGGGAAGCATGTTAACTTTGTGCGTCCTAATAAAAAAGTTTCCCGGAGAGACTTTGAATAAAGAGATTAGGGAAGTGGGGGTGGGTGAGTTTCCTCAAGGAACCATACTCCCATAGAGAGTATCTGCTCCTCTAACACAAGTGATCTCATCACACTTGGGGCCTGCTCTGTTGAGGATTGCAGAGCCACTCTGCTTGAGACTTAAATGTCCTTGTGGCAAAAGAATGTATCCTGGGGCAAAGCACAAGGAAACTAGTGGATCAGAAGAATTGGTTATTAGGCAGGGATGAGAGTTCAGAGGAGGAGGGTAGATCTGATTATCATGTTCAGTCCCTTTAGAAATCCTATACAGCTCTACCCTCTGGGAAAGCTCAGAGTACTGAGAGGTCAATTGGTTGCACATAAAGGGCCAGTCAGAGAAGAAGAATCAAAAGCTCACTGCCCTTCCAGGTGCTTCCCACCACCTGGCCATCGGGAAGCCATGTTCATGTATGTATTTGGATGTACCCTTTTCTGAGTTAAGAGAAGCCAAAGGCTTAAATGCCACAGTGCTAAGAACAGGATCTTCTGTCTATTGCTTTCTTTCTCCTAGCCCTTCAGCAAATATCAGCCTCTTTGAATCAGGCCAGAAATCTGATGCTGACTTGTAAGCAGCTGTAGTGTGGAATTGGCCCTTGGTTGGTGAGCCATTGCAGGGGCAGCAGACCAGTCACAGGGTAGGTGTTGAGCCTGTTTTGCCCAAGGAAGACATTCTGACCTTTGGGAGGGTAGGGCAGCTCTCAGGTGGCTCTTTGAAGTCAAAGTATTTTCTGCTTTTTTGACAATTATGTGCTATTGGACTTTGTGCCCAGTTTTGAGTCCCTATAGGTGTGTGTGTGTGTGTGTGTGTGTGTGTGTTTTAATCCTCCTAGGAGCCACTTGATTCTGGCAGAATCCGTTGCTGTTTCTCTCCACCTCTCATCAGTCCTTAACCATTTATAGAAACATTACACTAGGCACTGGAATAAAGAGATAAGGTATTATCTCAGCTCTCACAATCTGTGGAGGAGACAGAAAAGCAAGTAGGTTGCGTGCAAGTTCCATAATAGGGTGCTGAAAAAACTGCAGAGGAGAGGACATTCAATTTGACCTGGACAGGTTGGAGGTATGGGAACAAGCTTCACAGAAGAAGTGACATTTGAACTGAGTTCCAAGGGCTCTGGGGATGATGCTTTCCAAGCAGAGGAATCAGCACAAGCACAGAGGTGTGAGAAGCAGTGAGCTGTTTGTTCCTCGCAGGGCCCTGCTTAGTGGCCCAAACAGGACACAAGGTCTGTATGGTGCCAGAGGAGCATGAGGACAGCCGAGGCTTAGGAGGTGTCTGCTGAGGTGTTGTGAATGCCTTCTGTTTTCTTCTCCCCTTTCTGAGAGGAATGCTGACCTGGGAACCCAGATTTGACCAAGCCTGTGAGCTTAAGTTTGCTGCGTCTGTGTGTGGGTGGGGATACCCAAGTACTTTCTTTTTTTGCTTTTTGGTTTTTGGATGTTATGATTTTTATTTTTTTCTTTGAAGTAAAATTGATGTACCTAGTGACTTGATATTTTTATACGTTACAGAATTATCACCATAATAAGTCTAGTTACCATCTGTCACTATACAAAGTGATTACAGTATTACTGATTATATTCCCTGTGCTGTACATTACATCCCTGTGACTTAATTTATTTTGTAAGTGGAAGTTAATTCCCTTCCCCTGTTTCACCCATTCTGCTATCACTTTCCACATTCCCGCTATCACAAACCCCCAGATTGTTCTTTGTAGATTGTATTTATAAGTCTGTTTCTGTTTTGTTATGTTTGTTCATTTGTTTTTTAGATTCCAGATTTAAGTAAAATCGTATGGAATTTGCCTTTCTCTCTGATTTATTTCACTTAACAGAGTACCTTCTAGGTTCATCCATGTTGTTGCAAATGGGAAGATCTCATTCTTTTTTATGGCTGAGTAGTAGCCCCTTGTGTGTGTGTGTATGTATTTATGTATGTGTATTTTCTTTATTCATGTGTTGATGGGCACCTAAGTTCTTTCTGTATCGTAGCTGTTGTCACTAATGCTGCAGTGAACACTGGGGGTGCATATGTCTTTCTGAGTTAATGTTTTCATTTTCTTTGGATAAATACCTAGAAGTGGAATTGTTGGGTTTTATGGTAGCTCTTTTTTTAATTTTCTGAGGAACCTCAGTATTGTTCTCCATAGTGGTTGTACCAGTTTACATTCCTACCAACAGTGGAGGAGGGTTCCTTTCTCTCCACACACCCATATAGACTTTCTTCACCCAGCCCGCTGACTAGGTTTCTTCTCAAAAGTCCAAGCATGGTAGATGCATGCAGCCATTGGAAAGAGAAAGAAGGACCCTGTGTCCTAAATTCATCTGTGACTCCTCTCACGCAGAGTTAATACTGCAAGGTGGATAATATCAGACCCCTCTTCTCTCTCCGAAGGCTAAAGCAGGTACCTTTTTGGTGACACTGGGAGCCGACAAAGTAAACCGGATCGGCCTGCCTGATGCACGCACTGGCTGAGAGCAGCTCTGGCAGCAGTCTCGGTTTCTGCAGTTATCGCAGCAAGTGCAGCTTTGAGGTTTTCTCCAGAGACAGACGGAGGTGCTGAGGCCTGATTTAGGGAAACAGGTGCCAGAGCCATCAGCAGCTTCAGTGGGCTGCAGTGTGGAGTTTAGAGGAAATTCTCAGTTCAGATACCACCCTTCTTTGCCAATTGAAAGCCGGTTTAATCCCCAGTGCATGGGAATTTTTAAAGGACCAAATGTAGGATCTGGAAAGTAGAATTGGCAGGCCTGTAATTGTCACTGTTCTGACACTGGCAGGGCCCTTTTCCTCCTGGGTAGGGGAGCGCTTATCACAGGTTTGGAGAGGAGGGTCTGCCTGTCTGATTTCACCAAGAGCAGTGCTACTCCAGGCCTGCCTGGCTGGTTGGTGTCTTCAAGGCCCATATCCCCATGGGAGAGTAATGCCTTATGATTGATTAGCCATAGATCCTCAGTAAAGTCTGTGGGGCCAGATTATCCAGAAGAGGGGAGGAGGAGGAGAGTTTAGGGTGCCAGATCCTGTGTTGGAGAAAGGGTGCCCTGGAGCTGGGGCAGATAATGAATGTTAAGCACGTGTCGCGTGAGTAATTGCAGCCTTCTGGGATATTGACATGAGGTTTTTCTGAAGGAAAGATGTTTTGTGACATGAGCTGGGGAGGTGCTGGAGCTGAGTCTTCTGTCAGTTGCCCCCCACCTTCCCCGTTTGTTCTATTCTCATTAAGTGTTGGTCGGTTCACATGAGTGTTAACATTCTCACTTTAAGCTTTCCCTCGGAGTTTCTTTGGGTTGTGCTCAAAAAAGAAAAAAGCAAAGTATCTAGAATAAAATCTTGCCAGTCCTTTAGAACAGGGATTTTCAGTCCAGAGACTTTTTCAGATTGCAGCTCCCAGCTCCCTTGGTACTGTAATATGAAGGTGAGGCTGCTAGTGGGAGTTGTCCATGGCCTTTCGGGGGTGTTGAGGTGGGGAGAAAGGTTTATGGACCACAGCTTTCCCGAATCTGTGAGAGATTGGTGGTCTCTGGGAAGATTGGCCCAGGTGAGATCACATAGCCTGTGGCTCTTGCCGGCTTCCTATAGGCTAGGAGGAGTGTGATCCAGACACAGGACAGGAGAAACTCTGTCTCTGAAGAGAGCACCTGGCAGGCTTTCCCTGGTTATTACCCATCATCACCTGTTGAAAGACAGAGCCTCATAAAGGACTATGTAGGGAATGGCAGCAGTAACAGTGTCTGCCAAGTTGACCTCATCCAGAGAGAATACTTGTTACCAAGATGTTTTATGTTTTTTTGACTCTACCGTGTGGATTGCAGATGAGATCTTATTTCCCTGACTAGGGATTGAACCCAGTGCCTGCGGCAGTGGAATTTCAGAGTCCTAACCACTGGACTACTAGGGGATTCCCAGCAAGTACCCAGTCCTGCACCAAGAACCTAGAAGGTCACGTGCATGAAGTCAGCATGCCCACCTGGTATAAGGACAGTGTTTGTCTAAGATAAAGTGGCTCTCAGCAAGACTGGCATGGGGTGGGGGCAGGTGTCCACATACATGCACTCACAGTTTATAATGCTGGACTCTTAAAAATTTATCCTTTGCAAAATTATCATGGGATCAAAAATTATCAGATTTGTTAATAGAAGCTTAAAAAAAAAAAAAATTCTCCATCACCACCCTCTCATTTTTGCCCCTCCCTTTTTCCTTCCCTTCTCTTTTGTCACTTATTGTCATTCCTTGCCTTGTCCCTTGATGGATGTCTCCTCCATAACCCTTATTATCCCCTTATATATAAATGTAATAACCCTTTCAATCTGCCTTCCAAAGCATTCCACACCTTAATCTCAAAGAAAGTCTTGAGATTGCCTTTGGTGTAAGCAAGATCCCTGCTTCTCTGGGATCAAGGAAGCAGAAGCTAATGGAAAACACTAGAGGCCAGTGAATAGCCCCTCCCACCCCCTCCCTCTCTGGACAGACTTTGAAGGTGCATCTCTTCCCTGCTTGTTGCTGTATATGTATTTCCTTCCTTCCTCCAAAAGGTACTAACTGAACCAGCTTTGTGCCTGGCACTCTTCTAGGTATGAGGAATAGAAGAAGTGAAAATCTAATTAGTTAGATGTGATTTGTGCTTTCTCGCTAATAAAGCAAGAAAGGGGCCAGGAGTGATGGAAAGAGTGTTGGCAGTCCTTGATAGAGTAGTCAGGGTAGTCACTAAGGAGAAGGTGGTGTTGGGGGAAGTTCTAAAGGCGGTGCCCATGCTGCTGTCTAGGGAAAGGGTTTTGGAGGAACAGCATGGAGGCGACATAGCGGGAGTGGAATGAGCGATGGGGAGGAGAAGAGGAAGTGAGGTCAGAAGGTTGGGCAGAGGGCAGGCTGAGTAGAGATTTATAGGCCTTTGGAAGGACTTCAACTTTTACTCTGGAAGAAGAGAAGGGTGGGCTGTAAGCAGAGTGATGTGACCTCACATCTGTGTCTTGATTCACCGTGGCTGCTGTGTGGGGAAAGGCCTGAGGAGGGCAGCAGGGAGGCCAAGGAAGGAAATGCAGGCTCCTCCTCTATTTCTCTCTCTCTCTCTTGTCTCCAAAGGAAAGAGATTGTTCTGAAGACAGTGCTCCAGGGGCGTGGACAGACTGCAAGGCACTGAGAACTTCAGATGGTCTGGAAGATTCTCTTGGACGGTCTTGGGCATCTCTGAGAGCGTGGGATGGACCCACTGGGACAGAATGAGTTAGGAAACCCTCCATCACGAGCCTCCGCCTGGGCCGTCCCTGCTGCCACCATTGTCTGAAGCCCCGACTGCTTCAGGGTCCTTGAGAGACTCTGTTCACTACATGTTGTATGGGTTATATATATCTGTTGTACTTTTTAAACTTGTTGTTATTGTTTGGGTACCTCAGAAGCACCTCTGTTGACGTTTGGGACAAATTGGGTATTACCCCTATTGCTGCCCCCGAAGGCAAAGGCAGCCTCTATTTGAGAGGATGGCATACCTCTTCTTTGTGAAAACAAGATGTCATTTCCTGAAAATAAAATGTAAAACCGATCAGTTGCTCAGCTGGGCTTTGGTATATTTATCTTCCTTTCCTTCCAGCTCCAGACAGTCTCACAAGTAAACACTGGCAGCTCATAAATCGCAACCAAGAAAGTCACTGTATCAGATGATATACTCAAGTGAATGTCTGCCTCAGAAGCCAAGCCCAAGATTGTGACCGCAGCAGATGGCTCTGTTAAGCCCCTGACTGGCGTGTCGCCTTTTCATTTCAGAGATGAGTCACCACTTCCTGGTTTTAGGATGGAGTGAATTCCCTTCTTTCAGCTGGAGTTCCAAAGTATCTGTTTTACCTAAAGTATCTGTTTTACCTAATGTCAGGCATGATTGAGAACCTGATATGCTTTAAAAAAAATTAAAAGCCATTTCTCTTTTGCTGCTTTCCTGTTTTAAACAAAACTAGTTTGATGTTTGGGAAACAGAAGCGTAGGAAAACCTGTGGTATCCTTGGTTACCAGTGATGAGAAGGAAGGAAAACACAGGAAGCTGCAGAGTAGTTATTTAAAACAAGGAGCTCCAGTAGGAAACTGGTTGTGCATTATGTCATTCAGTGATTTGTTTCCAGATGGAAAAGTATTTTCCTCTCCATTTTTACTGCCTGCCTATGGAACCTTTCTTTGTAGTTCTTTATTTATATTACAGGTATTTCATAGCGATGGTAGGTTTTTCCATTATTGAATCTTCTGTATATTGGGATTCTAGTGTCCCTAGTCTTCACGTCCATCTTTCTCAACAGGATTACTGATTGAAATACTGGTGCTGTCAAGGAAGAATAAGTTAAACATAGAAAATAATACTTTAAAAATAGCCATTATAAACCAACACCATATTGTAAAGCAGTTATCCTCCCAATAAATAAAAAATAAAATTTTTTTAAAACCTTAAAAAAAAATAGCCATTATAACCAAATCAAAAAACTCTGGCGAAATAGAAGGAAGATTACTACCATCTTGATGTAACAGTCTCCTGTTTATCCCCTGTCTATGTGTTTTGTTTATACATTGCATGGGATATAAATATTTCTAGAATTGTACAGATAAATACTTTTTTTATAAGGGAGAGGTGCTTTTATCAGAAAAGTTGACAGTCTGGGGAAATGGTAGACTCATGTCCAAAGACCAACTCCAAAAATCCGGGTTAGCTATGACAGCTTATTTTTGTTTTTTTATTATTATTATTTTTTAATTGAAGTACAATTGATAACAGTGTTGTTACTTTGCAGCGAATCGAAGTGAAGTGAAGTCACTCAGTTGTGTCCAGTTCTTTGCAACCCCATGGACTGTAGCCTACCAGGTTCCTCCGCCCCTGGGATTTTCCAGGCAAGAGTACTGGAGTGGGGTGCCATTGCCTTCAGTTATATATACTTTCTGTTTGTAATATTCTTTTCCATTATATTTTATCACTGAATGTAGTTCCCTGTGCTGTGCAGTAGGACCTTGTTGATCCGTTCTCTATATTATAGCTTCATCTACCAACCCCAGCCTCTCGCCCAGCCCCTCCCCTACTCCCTTTCCCCTTGGCAACCATAAATCTGTTTTCTGCATCCATGCGTCTGATTTGTAGATAGGTTTGTTCGTGTCATATTTTAGATTCCACCTTTAAGTGATAGCATATGGGATTCGTCTTTCTTTTTCTGACCTACTTCAGTTAGTATGATTGAAGTACATCTGTTTGCATCCATGTTGCTGCAAATGGCATTATTTCATTCTTCTTTTATGACTGAGGAGTATGCCGTTATATATATGTATCACATCTTTATCAATTCATCTGTCAGTGGATATTTAGTTTCCATATCTTGGCTATTGTGAGTAGCGCTGCTATGAATATAAGGGGTGCAGGTATCTTTTTGAATTAGAGTTTTGTCTGGATATATGCCCAGGAGTGGGATTGCTGGATCATATAGCAATTCTATTTTTAGTTTTCTGAGGACCCTCAACACATTTTTCTATAGTGGCTGTACCAACTTACATTCCCACCAACAGTGTAGGAGGGTTCCTTTTTCTGCACATCTTCTCTTACATGTTATTTGTAGAGTTTTTAATAATGACCATTCTGACCCCGGTGCGAGGTGGTTCCTCATTGTAATTTTGATTTGCCTTTCTCCAATAATTAGCAATGTTGAGCATCTTGTCATGTACCTATTGGCCATTTGTATTTTTTCTTCGGAGAAACGTCTAAGTCTTCTGTCCATTTTTTGATTGAATTGTTTGGGGGTTTTTGTTGTTGAATTGTATAAGCTGTTTGTATATTTTGAAAGTTAACCCCTTACTGGTTGCATCATTTTTATTTCTGTTGCCTTGGGAGACTGACCTAAGAAAACATTGGTACAATTTATGTCAGAGAATGTTTTGCCTGTGATCTCTTCTGGGTGTTTAATGGTGTATGAAAGTGAAAGTGAAGTCACTCAGTCGTGTCCGACTCCTTGTGACCCCATGGACTGTAGCCTACCAGGTTCCTCCATCCATGGGATTTTTCCAGGTAAGAGTACTGGAGTGGGTTGCCATTTCCTTCTCCAGGGGATCTTCCCAACTCAGGGCTCGAACCCAGGTCTCCCGCATTGTAGATAGACACTTTACCCTCTGAGCCATCAGGGAAGTCCTAAATGGTGTTATGTCTTATGTTTAAGTCTTTAAGCCATTTTGAGTTTACTTTTGTGTATAGTAAGAGGGTGTGTTCTAACTTCATCAGTTTACATGTGGGTCTCCAAGTTTCCTGATACCACTTGCTGAAGAGACTTTTTCCGCTTGTGTAGTCTCGCCTCCTTTGTCAAAGATTAATTGACTGTAGGTGTGTGTGTTTATTTCTGGGCTCTCTGTTCTGTTCCACTGAGCCTCACATGTCTGTTTTTTTGTGCAGATACTGCACCGTTTTAATTTACTGTAGTATTGTCTGAAGTTGAGAAGGTTATGCCTCCTGCTTGCTGCTTTTTCTTCAAGATCTCTTTGGCAATTCTGGGTCTTTTACAGCTTCATATAAAATTTTAGGACTATTTGTTTTAGTTCTGTGAAAAATGTCATGAGTAATTTGATAAAGATTGCATTAAATGTGTAGATTGATCTGGGTAGTATGGCCACTTTAACAATGTTAATTCTTCCAATCCAAGAGTATGGGATATCTTTCCATTTCTTTTGAGTCATCTTCAGTTTCCTTTATTAATGTTTTATAGTTCTCAGTGTAGAAGTCTTTCACCTCCTTGGTCAGGTTTATTCCTAAGTATTTTATTTTTTGGAGTGTGACTTTTGAAAGGTATTGTTTTTTTTCTTACATCACTTTTGTGATATTTCACTAGTCGTGTAAAGAAATGCAGATGATTTCTGTGTGTTAATCTTGTATCCTTCCTTGCTGAATTCATTTATAAGTTCTGGTAATTTTCTATAGAGTCATTAGGGTGTTCTATGTACAGAATCGTGCCGGGCTTCCCGGGTGGTCCAGTGGTTAAGAATTCATGTCACAATGCCAAGGACACCGGTTCAATCCCTGGTCCAGGAAGATCCCTGGGTGCCTTGGAGCAGCTAAGCCTGTGCGCCACAACTACTGAGCCCACGCTCTTGAGCCCACGCTCTGCAACAGAGAAGCCCTCACAGCCAAAGAGTGACCTCTCTTTGCCACAACTAGAGAAAGCCCACACGCAGCAACAACAACCCAGTGTAGCCAAAAATAGATCAATAAATGAATGTTTAAAAAAAATCATGTCATCTGCATATAATCATCTGGTAATAGGGTCACATGTTTTGAAATCATCTGGTAATATGGTTGCATGTTTTGAAATCGGAAGGTACGAAAGGACCTAGGGTGAAAAGCCTGTCACCTTTGTGCCCCAGTGGCACTTCCCTGCACAGAGGTGACGAGTGGTGCTGCTTCCTCCTATGTTCTTCCAGAGATGTTCTCTGTCTGTACAAGCAAAACATACATGTAGGCCTTCTTTCCCACAGATGGTAACAAACTGCACACTGCTTTGCACCTTGCTGTTTCCAGTCACATCTTGATGACTGGTCCGTGTCAGAACATGTGGAATCTTCTCTTTCTGTGTCACAGCTGCCTAGTACTCTGTTACGTGTTTGCACCATGAATTTGTTTTTCCAGTTTTTCTCTTTTTAAATCTAAGTTGCTTTAAACCCTTTACTCGTTGTTCATACAACTCTCAAAGTCCTATTAAATAGATCTCAGAATATATACTTTCAACTAAAACAAACAAACAAAAAATAATGGCAATAAAAATGACATAGACCCCATAAAGTGGTATATGAAGAATGAAAAAAAGGAAATCTGGAAATTCACCTAGTGGGAGTTCTTTATTAAAATCAAGGAGTTGTAATCTTAAAAAAAAAAAAAATTATGGATATAGCTTTTTCTAAATGTTAGTAATGGTCTAGTAAATCTGGTTCCATAGTAATCTGACTACTTCTATCTGCAATTCCAATAATCTACATTGAAATAAGAACAGAATCTATTAGGCTCCCAATTCCACCAAACCCTACAGTACAAAACTTCAGTAAAACCAAGGCAGAGTATCCATGGTAAAATCAGTCTGCTCCCAACCAACCAAGAAAAAGATATCATTTGGTATGAATAGCCATTTACATTCTGACAAGATCTAGGCTTGAGAAAATCAGTTTCATTTCTAGTAAGATTTGTGTCATTGCCACTAAAATCCTTATAATTTATGTTGCATGCTATATAATTGTGTTGGGTGACTGCAAATGAGCTGTATAGTTAAAACTATAGTTAACTGGTTCTTAAATGGTCAGGTGGTTACCATGCTGGAGAATTCCATGGACAGAAGTACAGTCCAGGGGTTCACAAAGAATTGGACACGACCGAGTGACTAACACTTTCACTTTTTTTTTTTTTTTACCATGTTGGGGACAAGTAGCTTCCCTCTTTTTACTCTGTTTTAAAACAGTGCTGCAGGGAACAGCCTTATACATCACTGGAGGAAAGATCCTCAGAAGAGACACCTCTTAACTCAAGAGCCTAAAGGCTGTCTGCAGAGACTGATCTCACAGCATGATCCTTTTCTTCTCTTCCTTGGCTGTTGGACACAGTGACTTGCAACCTCTCCTTCCAAAACACATGTTTCAAGGGTGCACACAAGTTCAGACAATGAGTTCTTAAATAAAAAAAAGACTTTAAAAACGGGTTTGAATCCCCAGTCCTGCTATTTGTAACTGTGTGACCTTGGGCAAGTTACTCAACCTCCCTGAGCCTCAGTTTCTTCATATCTAAAATACCCTGATCTGTTATTGTGAGGTCTAAATATTCCAATTATTGCACTGCTCAGAAACAAACTTAAATGTTCTGTTATTAAAGGACACAAACCAAAAATTAACCCAAACTTTCACATCGTTTCTCTCAGCCACAATACGTTCTTTTCCCAAAGCGATACCTGATATGAAACACCATCTCCATTTTGCTTGCCTGGGAAGATACGTGGTAACTTTTTTGCCTTGCAGCGCCAAACCACAGTACAGCTGAACCCCACCACTGTGCATTCTGGCTCTAATTAAAGGCATGTTCTCTGCAACAGGGCTCTGAGAAACTGGGTAAAGAGGGTTTGTTTCGGATTCTGGCTTTATTAAGCAGATGAATGCAGCCAGCAAGCTCTGTGAAGCGCTTTGCAGTGAGTGGCAGGTGTCCTGTGTCCATCTGATTATGTTAACCTAGAAAGGGCTCACTCTACCTCTAGCCAGTCTTCATGCCAGCAATCAGACTCTGCCAGGGCGGGGGACTTTGCCCTTTGTGGGTTGGATAGCTGGATACCTGTTATCTGATTTTCTGATTGGAAACTGCTGTTTTTATAGAAGGACCTAAATCCCCTCGTTATCTCCAGCCCTTCTCTCTCAAGTACTTTCTGCTCTGTGAACAACCATCCAGGCAGTCACCACAGCTCCAAGAGCGCCTGGGATGGGCACCTCTCTCCAACTGCCTGTTTGGCTTTTTATAGCCTGACTCTGTGTAGAATCTCCTCACTTCCTATCTGAAGATAAATCAGGCGTGCCCTAGGTTTGTCTGTCTCAACAACTCATTCCCCTAGGCTTCTAAAAAAAAAGTCTACAATTAATCTATTTGACATAGAAATTAAAGGAAGGAATGTCTAACTTGCACTGTGGTCCTAACCTAAGAAGAGTCTAAGATGGTTAAAATCCTAGTATCGCTGTCTCTTACCCAGAAAAGCAGTCTTGTTAACAGCGGCAGGGCCTGATCTGAGCAGAATGCTGCCGCTGGTAACTGGAGGCCAAGCGCTTGTTCTTCTGAACACCAGAAAACTTCCCAGCTGGTCAACTCTTTGAACTGTTTCCATCAATGGGGGTTGAAGCTGTAGGAGCTCCTGAGGAGAAGATGGGACCTTGTGTTGATGAAAAGTAATGAACTGTCTTATCTGATTCTTTCATTTTAGATGAGCCTATGAATCCTGCACGATAAAGACACAGATGCTGGAATTCCTTTGTCTGCAGCATCCCCAAACAGTGTGCCCACCAGGGGTTACCCGAGCTCATCAATTTGATTTCCAAGCAAGCTTGTTGCTTTACCAGAGTCTAATCTGGATCCCCACGTCAAGTCCAATTTCCAGACCCACCCTCCCTGCGGTCCATCTTCCCCAGGACCTGTGAATACTCGAATCTTGAGTGACTTCTCAGTCATCTAGTCGCTTATTGAATTCTGGATGTCTGCAATTCAATTCAGCATTAGTTGTTGGATGCCCATTTTTTACTAGGTCCTGCTCTAGGTGTTTATGCCCCAAACAAAAGAAAAAAAGCCATTGTAAGCTACATTCTAGTAAAGAGTCAAAAGATCACAAGCTTGCCACAAAGGTTTATCAGATCCTCTGGAAGTGGTTTAGCAGTGCTGCCTACCTAAAAGCCAGCATAGTGGGTGTGCCTTCATCCACACATTTCCAGAAATGGGATTTTGGATAAGGGGGTCCTGTGGAGGTGCAGAGGGGTTGAAGTGATGGAGCTTGGATTCAAGCCTGGTTAGGGTGGAAAATGAAGACAGGAGGGAGGTGATAATTAGACTATAGATGAGTCCAGGGCCTGCAGGAGGTACCACAGGATCAAAGAACAGTATCTGAAAGAGAGAGCTGGGAGTTGGAGAACTGATGTGTAGATTTAGTATTTAAAGACTGGAATAGTTCTACAACCAAACAATGATGTTTTTAATCTCAAAATGATGAGGCTTTGCTTGATGAGCACTCTCCTTCATGAAAGTAACCTCATTTGTTTTAATTATACATGTGTGTTAGTCACTCAGTCGTGTCCAACTCTGTGACTCCATGGACTGTAGCCACCAGGCTCCTCTGTCCATGGAATTTCACAGGCAAGAATACGGGAGTAGGTTGCCATCCCTTCTCCAGGGAATCTTCCCAACCCAGGGATCGTACCTGGATCTCTCACATTACAGGCAGGTTCTTTACTATCTGAGCCACGAGGGAAGCCCCTTTAATTATACAGACCATATGTATTTTATTAATATAATTACTATTGTTTTATTTATACAATAAATTTATTTAATAAAAATTATAATTTATTAAATATTTCTATATTATATGTTGATACATTGTTCTTATGGATATGTTCTTTTACATATATTCATTTGAAGATAGCATATTTTTAAATAATATGTAAGAGCTTCATTTTTGAGGATATATTTTTACTTTAATTCTTTATCACCCATTTTCTTTTCCACCTTAATCTCCAGCTGCAACAGTCAAAACAAATTAAGCATTATTTTAAGATGCTGTTACAAAAATCTTCGGTTCCTGTCCTTTTCTTGCATCTATCTCACCTACATTTGTCTTTTTTGACTATTCATCACCCAGACTACTTTCATATTAATAACTAATTCCCTTCCTTATGAAGCAAAGCCCTCTTCCCCACAAAGAAGCTGAAAGTACTTGCTTTCCCAAAGAATTCCTTGTGGCTAGAGCTACATACAGAACTGCTGCTGCTGCTAAGTCACTTCGGTCGTGTCCGACTCTGTGCGACCCCATAGACAGCAGCCCACCAGGCTCCCCCGTCCCTGGGATTCTCCAGGCAAGAACACTGGAGTGGGTTGCCATGTCCTTCTCCAATGCATGAAAGTGAAAAGTGAAAGTGAAGTCGCTCAGTCGTGTCTGACTCTTAGCGACCCCATGGACTGCAGCCCACCAGGCTCCTCCATCCATGGGATTTTCCAGGCAAGAGTACTGGAGTGGGGTGCCATTGCTTTCGCCAACATACAGAACAAGGATGCCTTAATTTGGCACTCTCAACCTGTGAACTGGGAATGGGATTTAAAGATGCTGGGCCCAGCAGAATCATGTTCTGTGGGAGAGGTGGCTGATAAGTCATTTCTAGAAGCAGTCGTGACAGTGGCGCTTGCAGGATGGTCCCTGGTCAAGGGCATCTGCCATATAAGCTCTGGTGTGTGTGCCCAGGTGCTGGGGGCAGTAGTGACTATAGAACCACCAAACTGGCTCTGTGGCACAATTTTGGGTGTTACTACTAGCTGTAGCTGCTAAACCTCTTTCTGATACATCCTTGTAATCCTTTCAATATATTCTTTTTCTAATTACTGTATCCAGCAGTCATTTCTGTGGCGTACACCTGAGTCAGAAGACTGGCACAGCCTGGTCCAGCTGTGCCTTAGTCCTGTGAGCTGGCCTGTATCCTTCCAAAACATTTTCTTTTGGTTTGAGTTGGCTGCATCAGGTTCTATTACTTGTGTAGGTGGCAGATGTGATGGGGAAGAGTCTGAGCTTCGAGTCTACCTTTTACTTGCTCTGTGACCGTTAGCCAGTTACCCAACTTCTGTGGGTCTCAGTTGTTGTTGTTCAATCGCTTAGTTGGGTCTGACTCTTTGCGACTCCATGGACTGCAGCATGCCAGGCCTGCCTGTCCATCACCAACTCCCGGAGCCTGCTCAGACTGATGCCCATTAAGTTGGTGATGCTGTCTAACCATTTCATCCTCTGCTGCCCCCTTCTCTTGCCTTCAATCTTTCCCAGCATCAGGGTCTTTTCAAATGAGTCAGCTCTTTGCATCAGGTGGCCAAAGTACTGGAGCTTCAACTTCAGCATCTGTCCTTCCAGTGAATATTCAGGGTTGATTTCCTTTAGGATTGACTGGTTTGATCCCCTTGTTGGCCAAGGGACTCCCAAGAGTCTTCTCCAACACCACAGTTCTAAAGCATCAGTTCTTTGGCCTTCAGCCTTCTTTATGGTCCAACTCTCACATCCATACATGACCACTGGAAAAACCATAGCAGTGACTATGATGTCTCTGCTATGTGATGTCTCTGCTTTTTAGTACACTAAGTTTGCCATAGCTTTTCTTACAAGGAGCAAGCATCTTTTAATTTCACAGCTGCACATGCCATCTGCAGTGATTTTGGAGCCAAAAAAAATAAGGTCTGTCACTGTTTCCATTGTTTCCCTATCTATTTGCCATGAAGTGATGGGACTGGATGCCATGATCTCCGTTTTTTGAATGCTGAGTTTTAAGCCAGCTTTTCCACTCTCCTGTTTCACTTTCATCAAGAGGCTCTTTAGTTCCTCTTTACTTTCTGCCATAAGTGTTGTGTCATCTGCGTATCTGAGGTTACTGATATTTCTCCCAGAAATCTTGATTCTAGCTTCTGCTTCATCCAGCCTGGCATTTCCCATGATGTACTCTGCATAGGAGTTAAATAAGCAGGGTGACAATATACAACCTTGATGTAGTCCTTTCCCAATTTGCAACCAGTCCGTTGTTCCCTGTCTGATTCTAACTGTTGCTTCTTGACCTGCATACAGGTTTCTCAGGAGGCAGGTCAGGTGGTCTGGTATTCCCATCTCTTGAAGAATTTTCCACAGTTTGTTGTGATCCACACAGTTAAAGTCTTAGCATAGTCAATGAAGCAGAAGTCTCAGTTACTAGCTCTAAAAGATAAGAGGGCACTTCCTTCTGACCTGCTCTGATTATAGGAGTTGTGTGACCTCTCCCTCAAAGGTCTGTGCTGAGTATGAGGGACAGCTTGAACTGCTCATTGTTGATGCCACCCCTCCCCCCTGCCTGTGGAAGGTTCTCTCTCTCTGTCTTTTCTTTTAAATTTTATCTTGGCTGTGCTGGGTCTCTGTTGTGGAACACAGGCTTTCTCTGGCATGATCAGGCTCAGGAGCTGTGGGTTATGGGCCTTGTTGCCTCCTGGCGTGTGGGATCTTAATTCCCTGACCAGGGATGGACCCCCATGTCCCCAACATTGAAAGGTGGATTCTTAACCACCGGACCACCAGGGAGATCCCTGGAAGCTTCTATTTTAAGTTCATAAGCACTCTAACTTCCAGATGTTCAAGCTGGTTTTAGAAAAGGCAGAGGAACCAGAGCTCAAATTGCCAGCATCTGCTGGATCATGGAAAAAGCAAGAAAGTTCCACAAAAACATCTATTTCTGCTTTATTGAGTATGACAAAGCCTTTGACTGTGTGGATCACAATAAACTGTGGAAAATTCTTCAAGAGATGGGAATACCAGACCACCTGACCTGCCTCTTGAGAAACCTATATGCAGGTCAGGAAGCAACAGTTAGAACTGGACATGGAACAACAGACTGGTTCCAAATAGGAAAAGGAGTTCGTCAAGACTGTATATTGTCACCCTGCTTATTTAACTTATATGCAGAGTACATCATGAGAAATGCTGGGCTGGAAGAAGCACAAGCTGGAATCAAGATTGCCGAGAGAAATATCAATAACCTCAGATATGCAGATGACACCACCCTTATGGCAGAAAGTGAAGAGGAACTCAAAAGCCTCTTGATGAAAGTGGAAGAGGAGAGTGAAAAAGTTGGCTTAAAGCTCAACATTCAGAAAACTAAGACCATGGCATCCACTCCTATGGTAATGTTTGTGGCTGTGCTTGCTGTGTTGGCTTGTCAGCCAAGGCAGAAAAGGTTCATTGGGCCTATTTGCCTAATCCACCTTCTTTCCAGCCTGTTGATTGGATGAATGAGCCCATTCATATTTTTGTTAATGATGCTCTTCTTTTGGGCGGGGCTTCTATCTATCCTGATAATGTTAAAACAGTGGTCAGCACTCCCTTCAATTTTTAAGGCGTGTTCATTTATCCACCTATTTGCTTTGCCATACCTTCCTCCTTACAAGGATCATCTCCGGTTTTGAATGGACACGTTCAGATCAGATCAGATCAGTTGCTCAGGATGCGTTAGCACTTCTTTAAACGTCATGGTTACTGATTCTCCGAGAGAGCGATGGCAAGAGAGACTTTTGGTCTTTACAGCTGCTGATGCCGGGAGCGCAAGAAAGACTATTTGATGCCTTAAAAAATGCAGCCCCTCATTTAAATGACTATCTGAGCTGTGCACTCCCCACTCCGGAGTCTGATGAACAAGGACTGCAGGTCTGGGAAAGCATAAGCAGAACTTCTGGCTTTCCTCGTTGGAAAAAATGCTTGTATGCCCTAAGGTCACCTATTCCCATTGTTGCCACCAGACATTTTCTGACTGAATGGGGGTGCCCCTATCTTTCGAATCAATGATGGGGCTTGATTTATGTAGAACCTTAGAGGTCCACATGGAATAATTCATTTCTCCCTATGCCTTTAGTAATTACTAGGTGGCATGCTAATGGATGGGTTCCTCCTTTAGTGAGCTTCAATGGGACGGGTCCCATGCAGCCTGAGTTATGGAAAGCACTGGCTGCTATGGCACCTGTGACTTTACATAGACCTTTAAAAGAACAAAGATACATTGTACGGGCCTGTGTACATTCTCCCTATGCCTTTTATTGGCCCAAAATCAGAGTGATTTGGAAGTTACTGAAGGAGAAACTGTCTACAATGTTATATGTGTGAATTGTTCTATATCAAATTATGTTGATGGGAATGATTATAATAATTATAAGGCTGTGATGATTGTAAAACAACCACCATATTTGATGGTTCCTGTAAAATTAGAGGGATAATGGTTTGATGATTATGCATTGAAAGTTTTATATGAAAAAAAAAGTTTTATATGAATTTAATGGCTTAATTTCTCGACCTAAGAGATTCATTGCAGCTCTGGTTGTGGGAATAACTGCCTTGATTGCCATAATTGCATCAGTCACGGTTTCTGCTGTTGTCCTGTCAAAAGAAGTACATAAGGCCTCATTTGTCGATCAGCTGTCCAAAAATGTCTCCGTAGCTCTTACTACACAGGAAATTATAGATAAGAAAATACAAAATAAGGTCAATGCTTTAGAAGAAGCAGTTCTACTTATGGGGCAAGAAATTACAAACTTAAAAATTAAATTATCCTTAAGATGCCATGCTGAATTTAAAATGGATGTGCGTTACCCCTCTACAAGTGAATGAGTCCATGCACTCTTGGGAATGCATTAGGAATCATATTTTAGGCATCTGGAATCATTCAGATTTTAGTATTATTTCTAAGTTACATCTTAGATATTTCTAAGTTACATCAGGATATTCAGAATATGAAGCAGGCAGAGTCTGACTTTTCCTCTCAGTGGCTTTCTAATTCCCTCTTTGAAAATCTGGAGGGGTATCTTTCCCATGGATCCTTTTCTACAATAATGATTAATGCGGCCATGTGCTTATGCCTGTTAGTTCTGATTTGTGTAATAGCCCCGTGCCTTTTCAGAATACTCAACCGAAGAGTTTCTGCTCTATCTACTGAGTTTCATACCTATGCTCTAAAAAATAAAAAAGGGGGAGATGTCGGGAGCCGCGTTAGGCATTACTGACAAAATGGAGGCACAGCCCCAGCCCCCTCTCCTCATTCCACAGGCACGGTCCTGGGATGAAGGAGTTAGGCCTTGTGATTCTGACTTGTTTTGTCCTTTCCTCGGCTGAGTTGACTGAAAAGAATATTAAGGTGCTTATTGTTTTTGAGAGGAGCTTAAGAAGGCACAAAGCCTTCTGCAGCTGGGCTCAGAGAATAATTCATAAAGTTAATCACTGACATTTGTTCAAGGACTGTTGCAAAAGACTGTTCCAGGGTAAGCACGCAGGCCGCAGCTTGAGGTCATGGGAGGGATTGCTATCTGAAGCTCATCTGTGAGAAAAGCATTTATGGCAAAGGAGTTTGCTGAATTTAGGGCTTAGGAATAATTAAAATAGATAGAAGCTAAAGATTTAAGGATTGCTGTAATGTTAGCATATTCTACTATCAGATCAGATCAGATCAGTCGCTCAGTCGTGTCCGACTCTTTGCAACCCCATGAATCGCAGCACACCAGGCCTCCCTGTCCATCACCAACTCCCGGAGTTCACTCAAACTCACGTCCATCAAGTCAGTGATGCCATCCAGCCATCTCATCCTCTGTCGTCCCCTTCTCCTCCTGCCCCCAATCCCTCCCACCATCAGAGTCTTTTCCAATGAGTCAACTCTTTGCATGAAGTGGCCAAAGTACTGGAGTTTCAGCTTTAGCATCATTCCTTCCAAAGAAATCCCAGGGCTGATCTCCTTCAGAATGGACTGGATGGATCTCCTTGCAGTCCAAGGGACTCTCAAGAGTCTTCTCCAACACCACAGTTCAAAAGCATCGATTCTTCGGCGCTCAGCCTTCTTCACAGTCCAACTCTCACATCCATACGTGACCACAGGAAAAACCATAGCCTTGACTAGACGAACCTTTGTTGGCAAAGTAATGTCTCTGCTTTTGAATATGCTATCTAGGTTGGTCATAACTTTCCTTCCAAGGAGTAAGCGTCTTTTAATTTCATGGCTGCAGTCACCATCTGTAGTGATTTTGGAGCCCCCCAAAAATAAAGTCTGACACTGTTTCCACTGTTTCCCCATCTATTTCCCATGAAGTGGTGGGACCGGATGCCATGATCTTCGTTTTCTGAATGTTGAGCTTTAAGCCAACTTCTTCACTCTCCACTTTCACTTTCATCAAGAGGTTTTTAGTTCCTCTATCACTTTCTGCCATAAGGGTGGTGTCATCTGCATATCTGAGGTTATTGATATTTCTCCCGGCAATTTGATTCCAGCTTGTGCTTCTTCCAGCCCAGCGTTTCTCATGATGTACTCTGCATAGAAGTTAAATAAACAAGGTGACAATATACAGCCTTGACGAACTCCTTTTCCTATTTGGAACCAGTCTGTTTTTCCATGTCCAGTTCTAACTATTGCTTCCTGACCTGCATATAGGTTTCTCAAGAGGCAGGTCAGGTGGTCTGGTATTCCCATCTCTTGAATTTTCCACAGTTTATTGTGATCCACACAGTCAAAGGCTTTGTCATAGTCAATAAAGCAGAAGTAGATGTTTTTCTGGAACTCTCTTGCTTTTTCGATGATCCAGCAGATGTTGGCAATTTGATCTCTGGTTCCTCTGCCTTTTCTAAAACCAGCTTGAACATCAGGAAGTTCACGGTTCACATATTGCTGAAGCCTGGCTTGGAGAATTTTGAGCATTACTTTACTAGCGTGTGAGATGAGTGCAGTTGTGCGGTGGTTTGAGCATTCTTTGGAATTGCCTTTCTTTGGGATTGGAATGAAAACTGACCTTTTCCAGTCCTGTGGCCACTGCTGAGTTTTCCAAATTTGCTGGCATATTGAGGGCAGCACTTTCACAGCATCATCCTTCAGGATTTGAAACAGCTCAACTGGAATTCCATCACCTCCACTAGCTTTGTTCGTAGTGATACTTTCTAAGGCCCACTTGACTTCACATTCCAGGATATCTGGCTCTAGGTCAGTGATCACACCATCGTGATTATCTGGGTCGTGAAGATCTTTTTTGTACAGTTCTTCTGTGTATTCTTGCCATCTCTTCTTAATATCTTCTGCTTCTGTTAGGTCCATACCATTTCTGTCCTTTATCGAGCTCATCTTTGCATGAAATGTTCCTTTGGTGTCTCTGATTTTCTTGAAGAGATCCCTAGTCTTTCCCATTCTGTTGTTTTCCTCTATTTCTTTGCATTGATCACTGAAGAAGGCTTTCTTATTTCTTCTTGCTATTCTTTGGAACTCTGCATTATAGTTTATAGAAATTAGGGACTTTAGAGATATTATTAGCTAGAATCCCTTTCTAAGAAATAGTGAGCTTAGGATACTAGGGGCAAACAGGACTTAGAAAGATAAGAAATAAACTGAGGAATGTTGTATGCAGCCCAGACATTAGCATGAGTTACAGTGTATTCACAAGGATACATGAGAAAAAGTAGATAAGAAAATCGCTGAGGCAGAAACTCCTTTTGAGGGGCAACAATGATTTATGGAGACAACAAATCTGGGTCAGTGGGAACTGAAAATATCAAACCTCTGACCTAATGCTTTTGTAAAAGTATAAAAGAGGATCATAAGCTTGAAATAAAGAGGCAGTCCAAGGAAACTGAGAGGCTGCCTCAGTTTCTCGCTGACACCGCTCACCCCTTCAGGTTGAATCCCTGGCTGCTGGAGCTGGACTCCGGCAGGTCCCATCACTTCGTGGGAAATAGATGGGGAAACAGTGGAAACAGTGTCAGACTTTATTTTGGGGGGCTCCAAAATCACTACAGATGGTGACTGCAGCCATGAAATTAAAAGACGCTTACTCCTTGGAAGGAAAGTTATGACCAACCTAGATAGCATATTCAAAAGCAGAGACATTACTTTGCCAACAAAGGTTCGTCTAGTCAAGGCTATGGTTTTTCCTGTGGTCACGTATGGATGTGAGAGTTGGACTGTGAAGAAGGCTGAGCGCCGAAGAATCGATGCTTTTGAACTGTGGTGTTGGAGAAGACTCTTGAGAGTCCCTTGGACTGCAAGGAGATCCATCCAGTCCATTCTGAAGGAGATCAGCCCTGGGATTTCTTTGGAAGGAATGATGCTAAAGCTGAAACTCCAGTACTTTGGCCACCTCATGCGAAGAGTTGACTCATTGGAAAAGACTCTGATGGTGGGAGGGATTGGGGGCAGGAGGAGAAGGGGACGACAGAGGATGAGATGGCTGGATGGCATCACCGACTTGATGGACGTGAGTTTGAGTGAACTCCGGGAGTTGGTGATGGACAGGGAGGCCTGGTGTGCTGCAATTCATGGGGTCGCAAAGAGTCGGACACGACTGAATGACTGAACTGAACTGAACATTATAAAGCAAATAGATTTATCACCTCTTCTCTTCCATTCATCATCTTCCCTTCAAAAACATTGGGTGAGACTGGGACAGTGGACATTCTGGAAGTTAAAGGCGATGAGAGACTAAGGGGAATGGAAGGAACTTCCTAAAAGTTCAAGAGGAGAGACATATATGTCCTTAACGTTATCCTCTTGCATATGGCTTCTTACAAGGAGCTTCCTCAGCCAACATACTTCGCATCTTAAATGCCAGGTCCTGGGACAGAGTGCACCATGCTCAGCCCTTCCTCTTCGCTTCTCAAAATCCTTCGATGAGCTTTCTAAATAAGTGCCTAGTCTTTGCTCTTTTCTGTTCTAATCCATGCCCCATACCTTATCCCAAGATGGCTTTCTAAAGTATACATGAGGTCATGTATTGGCCCCGTGTGTCTCTTTGAGTCATGGGCAAATGAATTACATTCTCCAAGCCTCAGTTTTCTCATCCATAAAATAAGGATGGTAATACCTGTGTCATGGGGGTTGTTGTGAAGACTAAATGAAATGGTAAGTATGTAGCCTGGAGCGTAGTGCCTGGAACACAGCAAGAGTTCCTGTGTTAGCTATTGCTATTACTACCGTTATTGCCCGGGGTACACAGCTGTCTGGTCCAGTGGTCGTGAGCGCTCGCCAGGGAGTCAGACACAGCTGGCTTACTATATGAGCTTGGGCAAGTCAGGTTACCTCTCCTCATTTCCTTTCCATGAAATGAGGATAATAAAAATCCTTCCACTCAGGGTTTCTGTGAGGGTGAAATGAGATAGTATATGCATTTCAGAATTAGGTTAGGCTAATAGAGGGCCCTAAACAAGCCATTACCCCTACCCCCATAAATGCTGAAGGGAGGCTCAGTTGTTACTAAGGACTCAAGTTCTTCCTATCTCTATCCTTCACCATCCTTGAGGGTTGCCTAGGAGCCCATGACAGCAAAAGTTTTAAGACTTCCTGGAATTTCCACCCAACAACTTCTAATTACACATCATTGGCCAGCATGTAGTATAAAGTCACATCTAGCTGCAAGGGAAACAAGCATTAAAGTTTTTCAGCTGGACAAATTGCCACTCAGAATGAAATAGTGTTCCTCAAGTCATTTTACCAACAACTATATAAATGAGCTTGGAGGTAGATCTTCCAGCCCAGTCAAGCCTTCAGATGGCCAATGGCTTGACTTCAACCTCATGAGAAACCTGTATTACTGAGCTAAGTTGGCTCCTAGATGCCTCACCCTCAGAAATGGTGTGAGATTGTGTTGTTTTAAGGTACTAAACATTGGGGCAATTTGTTATGTAGCAATCAATAACTAATACAATTGACAACAAGCCACAGAATATTAGATTATCTTTGTCACCAATAGAAACCATAGCTGTTTAAATATATTTAAGTTGCTGTAGATATTTTAAAATATTATTTCTACTCATCATTCCTTCAGAATTACAGTATTATTAGATATACTATTAGATAATACACCATTTTCTTTAGGAGTCATTCAATCGTAAAGGAAATCAACCTTGAATATTTACGGAAGGACTGATGCTGAAGCTTTAGCTCTAATACTTTGGCCACCTGATGCAAACAGCTGACTCACTGGACAAATACCCTAATGCTGGGAAAGACTGAGGGCAGGAGGAAAAGGGGGCAACAGAGGATGAGATGGTTGGATGGCATCATCTACTCAATGGACATGAGTTTGAGCAAGGTCCAGGAGATAGTAAAGAACATGGAAGTCTGGCATGTTGCAGTTTATGGGATCAGAAAGAGTTGGACACAACTTAGCGACTGAAGAATGACAACAATACATGATTACGGTCTTGTGTTTTTGTGTTATGTAGTTGGCCAGCTACTGGGCAACTCTGGACCTAGGGATCAATGTGTTTCTCACACTGATAACTCTGATATCTTTGTTGCTTTTGAGGAATTTCTATCAAAAATTATTTGTTGATCAAACAAGATCAAACAGAGGAGGTAAGTTGTTTCCATTGTTGGTTCAGGTTTTGCAAACCAGATAGTCCAAATGAGAATCCTTCACCCCACTCCAGTGCTCTTGCCTGGAAAATCCCGTGGACGGAGGAGCCTGGTAGGCTGCAGTCCACAGGGTCGCTAAGAGTCAGACACGACTGAGCGACTTCACTTTCACTTTTCACCTTCATGCATTGGAGAAGGAAATGGCAACCCACTCCAGTGTTCTTGCCTGGAGAATCCCAGGGACGGGGGAGCCTGGTGGGCTGCCATCTATGGGGTCGCACAGAGTCGGACACGACTGAAGTGACGTAGCAGCAGCAACACTCCATAAGGCAGCTTGGCCTTTGGTAATGTGAGCAAGTGTGCAGTCAAGAAGTGTGTTGTTTTCAAACCTGTCTAATGGTTGAAGTAACTGCTACTGGATATTATGTAAGATAATTTAGTAGTGTTAACACAATATAGGCCACGTATAGAGTTACACATTCTGCAAGTAGCACAGGTGCTTTTTTGCACTGTAAACTCTCTTTGTACATTGTCTGTGTTTTGAAGTAAAGGTATAAACGAACACATAGTATTTGTACAGGCTGTATTTGCCTATTAATTTTCCTTAGAAAATACTGAGAGGTCTTTTGTTTATTTGTTTGGCCTATCTGTGTGGCTTGTGGGATCTTAGTTCTCTGACCGTGGATCAAACCAGTGCCCCCTGTAGTGGGAGCTCAGAGTCCTAACCACTGGGCCACCAAGGAATTTCCTGAGCATTTAAGGAAACTGGAGGCAAGATGTTCAGGTATGGCCAAGTGAAGAGATCGGCATCTCATTGACCCCAAAAGAAACTGGGACAAAAGCAATAGTTGACATAAAGAAAAAAGTGACAAAACACCCATTTCATTTCCCCAGAAACCAAACAAAATCATACAACAATCTGAGAAGCATTTATGCTTGAAAAACTGCTGAACTTCAGGTAAGAATAGTGGGAATCTGTGGTTTTCTGGCCTGAGGCTGCTCCATCACTCTCTCCCTCAGCTATTTGATACAGAGGTTCTGAATTTTAAGACAGTCAGGACCAGCACCTTCTCTGCGCTGGTCAGTGGGGACAGAGGATAGTGATCAAAAACACCCAACAGTGTTGTTGATGAAGGGACAGTCTCAGAGGTAGCAGTGAGGAGGGCCAGTGGCTCTACCATCTTAAGGTTGTAGCCTTGGTTGGGGCAAGCTTCCAGGATGAAGCTGCATGCATGCACAGAGATAAGAGAGGGCCCGATCAGCTACATGCTCCTGGCCAACCCTGAAGTTTTGTGTATGTGCAGAGGAAATATAGAAGGGCATAACAATAAGTAAAAGCTGGATAAGAGTGAAAGTTCAGTTCAGTTCAGTTGCTCAGTCATATCCGACTCTTTGCAACCCCATGAATTGCAGCATGCCAGGCCTCCCTGTCCATCACCAACTCCTGGATTTCACCCAAACTCTTGTCCATCAAGTTGGTGATGCCATCCAGCCATCTCATCCTCTGTTGTCCCCTTCTCCTCCTGCCCCTAATCCCTCCCAGCATCAGAGTCTTTTCCAATGAGTCACCTCTTCACATCAGGTGGCCAAAGTATTGGAGTTTCAGCTTTAGCATCAGTCCTTCCAATGAACACCCAGGACTGATCTCCTTTAGGATGGACTGGTTGGATCTCCTTGCAGTCCAAGGGACTCTCAAGAGTCTTCTCCAACACCACACTTCAAAAGCATCAATTCTTTGGCACTCAGCTTTCTTCACAGTCCAACTCTCACATCCATACATGACCACTGGAAAAACCATAGCCTTGACTAGACGGACCTTTTTTGGCAAAGTAATGTCTCTGCTTTTGAATATGCTATCTAGGTTGGTCATAATTTTAAGAGTGAAAATGGTGGCCTAAACTATGAATACACTCCCCCCCATACACAGACCTGTCAGTAGAGGACAGAAGATTGTTTAGTGGCTTGAGGTGGTTGGACAAAAGCTCTGTTTGATCAGTGGCTAGTCACTCAGTTGTGAAGTACATGAGGTAAGTACTTCAGGAAGACAGAAATAAAAATAACTAAAAAATGACAGAAGTTGTAGCTGTATTCTGCTGGAGAGACAGATTTCATGGATTTAGCTCAGACAAGTTACTAGTCAGAGAAACAATAAACAGATAAACAAATAGAAATAACAGTAAACTGCAGGGGGGAATTAGAATTCAGACTCACTACAAGATATCTAAAATGTCCAATTTACAACAAGAACAGCAACAACAAATTATAAGACACACAAAGAAATGGAAATGTATGACCCATACTTGGAAAAGAACAGTTAATATAAATTGACTCTGAGTGACTATTGATACTGAATTTAGCAGACAACGACTTCAAAGAGGCTGTTATAAGGATGTTCAAAGAACTAAAGGAAATTATATTTAAAGAATTCAAAGCAATTATGATCACAATGAATCAATAATAGAGATTTTCAATAAGGAGATAGAAATAATAAGAACCCAAGGATATTCTGGAGTTGAAGAATACAGTAACAGCTCAAAATAATCTATAAAACCAATGCAATCCCTATCCAAATGCCAACAACATTAATTTTTTTTTTTTTTTTTGCAGAAACAGAAATATCTATCCTAAAATTCATATGGAATCTCTAGCAATCAAAATGGTGTGGTGCTGGCATAAAGACAGACATATCAACCAATGGAATAGAATAGAGCAGTGGTGTCTAACATTTTTGACACGAGGGATGAGTTTCATGAAAAACATTTTTTCCATGGAATGAGGGGGATATGGTTCAGGCGGTGATGTGAACTATGGGGAGTGGCAGATGAAGCTTTGTTCACTTGCCTGCCACTCACCTCCCGCTGTGTGGTCCCCGTTCCTAACAGACTTCAAAACAGTACTGGTCTGTGGCCCAGGGATTGGGGACCCCTGCAATAGAGAACCCAGAAATAAACCCATATGGTCAAGTGACTTAAAAAATTTTTTTTCTTTTAATTGTTGGCTGCATCGCACAGCATGTGGGATCTTAGTTTCCTGACCAGGGATTGAACCCCTGTCCCCCAAAGTGGAAGCATGGAGTCTTAACCATTGGATCACCAGGGAAGTCTCCATGGTCAAGTGATTGTAAATGATTTTTGACAAAGATGCAAGGACCTCAACGGGAAAAGGACAGTCTTCTGAACAAGTGGTGTTAGAAGGCTTCCCTGGTGGTCCAGTGATTAAGAATCTACTTTGCAATGCAAGGGACACCAATTTGATCCCTGGTCTGGGAAGACCCCACATGCCATGGGGCAACTAAGCCTGTGTGCCACAACTACTGAGCCTGTGCTTGGGAGCCCAGGAGCCACAGATACTGATCCCACGTGCTACAACTACTGAAGCCCACGCAGCTAGAGTCCGTGCTCCACTGAGAGAAGCCACTGCAATGAGAAGCCCATACACATACCTAGAGAGTAGCCCCCACGTCCTGCAACTAGAGAAAGCCCACGTGCAGCAATAAGACTCACCACAGCCAAAAAAATAAAAATAAATAAATAAATCTTAAAAAAAAAACAAGTGGTGTTGGCAAAACTGAATATCCATACGCAAGAAGAGGAGGTTGGACCTTTACATCACCTACAACAATGGACTCAAAATGGATTCAAGACCTAAGTGGAAGAGTAAAACTATAAAACTCAAAATATTACAATATAGGAGAGAATCTTCATGTCATTATACCTGGCAATAATTATTTGGATATGATGTCAGAAATACAGGCAACAAAAGAGAAAATAGATAAATTGGACTTCATCACAATTAAAAACTTGAGCTTTTTTACAACGGGTTTGCTGCCAGGACACATGTGTCGTGAAAACCACCATTAAACCTAAGCAAAAATGGGAAAGGAAAAGACCCATATCAACATCGTTGTCACTGGGCATGTAGATTCAGGAAAGTCCACCACGACTGGCCATCGGATCTACAAATGTGGCGGGATCGACAACAGAACAGTTGAAAAGTTCAAGGAGGAGGCTGCCGAGATGGGAAAGCGCTCCTTGAAATATGCCTGGGTCTTGGACAAACTTAAAGCCCAACGTGAGCGTGGTATCACCATTGATATCTCCCTGTGGAAGTTTGAGACCAGCAAGTACTATGTTACCATCATTGATGCTCCAGGACACAGAGACTTCATCAAAAACATGATCACAGGCGCATCCCAGGCTGACTGTGCTGTCCTGATTGTTGCTGCTGGTGCTGGTGAATTTGAAGCCGGTATCTGCAAGAACGCACAGACCCGTGAGCATGCCCTTCTGGCTTACACTCTGGGTGTGAAACAACTAATTGTTGGAGTTAACAAAATGGATTCCACTGAGCCACCCTACAGCCAGAAGAGATACGAGGAAATTGTTAAGGAAGTCAGCACCTACATTAAGAAAATCGGCTACAACCCCGACACAGTAGCATCTGTGCCAGTTTCTGGATGGGGTGGTGACAACGTGCTGGAGCCAAGTGCTAACACGTCGTGGTTCAAGGGACGGAAAGCCACCTGAAAGGACGGCAGTGCCAGTGGAACCACCCTGCTTGAAGCTCTGGATTGCATCCTGCCACCAACTCGCCCAGCTGACAAACCCTTGAATTTCCCCTTCCAGGATGTCTGTAAAATCAGTGGTATTGGTACTGTCCCTGTGGGTCGTGTGGAGACTGGTGTTCTCAAACCTGGCATGGTGGTCACCTTTGCTCCAGTCAATGTGGCAACTGAAGTGAAGTCTGTAGAAATGCACCATGAAGCACTGAGTGAAGCCCTTCCTGGGGACAATGTGGGCTTCAATGTCAAGAATGTGTCTGTCAAAGATGTTCGTTGTGGCAATGTGGCTGGTGACAGCAAAAATGACCCACCAATGGAAGCAGCTGGCTTCACAGCTCGGGTGCTTATTTTGAACCATCCAGGCCAAATCAGTGCTGGATATGCACCTGTGCTGGATTGTCACACAGCTCACATTGCTTGCAAGTTTGCTGAGTTGAACGAGAAGACTGATCATCGTTCTGGGAGAAAGCTGGAAGATGGCCCTAAATTCTTGAAATCTGGTGATGCTGCCATCATTGATATGGTTCCTGGCAAGCCCATGTGTGTCGAGAGCTTCGCTGACTGTCCTCCCCTGGGCCATTTTGCTGTGCGTGATATGAGACAGACAGTCGCTGTGGTGTCAAAGCAGTGGACAAGAAGGCACCTGGAGCTGGCAAGGTCACCAAGTCTGCCCAGAAAGCTCAGAAGGCTAAATGAATACTATCCCCAATAACTGCCACCTCAGTCTTAATCAGCAGTGAAAGAACGATCTCAGACAGTTTGTCTCAATTGGCCATTTAAGTTTAATAGTAAAAGACCGGTTAATGACAACAATGCATCGTAAAACCTTCAGAAAGAAAGGAGAATGTTTTTGTGGACCCTATGTTTTGTGTGTGGCAGTTTAAGTTATTAGTTTTTAAAATCACTACTTTTTAATGAAAACAACTTGACCAAAAATCTGTTACAAAATTTGAGACCCATTAAAAAAAGTTCAGTGAGAAACCTGTGTCTTCTTTTGGTCAACATTGTAACTCCCTATAGTACTACTTTGGTAAGAGTTGCTCATAACCTATTTCTGGTGAAACAATTTTTGATTTATAGGTTTGTATTTCTAGGGTGGAGCTCAAGGTTTGTTAACCTTGTGTTGAGAACGCATCTGTTTTAATCACATCTTAAGCATTGGTGCAACACTTTCTAAGTTAGGACAGATGAGCAAAGAGTAACTGTGTTTTATATGTAAGCTAGTTTGTAAGGTCCGGAGAAGGCAATGGCACCCCACTCCAGTACTCTTGCCTGGAAAATCCCATGGACGGAGGAGCCTGTTAGGCTGCAATCCATGGGGTCGCTAAGAGTCAGACACGACTGAGAGACTTCACTTTCACTTTTCACTTTCATGCATTGGAGAAGGAAATGGCAGCCCACTCCAGTGTTCTTGCCTGGAGAATCCCAGGGACGGGGGAGCCTGGTGGGCTGCCGTCTATGGGGTCGCACAGAGTTGGACATGGCTGAGGTGACTTAGCTTAGCATAGCATAATTTATAAGGTCAGATTCTATGGTATAAGAGCTCCCATTGCATATAAAATTTTGTATGGTTACATAAATAATGAGTAAATCTATGTCATTTAGTTTCCCAGTTATGAGGATGTGCATTCACATTTATAATATTAAATAGTTAATCTAAAATGTGAGGCTTAAACAGTATTGAGTACTGCCCTGCTGGAGTTAATTGTATACAGATTCTAGGAAATTAAAAGATGCCAGAAGCTAAAAAAAAACAAAAAAAAAATTAAAAAATGTAATTCATCAAAGGATGAAAAGGTGGCCTGTGGAATGAGAGAAAATATTTGCAAATCATATATCTAATGAAGAATTAGTATCTGGAATATATAAAGAGCTCCCATAATTCAGTAAAACCCCCAAAGACCCACTGAAAAATGGGCAAAGGACTTAAATAGGCATTTCTCCAAAGAAGATATGTAAATGACTCATAAGCACATGAAAAGATGCTCAACATCACTAATCACTGTGAGTCACTCAGTCCCTCAGTCGTGGCCGACCCTTTGTTAGCCCATGCTCTGTAGCCCTCCAGGCTCCTCTGTCCATGGAATTCTCCAGGCAAGAACACTGGAGTGGGGAGCCATTCCCTTCTCCAAGGGATCTTCCTGACCAAGGGATCAAACCTGGATCTCCTGCATTGCAGGCAGATTCTTTTACTGTTTGAGCCACCAGGGAAGCCCCCAGTCATTAGGAAAATGCAAATAAAAACTATAATGAGATTGCAGTGTCACTTCATTATCACCCCCATTAAGATAGATATTATAAAAAAAAAAAAAACAAAAAAATCACTAAAAATCCCCAGAAAATAACAAGTGTTGGTGGAGATGTGGAGAAATTGGAACCTTTGTGCATTGATAGTGGGGATGTAAAATGGTGCAGCTGCTATGGAAAATACTATAGCATTTTCTAAAAATATCAAGTATAGAATTAGCATATGATCCAGTAATTCCATTTCTGGATATATACCCAAGAGAATTGAAAGCAGGGACACAAGCAGATACTTGTATACTCATTTTCCAAGAAATCTATTCATGATAACCAAAAGGTAGAAGCAATGTAAGCACCCACTGATGGATTAATGAATAATCAAAATGTGATATATATATATCACATTTTGATTATATATATATTTGATTATATATATATATATAATGGAATATTATTCAACCTTAAAAAGGAAGGAAATTCTGACACATGCTACAACATGGATGAACTTTGAAGACATTATGCTAAGCAAAGAGAGTCACAAAAGGACAAATATTGTATGATTCCACTTATATGCAATACTTAGAATACAAGTTCATACAGATAGAAAGAAGTATGGTGGTTTCCAAGGATTAAGGGGAGAGGAGGAATAGGAGTTATTGTTTAATGATAACAATTTTGGGAGGATGAAAATGTTCTAGAGATGAATAGTGGTGAAGGTTGCACAACAATATGAATGTACTTAATGCCACTGAATTATATACCTTTAGAAATGGTAAATTATATGTAATATATGAGTTACCTGGAGAAGGCAATGGCACCCCACTCCAGTACTCTTGCCTGGAAAATCCCATGGATGGAGGAGCCTGGTAGGCTGCAGTCCATGGGGTCGCTAAGAGTCAGACACGACTGAGCGACTTCACTTTCACTTTTCACTTTCATGCATTGGAGAAGGACATGGCAACCCGCTCCAGTGCTCTTCCCTGGAGAATCCCAGGGATGGTGGAGCCTGATGGGCTGCCGTCTGTGGGGTAGCACAAGGTCAGACATGACTGAAGCAACTTAGCAACAGCAGCAGCAGATATGAGTTACCACAAAAAGTATAATAACTAAATGAAAAATTCATTAGAGGGGCTTAGCAGCAGATTCTAGATGGCAGGAAAAAGAATCATTGAACTCAAATATAAATTCATAGAAATTACCCAATCTGAAGTTTTTTTTTTAACTGAAAACAATAATCGGTGGTCAAAGACCTGTGGGACAACATCCTACAGACATTAGACATACAACATGTGTCTAATGGTTGTATCCAAAGGGGAGTTGAGAGAATAAGGGGCAGAACTTTTTATAAATAATGGGCATAAACTTCCCAAATCTGATGAAAACATGAATCTATATATCCAAGAATGCAACAAACCTTAAGTAAGATTAATACAAAGAGATCCACTCCTAGACACATCCTAGTCTAGTGTTCAAAGACAAAGAGAAAATCTGAAAGTAGCAAGAGAAAAATGACCCCACATAAAGAGAGCATTAATTAATACAACTGTTGGCTGAATCTCATCCAAAACAAGGGAGAAAACAGTGGGTTGACATATGCAGCGTGCTGAATGAAGAATTCTATATCCAGCAAAACTGTCCTTCAAAAACGAAACCAAAATAAAGACAATACTAGGTAAAAACAGGAAGCATTGCTATGCTCTGTTATAAGATAGACTAAAGGAAATAATTTAGGCTGAAAGGAAATGATACCAGAAAATGACCCAAATCCATAGCTAAAAATGAGGAGCACCAGAATTTGTGTATACGTGGGTTAATATGAAAGACTGTATTTTTCCTTCTTTTCTTAACTATCCTAAAAACCACAAGATTATAACACTGTATTACTATGTGATATATATGATAAAAACTTTGTGAGAAAATTGTGAATGATGTAAAAAAATAAGAACCAGTATTTCTAGGAAGGGACAGAAAACCGTTCAAGACAGTGTGCAACAATTATAATTTCACAACTACTAAATGCTCAAACTACCGCACAATTGCTCTTATCTCACACACTAGTAAAGTAATGCTCAAAATTCTCCAAGCCAGGCTTCAGCAATACGTGAACCGTGAACTTCCTGATGTTCAAGCTGGTTTTAGAAAAGGCAGAGGAACCAGAGATCAAATTGCCAATATCCACTGGATCATGGAAACAGCAAGAGAGTTCCAGAAAAACATCTATTTCTGCTTTACTGACTATGACAAAGCCTTTGACTATGTGGATCACAATAAACTGTGGAAAATTCTTCAAGAGCTGGGAATACCAGACCGCCTGACCTGCCTCTTGAGAAATCTGTATGCAGGTCAGGAAGCAACAGTTAGAACTGGACATGGAACAACAGACTGGTTCCAAATAGGAAAAGGAGTACGTCAAGGCTGTATATTGTCACCCTGCTTATTTAACTTCTATGCAGAGTACATCATGAGAAACGCTGGACTGCAGGAAACACAAGCTGGAATCAAGATTGCCAGGAGAAATATCAATAACCTCAGATATGCAGATGACACCACCCTTATGGCAGAAAGTGAAGAGGAACTCAAAAGCCTCTTGATGAAAGTGAAAGTGGAGAGTGAAAAAGTTGGCTTAAAGCTCAAAATTCAGAAAACGAAGATCATGGCATCTGGCCCCATCACTTCCTGGGAAATAGATGGGGAAACAGCGTCAGACTTTATTTTTTTGGGCTCCAAAATCACTACAGATGGTGACTGCAGCCATGAAATTAAAAGACGCTTACTCCTTGGAAGGAAAGTTATGACCAACCTAGATAGCATATTCAAAAGCAGACATTACTTTGCCAACAAAGGTCCGTCTAGTCAAGGCTATGGTTTTTCCTGTGGTCATGTATGGATGTGAGAGTTGGACTGTGAAGAAGGCTGAGCGCCAAAGAATCGATGCTTTTGAACTGTGGTGTTGGAGAAGACTCTTGAGAGTCCCTTGGACTGCAAGGAGATCCAACCAGTCCATTCTGAAGGAGATCAGCCCTGGGATTTCTTTGGAAGGAATGATGCTAAAGCTGAAACTCCAGTACTTTGGCCACCTGATGCGAAGAGTTGACTCATTGGAAAAGACTCTGATGCTGGGAGGGATTGGGGGCAGGAGGAGAAGGGGACGACAGAGGATGAGATGGCTGGATGGCATCACTGACTCGATGGATGTGAGTCTGAGTGAACTCCAGGAGTTGGTGATGGACAGGGAGGCCTGGTGTTCTGCGATTCATGGGGTCGCAAAGGGTCAGACACGGCTGAGCGACTGAACTGAACTGAAAGCCCTCATGCCCTAGAGCCTGTGCTCCTCAACAAGAATTGTTGTTGTTCACTCAGTCATGTCCAACTTTTGCTACCCCAGGGACTGCAGCACACCAGGTTTCCCTGTCCTTCACCATCTTCTGGAGTTGAAACCACCGTAATGAGAAGCCAGCACACTGAAACTAGAGAAGGCCTGTACACAGCAATGAAGACCCAGCTAAAAATAAATAAATATTTAATTAAAAAAAAATAGGGCAGCCAAGAAACCACCCTAGTCAAGATTAAAGGACCAGAGAAGCGTATCAAGACTAGGAAATGACTACCTGAGATTGTTGCTGTTCACTTGCTCAGTCTTGTCCTACTCTGCGACCCCATGGACTGCAGCACACCAGGCTTCCCTGTTCTTCACCATCTCCAGGAGCTTGCTCAAACTCATGTCCATTGATTTGGTGATGCCATCCAACCATCTCATCCTCTGTCATCCCCTTCTCCTCGTGCCTTCCATCTTTCCCAGCATCAGGGTCTTTTCCAATGAGTCGGCTCTTCACATCAGGTGGCCAAAGTATTGGAGCTTCAGGTTCAGCATCAGTCCTTCCAATGAATATTCAGGGTTGATTTCCTTTAGGATGGACTGTAGTCCATCTCCTTTTGATCTCCTTGTAGTCCAAGGGACTCTCTTAAAGGGACCAGAGAAGTTTATCAAGATTAGGAAATGGTCACCTGAGATTAATAAGGCTACGAGGCTCCTCCATCCATGGGATTGTAGATTGAGACTGTAAACCCTGCTTACACCCTAATCTTGTTACAGAGCCCACCTCTGAACCACTGTTATAAAACCCTTCATCATATCCTCTGGGGTTGAGACATAGCAGAAGCCTCCCTTGCCGGGCAAAGCAATGAAGTTATCCTTTTCTACTTCATCTAAAACTCTGTCTCTGGGATTTGATTCAGGACCAGTGATAGAGAGGCCAAGCTTTCGGTAACAAAACCCTCTGACACTAGCAAGTAGGTCTGGCTCAGTCTCCTGTGGGGTCACTGCTCCTTTCCCCCGGGTCCTGGTGTGCACAGGAGTTTGTGTGTGCCCTCCAAGAGTGGAGTCTCTGTTTCCTCCAGTCCTGTGGAAGTCTTGTAATCAAATCCCACTGACCTTCAAAGTCACATTCTCCGGGGATTCCTACTCCTCCTGCCATCTCACTGTGGCTTCTCCTTTGTTTTTGGAAGTGTGGTATCTCTTTTGGTGGGTTCCAGCATCTTCCTGTTGATGGTTGTTCAGCAGTTGTGATTTCACTGCTCCCATGAGAAGAGGTGGGTACGTGTCCTTCTACTCTGCCGTCTTGAACCAATCTCTCAATTTTTGAGCTACTACTGTATAATCTTCGTCTGAGGATTAAAAGTCATTAACGGTGATGAAACCAGATAAAGTGTAAAACTTGCCATCTTCTACAACTTACTATACATATTTCTTGAACATCATTTTACTTAACACACAAATTACTTGTTTATCTATAGGTTCATAAAAGCAATTTATTTAAAAACCATACAAAAATTCTTTCAAAAATGTCACTTGGAGCATTAAAATAAATAACAATAGTAATGTATAATGATCTAATGCTATTATAACCACATACATATATACATGCATACATTAGGGAGGAGGAAAACTTACAATAGAATGCCGACCATTGAAGTCAGAAAGAATGATGGAGTTAGAAGGCTACCATTTAGTAGATTATACAGTGAAAATTGATTTGGGCAGGAGTCATCCTCAAAAGCTAAAACTTGTTGGTAAAGGTTTGATGAGGAACAGAACATGCAGATAGTTTCAAAATACTTGTTAATGGAAAATGAAGAAATAGTAATGTCATGGTACAGAAACTTAGACACCCCCTTAAACAGCTGAACAGGTGGTCAACATTACTGTCACTAGTAATGGTACAGAGAGACATCATGCCCCTCCCCTGCCATAAGAGGAACACAATATCATTTCTATACTATCCTTGCCAAGAGTACATGATTCCAGTTTAATCATGAGGAAACATTATATAGCAATTTGGGGGCATTTCACGAAACAGCTTTTAAAAAATGTCAAGGTTATAAACTAGAAACTTTTAGAAACTGTTCCATATTAAAGAGAACTAAAGAGACATTACATAATTTGATGTATGATACTGGGTAGGTCCCTGGACCAGAAAAAAATTTCCAGCTTATTGAGGTATCATTGACAAATTAAATTTCAGCTATTTAAAGTGTGCAGTGTGATGATTTATGTGTGCATTGTGAATGAGTTGCCCTCCCCATGAAATTAACACATCTGTCCCCTCATATATTTACCCTCTTATTTTTGGTGAAAAAATTTTAGTTTTACTGTTTTGGCAGATTTCAATTATACAATATAATATTATCAACTATAGTCACCATGTTATACATTAGATCCCCGGACCTTATCATATTAAAAATGGCAGTTTGCGTACACTTTTACCAACCTCTGCTTATATTCCCCACCCCACACCTCCCAGCCCCTGGCAATCACTTTTCTACTCTGTGTTTCCATGAGATCGACCGCCCCCCAACCCCCAGATTCCTGATATAAGTAATACCATATAGTATTTCTCTTTGTCTATCTGGCTTATTTCACTTAGCATGACGCCTTCTAGTTATACCTATGTTGCTGCAAATGACAGGATTTCTTTATCCCATTATGTAAGTAAATACCACATTTTCTATCTTTTTTTTTTAACTTTTTATTTTGATTTGGAGTACAGCCGATTAACAATGTTGTGATAGTTTCAGGTGAACAGCAAAGGGACTCAGCCATACACATACATGTATCCATTCTTCCCCAAACTCCCCTCCCATCCAGGCTGCTACATAACTTTGTACACAGTTTAATGTTCTATATAGTAGGTGTTTGTTGGTTATCCATTTTAAATATAACAGTGTGTACATGTCCATCCCAAACTCCCTAACTATCTCTTCCCCCTAGCAATGATAAGTTTGTTCTCTAATATACCACATTTTCTTTACTCATTTATCCAAAAAATTATTTACTACAAAGTACATTATGGGACAATTGGTCAAATATAAATAAGATCTGGAGATTAAAATATCGTATCAGTGTTAACTTCCTGATTTTGATAATTATACTATGGTTAAGGAAAAGACTATCCTTATTCTTGTGACATAAACACTTAAGTATTTAGGGATCAAGAGGTATCATGCCTATATAATTTACTTCAAATGGTTCATAAAAACAATGTGTTTATATTGTTTTCAATTGTTCAGTCACTAAGTCCTGTCCAACTATCCCACCCCATGGACTGCTGCATGCCAGACTTCCCTGTCCCTCACTATCTCCCGGAGTTTGCCCAAGTTCATGTCCATTGAATTAGTGATGCCATCCAGCCACCTCATCCTCTGTAACCCTCTTCTCCTTTTGCCTTCAGTCTTTCTCACAGAAAGGGTCAGGGTCTTTTCCAGTAAGTCGGCTCTTTGCATCAGTGGCCAACATATTGGAATTTAGTTTCAGAATCAGTCCTTCCAATGAATAGTCAGGGTTGATTTCCTGTAGGATTGACTGGTTTGATTTCCTTGCAGTCTAAGGGACTATCACATCTTCTCTAGCACCACAGTTCGAAAGCATCAGTTCTGCACTCAACCTTCCTTACAGTCCGACTCTCACATCTGTACATGACTACTGGAAAAACCATAGCTTTGATTATAGGGACTTTTTTGGCAAAGTGCTGTCTCTGCTTTTTAATACGCTGTCTAGGTGTGGCATACCTTTCCTTTCGAGGAATAAGTGTCTTTTAATTTCATGGCTGCAGGCACCGTTAGCAGTGATTTTGGAGCCCAAGAAAATAAAATCTGCCACTGCTTCCACTTTTTTCCCTTATATTTGCCATGAAGTGATGGGACCAGATACCATGATCTTAGTTTTTTTATTGTTGAATTTCAAGCCAGCTATTTTTCACAAAGCCAGTTTAAAATGAAATGTCAAGGAAAAGTAATTGATGATGACAGCCTTGTATTATATTGTTTTACTTGAATTATCCAATGTGTTAGAACACAAATGGTGTGTGTGCATGTGTAAAAATGAATGTGAACTGAAGTGTAATGTAAGCAAAATTGAAAGAGCATCTTACATTTTCCCAGCCTAAAAGGGCATCTAAGCAAGATGCAGCTCTCAATGTCACCAGCTTCCTCTTTTTGTATCCTGTACTCATACTGATGTCATCAAGGAAGAATTCTTATCTTGTGAGTCCTTTTGGAAACTACAAAGGCTATGAACATTTTGAAAAAAGTAAACATATTGTTTACCAAATAAAACTTTTGGGAAGAAAACTTTGTATTCTGCACAGACGGAGCCCCTGAGATGCTTGGTAAAGCATCTCATTTTACTACTTTCATAAGAAGGGAAACTCTTCACATCACTCATTATCTTTCTACTTAGACAAGCACTGGCAAAAAAATTTTTCTAACAGCCCTCAAAAAGAGGTTTTGTCAATAGTCATAAATGCCATCAACTTTATCAGAGGCAGATCTTTGAGTCAAATGCATTTAAAATTTTTTTTGTAAAGAGATGAGAGCAAAATATAAATTCCTTCTGTACCACATGGAAGTTTGCTGGTTTTCATAAAGATATGCCTTCAAGCACATTTTCAAACTAAGGGCAGAAGTTTTACTGGAACAGAAAGTTTAAAAACAAAGAAGGAAAAGAAAATCCACTCTTGGGACATTATGAGAGTTTTGCTTTTCATGTATGGCTTACCTGACATATACTTTTGATCATGTGAATGAGTTAAACCTTTCAATTCAATGTTATGAGGTCAATGTTATAAATGCTTCCTAAAAAATTAAAAAAACATTTTCAGTTAAGTGATTAATAAGGAAGAAACCGGAAGATATGCTTTTCTAAGACAGAGTTGTAATATACAATTCTGTCAAATTTCTTTGGAAAGAGAAATCTGCAAATTTCTAGAACACTTTAGAAGTCTTTCAAAAGTTATTTCTATCTTATGGCTTCTAAGTCGAACCACAGATATGCAGTCCATTTCTTTCTTAAATAAACTGAATCAAAGAGATTAAGATGTTGATCTAACCAAAGATGAATTCATTCATCTTAGAACAAAAAACTACAATTGAAGTTTTAACTCAAACATACTGGAAGAATTCTAGTATTCCTTGAAAAAGCATTATTCTTGCCTTGATTCAAAAAATTGTTGAAGGTTTCATTCCATTTGCAAAAACAAATCTTTTAAAAAATATTTAATTTCATTTTTATTTATTTGGGTGCACCAGGTCTTAGTTGCGGCATGCAGATCTTTGGTCTTCACTGCATCACGCAGGAGTTTTCGTTGCAGTTTGTGAAGTCTTAGTTGCGGCTTGTGGGACCTAGTTCCCTGACCAGAAATGCAACTCAGGCCTCTTGCATTGGGAGCATGGAGTCTTAGCCAACTGGACCACCAGGGAAGTCCTTTCCCATTTTTTTTTTTTTTAAATCTTTGGTCCGTTATCTCATTTCTTTTCCCACACTTGACCTGTTCTAGAACCCTCCCCAACATGCGTGCACAACTTTTTGCTAATATGGATTCCACCACAAAAACCTGTAGGGGGTTTGCCCACACTTACTATGGGGTGGCGCCCCCTCCCTTTTTGACCCCTAAGGAGCCTTACTGCCCATGTGCAGACAGGGAAGTCTTCCTTGATTTCAGGAGAGGTCATTTTATCTCCTTATTTCAGCACAGCTCAGCTTCTGTCCTTGGAGTGTCTGGGGAAAGCAAAACTTCAATTTTACTCCAGTTGAAAAACACCAGCTGTCCAGCCGAGGGGCCCATCCATCTCCTACCTCAGTGCCATTCACTGAAAAAAGAGCAGGCTTATGGGAGAACACATGCTAGTAAAGTAATGCTCAAAATTCTCCAAGCCAGGCTTCAGCAATACGTGAACCGTGAACTTCCTGATGTTCAAGCTGGTTTTAGAAAAGGCAGAGGAACCAGAGATCAAATTGCCAACATCTGCTGGATCATGGAAACAGAAACAGAGTTCCAGAAAAACATCTATTTCTGCTTTACTGACTATGCCAAAGCCTTTGACTGTGTGGATCACAATAAACTGTGGAAAATTCTGAAACAGATGGGAATACCAGACCACCTGACCTGCCTCTTGAGAAATCTGTATGCAGGTCAGGAAGCAACAGTTAGAACTGGACATGGAACAACAGACTGGTTCCAAATAGGAAAAGGAGTACGTCAAGGCTGTATATTGTCACCCTGCTTATTTAACTTCTATGCAGAGTACGTCATGAGAAACGCTGGACTGCAGGAAACACAAGCTGGAATCAAGATTGCCAGGAGAAATATCAATAACCTCAGATATGCAGATGACACCACCCTTACGGCAGAAAGTGAAGAGGAACTCAAAAGCCTCTTGATGAAAGTGAAAGTGGAGAGTGAAAAAGTTGGCTTAAAGCTCAACATTCAGAAAACGAAGATCATGGCATCTGGTTCCATCACTTCATGGGAAATAGATGGGGAAAGAGTGGAAACAGTGTCAGACTTTATTTTTTTGGGCTCCAAAATCACTGCAGATGGTGACTGCAGCCATGAAATTAAAAGAATTACTCCTTGGAAGGAAAGTGATGACCAACCTAGACAGCATATTCAAAAGCAGACACATTACTTTGCCAACAAAAGTTCGTCTAGTCAAGGCTATGGTTTTTCCTGTGGTCATGTATGGATGTGAGAGTTGGACTGTGAAGAAGGTTGAGCGCCGAAGAATTGATGCTTTTGAACTGTGGTGTTGGAGAAGACTCTTGAGAGTCCCTTGGACTGCAAGGAGATCCAACCAGTCCATTCTGAAGGAGATCAGCCCTGGGATTTCTTTGGAAGGAATGATGCTGAAGCTGAAACTCCAGTACTTTGGCCACCTGATGCGAAGAGTTGACTCATTGGAAAAGACTCTGATGCTGGGAGGGATTAGAGGCAGGAGGAGAAGGGGACGACAGAGGATGAGATGGCTGGATGGCATCACTGACTCAATGGACGTGAGTCTGGGTGAACTCCGGGAGTTGGTGGTGGACAGGGAGGCCTGGCATGCTGCGATTCATGGGGTCGCGAAGTCGGACACGACTGAGCAACTGAACTGAACTGAAGGTCAGACTTGAGTTTATGGGTGTGAAGTTGTTGCAGGCCCATTCTGACTCCATGTTGGAGGTGTTTCTTAGACTTGCTTTTCATTGCTTTTGTTATTATAATCACTTGTAAGCCCTGCCTCAGAGAATCCTGCTCCTCTGCCTGACTGTTAAAGCGCCTTTGTTCAGAGCCCTGTCCACCTGTAGATGGCAAGATGTGAGAAATTAACACATCCCCTGCCTGAGACTCTCTATTCTAGGAGATCTTTGCAAGATCAATGGCCTTTTTACTTTGTTTTCCTCACATCCCCCCCATAGCTGATCTATTAAAAAAAACCTGGCAAGATAGTTATTTTGAGATATAGTCTGTCAGCTTCTCAGTCAATCAGCTCTCAGAATGAAGTTGTATTCCTTGCCTCAAGCCCTGGTCTCCAGTCATTGGCCTGTCCCGGGAGAGCAGAACAAGCTTGGACTCCAGGAACAAGGTGACACCGAGGACGCTCAGCAAACTTCTGGCCCCATTGGTCTGAAGATCAGAAGAGGAGTTTGGCAAGGGAAGCCCTATGTGTCCATACGGTAAGAGGCCATAGACAGCTCTCCTTCTTTCTTCCAGATTTTACTTCAGTATATGTAGAGGTTGCACTGTTTCTCTATGTTGGAGATAACAGCAGTGAACAACAAGGTTGGGTGTGTGTGCCTTCAAACCATTTTATCCTTTACCTCTCTAAACTTGTTCTTAATCTGTAAAATTAAAACAATTGATTGAGAGAGGAGTTGATGTGATGCCACTTTGCCTTTTCTGTTTTCCACGTTTGTTTCTCGTCCTCTAGTGCCAGAAAACAAGAGACCTGGTTGCTCTCGATTTTATAGTCCTTCCGCGTCGGGTCTTCTGCGCAGGCGCCCTGGACAGGCCCGGGGCAGGGTGGGGCTGAGGCGGCCCCGAAGCCGAGCAGGTCTTCCCCGGGGCCAGGGCCCGCGAGGGGTGGGGGAAGCCGGCTGCCCTGACGTCATCAGGCTGCGCAGCCCGCAGGGCGGGACCCGAGCGCGACTAGGCGGCCCGCGGACCGGGGCGGGCTAGTGGGGAAGCGAAACTGAGGGAGGAGGCGGCGGCTCTGGCAGCGGCTGGGCCAGGCCTGGTGGCGGCGGCATCGGCGGCCTGACCGCCCCCCCTCTCCGCTCCTTGGCAGGTCGCCCTCTTCCCTCAGCGTGAGTGCCGACGCGCGGCCCCGGGTGGGGGGGCGGAGAGCGGGCGGGCACGCGGGGCTCAGCATCCTCACGTCCGCCGCCGCCGCCTCGGCCCCCGCGCTGGCGGTCGTGACCCTTGCCGCCCCTTCTCTCTCCCCTCCTCCCTTATATCCCTCGTCTCTTCCCCCGCGCCCTGTCTCCAGTCCACCAGCCGCTGCTGACACACGTCTCTGCGCACATATTCTTCACACACTCACGTTGTCTACAAATGAGAAGGCTGGCCGGGAGGGACGCGAGCTCATCTCTTGCTTCTTGTGATAACGGGTGGCGGTGCGAAACCCAGGCCTGGGGAGATGGAGAGGGGATCTGAACCCCTTCCCTGGGAGAGCAGCGAGTCGAAGAGTTCCCTGCCAGGGCACATTCTTTTGGATGTGTAGGTCACTTGAGCTGTGGTCGGTTGGCTGTGCGGCCTTCCCCTCTCGGGCCTCAGTTCCTTGCAGTGGCAAAGGAAAAGAGGGTTGGATGAGGTGGTTTGGAAGGTCCAGATCTAGGATGTGTAGGGACGGAGCACCAGCATCTCCTGCCTTTCGCACACTATTTCCACTCCTTTTCCTGCATCCATCTCACACAGTTCTTGAGTTTCCTGTGCTTCCAGCCTCCCCCAGACGTGCTAGGAATCAGAGGGCCCTTTTTGCTTAGGTTATGGGCCTTGAAGGTGGTGGTGGTTGCGGGGGCGGGGAGGGGGCGGATTTTTAAGACCGTACTTTAAAGTTAAATGTAGCTCAGCCTGGTTTTGTTTTCTGTTTGTTCAGCTTCTCCTGTTCTTCCTTCTTAGGATAGCTCCTGCCTGTGCCTAGTTAAGAGGCTGCCTCCTTAGAAAGGAGGAGATTGTGTGTTGGGTTGGCTGGCTCATCCTTGAGCTAGAGAGAAGTGACACGTGATTCATGTTTGAATCATGAGGGATCAGTGATATCTTTGGATTTCAGCACTGCTGCCCTGACCCATGCTGTTCGCCTGCTCTTGTGTCCCTGCAGCTCCCCTTCCCCAAGCAGTTGCAGGCCAGCTGAGCACCCAAGTGTTTGCTCTTATTTTTGAGTACTTTCTCTTTTCTGAGTCCTCTTATAGCCACTCTGTTTTCACCTACTCTTGTTTTTCAATTTAATCACTCCTTGAGGAATGATTTCAGGAATCTCATTATTACTTCATTCCATCTCATTTCCCCCCCTCATGTTTGCCTCTCATGCTTACACATGGGCATGGATGATGGTGACACCGTGCCTCGCCTCCTTCCATTCTCTTTTTCTGGAGGCGGGTTCTTGTTCTTAAAATTTCTGTTTTTGTACCTGAGTCCTATGATATGATGTCTGGTCCTGCTAACTTTCCCACTCTTCCATTTTTTCAGTCAAGTCAACCACTGCTTCCATTCCTTACTCCATTTAAAAACTTTCCCAATTCTCCCATGTTTTCAAACATCCTGAAGTAAACCAAAAACCAGTATTTGTATCATACTGTGTAATCTTTTAATTTTCCTGGTGAAATAATAATGGCGATGGAGTAGCCTTTCTGGGATAGTCTTTTCACCTTGAAAATATTTGTTGATATTCATTAGGTTTCATGATTGATTTCCAGTGTACCTTATCATCACACGTGTCCCTTGTTGCATCAAAACTATAGACTAGCAAGTACCTAAGGCCCTTTTTTCCCTTGTGGCTTGTGGAGTTGATCCATGACTTTTTAGCATTTGACACCAGTGGCCCAGAGACCTCTGGGTCGGTGAGCACCACATTTTCCAGTCAAACTGACAGCTCTTATTGAAAACCAGAGCTTGGCTAGCCTTCCTGGGTATCATTCTGAGGAAGAAGCTGTTCAAGCACTGGCACTGGGAGCTGTTTGGAGTTGCCAGCTTTCATCCCATTAATGGTTTACTCTCTGGAATTCCCTGCTGTGATCCTAGTGTCTCTGACCAGGGCAGCTGACTATCTGGATTTATGGTTGCAGTAACAATGAAGAGGAGAAATGATTCAGAATGCACTGCCCCTCTCAAGAAACAGAAGAAAAGAGTTGCTGAGCTTGCCCTGAGCCTCAGCTCCACATCTGATGATGAGCCTCCTTCCTCTGTCAATCATGCAGCAAAAGGTAAGCCTGCCTCTGGTCAGAGACCACTGACCATCTGGCTGCTTGAATCCCTGATGCCTCAGTTGGGCAGAATACAGCCCACTGCCCCATGAGGAAAATTCGGCAAATTCTACCGAGATGTATCGGCTGTAGACTTCTCCTTTGCCATTCTCCTGTTGGGGGTTGGGAATGTGTTGTAACTAAAATGCTGGCCTTTCTACAGGCGGCCTTGGTTCTGTTGTGGTCCTCCAGTGAGTGGCACTCTTTGCTGCCTTCAGCCAGGTAGACATAGTGGTGAGCCTTGAGTGCCCCTTGCTCTCAGCTGTTAGTGATCCAGGGGCTCTTTCACAGGGCTGGACTCTTTGCTGTGGTGATCTGGCTTAATTTCCCTCAGGTTTTTGCATTCTGTTTTCTCAGTTCCCTTGGCAGTTATGGTCAGAAACACCCGAAGGAATTGGAGCATCCCTGTGTTCGCTGTTTGCATTAAGCTTTAAGGATTTCACTGATCTGGTTGAACCTAGCATTTTACTTTGCGTATTTTCTAGGGTGACAGATGTTCACAGTTTCCACAGGTGCTTTCTGTGGAGCTTTCTGTCTTGGAGCTTGCCTGAAATACCAAACAATTAGAAGTAGCTCTGTTTGCATTTTCTTTGAATTGCCAGCTGTATTAATTTCCTAACAGTACCGTGAACTACGTAGCTTAAAACAACAGAAATATATTCTCCAGACTTCTGGAAGCTAGAAGTCTAAAACGAAGGTTACAGCAGGGCCATGCTGCCTCCCAAGGCTTTAAGAAAGAATCCTGCCCTGCCTGTCTTCATTTCTGCTAGTTGCTGGCGATTCCTGGTGTTCTTGCAGCAGCATAACTCCAGTCTTTGCCTCTGTGTGTGTCTGTGTTCAAATTTCCCTTTTCTTAGGAGGGATAGCAGTCATTGGATGAGGGCCCACCCTAATCCAGTATGACCTCATCTTAATTTGATTACATCTGTAGAGACCCTGTTTCCAAATGCCATGTTCCCAGTGCTGGGTGGATATGACGTTTTGGACACCCAATACCCCCAGCAGTTTTGGATTTTGTATCCTGTGCTGGATCAGTGGTAAATTGGAATGAAATTTGGTGACTGATTGGTGACTGAGATAGTGTAAAGCATTCCCTTGAGGGTGATAGAAAAAAAATACAGTTTATTCTCAAGAGGCTGGCTAATTGAAGGGCGGTAACTCATCAGGTGTACTGAATTGCTGGTCCAGAAGGGAGGAACTTGACAGACCTTGCAGACAGCTAATGAAGCATTTGGTGTGGCCATGATCCCCGCTAGATAAGAGACTCTTCTTATAACCTTCTGTGTGGGGATAGGTGCGGCTTTAAAGTTGTCACAATGGATTTTAGGGTGGGTGGGAAAGGGTTTATGTCATTGAGGTTGCTAATTTGGGAAGGCAAAAATATATTGGGTGAGTCGGTTCTGGCAAGTGTTGAGGACGGGAATTTTGCTTATCACCTGGGATTTGAGCAACTTGAAGGTAGAATCTTCAGTCTTGAGCAGGAGAAATGGCCTGCAAGGGAGAAGGGGAGTGTGTGCCTAGGGGAATACTTAGGTGGTGGAGGTATCTGGTCCTAAGCGAATCTCAGGGGACATTTGCTCTCAAGAGAATGACTCCCAGGAGATAAAGGTGTATACTTAAGACTCTTTCAAGGGAACCAGTCTAATTTAAATTTCAAGCTTTTAAAAATGTAACTGTGGAGATTATCCCCCCTCCCTCCCATTCTCCCACAAACTCCCCTTAATTCTGGCAAATGGCTTTAACCTTTTCAGAAGTAGTACCATATGACTCAGTCAGGTTTGACTGTTCCTGTTGTGTGTACAGAATGGAAATCTAGAGGTGGCCAGTACATTGTATATGTCTGGCAATAGGCTGTTTGGTCCCTTTGATTGGCAGAAAAATGAGGCAGAGGCAAACACTGTTAACTTCCTGGGTCAGCTAGTTTTAGGAAGGGGCAGCTCCACAGAGGGAGAAGGCAATGGCACCCACTCCAGTACTCTTGCCTGGAGAATCCGGTGGACGGAGGAGCCTGGTGGGCTGCAGTCCATGGGGTCGCTAAGAGTCAGACACGACTGAGCGACTTCACTTTCACTTTTCACTTTCATGCATTGGAGGAGGAAATGGCAACCCACTCCAGTGTTCTTGCCTGAAGAATCCCAGGGACGGGGGAGCCTGGTGGGCTGCCGTCTATGGGGTCGCACAGAGTCGGACACGACTGAAGGGACTTAGCAGCAGCAGCAGCTGCTCCACAGAAGGCTCTGAGGATGAGGGTCTGGTGTCTTCATCAGCAAGACTGCTGTCTGTGCCCCTCCCCCTGAAGCCCCATGCCTGGCATGGAATAAATGGCACAGTAAGTGGGGACGACAGAGGATGAGATGGTTGGATGGCATCACCGACTCAATGGACATGAATTTGAGTAAACTCCGGGAGTTGGTGATGGACAGGGAGGCCTGGCATGCTGCAGTTCATGGGGTCACAAAGAGTCGGACATGACTGAGCGACTGAACTGAACTAAAATATTTACTGAATAGAACTGATGGAAGGCAACAGGGGTATCTTTTCTAAGAGCCTTAAAATGCTTCACCTCTTTGATTGTGCCACCCCTCCTCCAGTCTGCAGAGGATCATTTCATTAAGTGCCTTGCGTCCCTGTCATCTCCTTCTGTGGTGACTTCTCTCAGGCATCCCCTGGACAGTGTGCTCTGGTAGTTTTCTGTCTCCCCAGAAACTGCATATCTGCTGAGAGCTCTGTGTGACTTTGCTGCTCAGCACACTGCATTAAAGCAGATGTGTTTCCTCTCCAGCCACTGCTACCTGGACACACTGTTGAATAGATGATTGAAAAATGCTCTTTAGGGAGTGCAGATAGAAAAACAAAACATGAGTAGTTGCTGTGTCTGTCTGTCTGGGCCTTGTTTGTGCTTCCTTTGCTAAATCAATGTGGTGACTCATTAATAGGTCTATTTAGTTTAATCAGTTTGTTTATTTTGCATTATTGACAGGGTAGCTGCATTGCCAGTCTGAGACTGACATCTGACCAGACTAAAGAAGAAAAGGGATGTTGTCATGGCCACTGGGTCATCGTGTGTTCTTTTGAGTATTTTAAGAGGGGTTTGAAGGCATTTTCAAGCCTAAATATACTCTTGGAAATTAAGCAAGGAACAGCAGATGGCAGTCATTTTGTTCTTTTTGGTTGTTTGTCACAGGATAGGTTGGTCTAGACCCCGAGACGATTTCCTTTTCTCCTCAGCTGCACATCCCGTGTGGGCTCCCAGCCTTCCCACAGCGTGTTGCTCTGGAAGTCGCCGGGCTCCTTCAGCCGAAAGTGCCTTCTCTCCACCAGGTTTTAATTCTTCCCTAAATAGGCTCTTTTCCCTGAAACACCGTCGTTTTCCTGTCAGCCCAGATTCATGGCCTTAATCAAAAACTTCCTTTATCGGTATCTGTTTAAATTGCTCTAACGAGTTACCATTTGTCCGGCATGAAGGAGAAATTGAGTCTCTAAACAGGAATGAGTGTGCTCCGCAGCAGTGGTTGGGCAGGATGTGGTGTTTATTGCAGCGCGTAGTTTATTCTCCTGCGTCTGTGTGCTGCTCGCCGTGGCCGTTCATGGTCAGCACTGCCCCGCCTTGTGTGTGGTCACTCTCGTTTTTAATCCTGACGTGTTTGACCTACTGTTCTATTGTGAACAATTCTGTCAGTAGCTGGGCTCTCCGGTAGGTTTTAGAAGGGAAGCTCCTGGGGTGTAAATGGGAATGCCACCCAGCTTTGGCAAGTTCTTAATGAAACTCATGATTTTAATAGACCAACCTTATTACTCCTGTTAATTTATATCCTCATTATAAGATTGTCTGCTCAATATTTGCTAATTCTTATCAGTCTTGGGAGGCTAAACTTTCTCTTTAGCTCTTGCTGCAGCAGAGACAGGTGTCTTCTTTTCATCTGAAAAGAGTGGCCGTGGCAGTCTGTGGCCATCAAGACTGTTCCAGGGCACTTGGCTTCAATGGTGTCAGGCTAAGAACAGGCTTTAAATAGCACGTGAAATGGAGAAATAAGGCTTATCTGCTAATCCAGCACACTTCTCCATCTCACAAAGAAAAGCCTAGTCGGATATTTTAGCTCCCATCAGCCTCATTCTCAGACCCTGGGCGGGACAGCTGTACTCTTGGTGACACCTTGGAAAGAGGAATGGAGTGGAAAGATCTTTGTGTAAGAGTCCAGTCCAGGAGTATTGCACCTGAGCCACCAAGGATTTGCCCAGTGAGCCTCGCACCCACATTTGGTTCTCTCTGTCATTTTGGTCCAAAAATGTTACGAAGACAAAACAAAAGATCTCTCTCTCTCTGGGATCTGACGGTGGCAGCAACCCTACATGCCCAGGAATGGTAATCATATTTTTGATGGGTGCCCACTGATGGATCCTTAAGCAAACCTAACAGCCTGGCAGCTCCCTAGAGCTGGATCAAGGGCACATTGTCCTGTGAGAAGGATACCAAGCTTTCCTAACCTTTGTATAGACAGATGTGTGAGTCTTCAGATAGCTGGTGAAAGAAATAACAACTGATGTAACATGCTAAGTTCTAGGCTAGTCCGGTGGCAGGATCCCTGGGCTTCCCTGAGAAACTTTAGGGCTGTGCCCAGGGAGCTGCCCCCTACTGAGCAGTACAGGTTAGAGTCAGGAGCAACTGAGGAGAAAGACGCTGCACCTTGGGAAGCACAGCTCTTCAGCGCGTGGGAGCTCTGTTGAGCGCACATCTCTCCTCCGCATGGGCGATGAGAGGCCCAGGCTTAGTCTTGAGCTACTCAGGTCTTTTCCCTCATATCTGCTGTCCTCTGAAGATTACTCTGGAAACAAATTCTGCACAAGGCTTATTGAATGAGACTTTATTTCTTTATCGTTTTTTTTTCTTTCTTAAACCCTAATTTTGAAACTAATATATTCTTATTTCTCACACAGAAAATGCAGGAAAGGCAAGACAGAAAATAAATATCACCATACCTCTCAGTTTCCATGGTTACTCATTGTTAACGTTCTGGGTCTGTCCTTCTGAGTAGCACTCTGTGATGTGTGCCACATTGGCCCATGTAAGCACATCGGCTCCTTGTTGAGGGAATTGGAGGGTCACCTTAAGAGGATGAAGGCCAATTTGGTGCCTCTCATTCAGGGATTGTCTCAGCCAACATTCCTCCTCAGAAGCCAGAATTTTGGTTTTAAGTTTATTCTGATTTTTTCACACATGCTGACCTGTTTTTCTTTTGCAGAACGTCATATATACTGAAAAACGCATATTTATCTTAGCTGTTGGATTTTTAAGCTCTCTGGGAGTAGGACTGATACTTTTGGATAGTACTCCATTGTATACAACATGGACCGTTTATAAAAACAGGTCCTGAACCAAAGTTGTTGCCTGATGTATTAAACAGTATAAGGTGTCCTTTTTTGGCCTTGGTACAGGGTGCTAAAGAGTAGTCCAAGGGGACACAGTTCTCTGTTAGGATATAGATCTTCCATCTTCATGCTTAAATTGTTTGTTGAACCTTAAAAAATTTTTTTAAGACTTCATTTTATTTTTTTTAGAGCGTTTGTTTCACAACAAAATTGAAAGTAGAAAGGGACCTCCTACACCCCTGCCCCTGTGTGTACAGCCTCCTCCATTAGCAACATCTGTCTCTGGAGTGCTGTATTTGTTAAAATTGATGAACCTATGCTGATACAACATTATGGTTCACTCTTGATGTTGCACACTCTGTGTATTTGGACAAATACTAGATTGGTGCAAACATAATTGCAGTTTTTGTATTGTTGAAATTTGCCATTTGATACTGGAATACATTCTTAATGAATGTGATATTATACGTCATTTTAATGCACATTTCTCGCCTTTTTTTGTTTTTTTTTTTCCTGCTAATGTCTTTTTACTTTCTGTTTATCTTTACTTTTTGGACTATGGAAATGATGTTAGATGAAAAGCAAATTTGAGCCATTTTCTTGAGCTTGAAGTCATAAAGCAGTGGCGCCAATTTGCAACATCAACAACTCATTTGGCCTAGAAACTGCTAGTGAACGTACAGTGCAGTGGTAGTTCAAGAAGTTGTGCAAAGGAGACGAGCTTTGAAGATGAGGATCATAGTGGCTGGCCATTGAAAATTGATAATGACATCTGAGAACAGTCATCAACGCTGATCCTCTTACAACTACACAAGTTGTCAAAGAACCTAGCGTCCACCATTCTATGGTCATTTGGTATTTGAAGCAAATTGGAAAGGTACAAAAGCTCGGTGAGTGAGTGCCTCATGAGCTGACAGCAAATCAAAAAAATTGTCATTTTGAAGTGTCATCTTCTCTTATTCTATGCAACAGCAATGAACCATTTCTTGATCAGATTGTGATGTATGATGAAAAATGGATTTTATATGACAGCGATAACCAACTCAGTGGTTGGACTGAGAAGCTCTAAAGCACTTCCCAAAGCCAAACTGCATCCAAAAAAATCTCATAGTCACTGTTTCGTGGTCTGCTGCCCATCTGATCTACTACAGCTTTCTGAATCCCAGTGAAACCATTATATCTGAGAAGTATGCTCAGCAAATCGATGAAATGCACTGAAAACTGCAACGCTTGCAATCAGTATTGGTCAACAGAAGGGGCCCAGTGCTTCTCCACGACAACACCTGACCATATGTCACACAACCAACGATTCAAAAGTTGAACACATTGGGCTACCAAGTTTTGCCTCATCCACCATACCCCTTCTTCAAGCATCTCAATGACTTTTTGCAGGGAAAATGCTTCCACAACCAGTGGGAGGCAGAAAATGCTTTGCAAGAGTTTGTTGAACCCCAAACATGGATTTTTATGCTACAGGAATAAACCAACTTACTTCTTATTGGCAAAAATGTGTTGATTGTAATAGTTTGTATTTTGATGAATAAAGATGTGTCTGCAGATGGTGACTGCAGCCATGAAATTAAAAGACGCTTACTCCTTGGAAGGAAAGTTATGACCAACCTATATAGCATATTCAAAAGCAGACACATTACTTTGCCAACAAAGGTTCATCTAGTCAAGGCTATGGTTTTTCGTGTGGTCACATATGGATGTGAGAGTTGGACTGTGAAGAAAGCTGAGCGCCGAAGAATTGATGCTTTTGAACTGTGGTGTTGAACTGTGGTGTTGAACTCTTGAGAGTCCCTTGGACTGCAAGGAGATCCATCCAGTCCATTCCGAAGGAGATCAGCCCTGGGATTTCTTTGGAAGGAATGATGCTGAAGCTGAAACTCCAGTACTTTGGCCACCTCATGCAAAGAGTTGACTCATTGGAAAAGACTCTGACGCTGGGAGGGATTGGGGGCAGGAGGAGAAGGGGACGACAGAGGATGAGATGGCTGGATGGCATCACTGACTCGATGGACGTGAGTCTGGGTGAACTCCAGGAGTTGGTGATGGACAGGGAGGCCTGGTGTGCTGCGATTCATGGGGTCGCAAAGAGTTGGACACGACTGAGCGACTGAACTGAACTGAGCCTAGTTAATAATGGTTTTAAAATTCACAATCCAATACCATAATCACTTTTGCCCCAACCTAATATATAATGACATGTATCCTTCCCTGTATTTCTGGGGGCTGGATGTCTTACACCACATGTTTGAGGTATTGTAAGAGGGAATGTCCTAAGGAGTTGTACACTCACTAGATGCTTAGCAGAGATGACAACTGGGTGTCAGTTCTTTAAATTCACTACAGTGAGTACCTAGTTTATTTGTTTTAATGCAAAGCCTCAGTTCAAGTGTTAGAGATAGAAGGTTAATTGTGGCACAGTCTTTGCTCCCTAGGAGTGACTGTGTCCAGTGGGGTGGCATGTGGCAACTGCCTCTCAGGCAGTGTGATGAATGCTGTGCTAATGGTGTGAATACTGGTGCTGTTGGAGCTCTGTGGAAGGGAAAGTCAGGCCTTTGTGCTAGGGAAGACTTTGCTCTTCTCTGAATGTCAACCCTTTGCGAATCCGTGTTCTCACAAGGAGATGGATGGATCCGTGCAGACAGGCTTTAGAATTAGAATGTAATCCTCAAGTTATGAATATCTGTATAAAGCCCATTTTGAGTGTATAGAGAATTTTTTTTAAATGGCTGTCTTTTGTGCCTTTCCTCAAATGCTTCCCACAAGCAGCCAGACTTTGAGTCAACGTCTCTTCTCAAGGACCTCCTTTCTTTCTTAAAAGAATTGTGCTATGTTGCTAAGTTAGGAGTTTTTTTTTAAACATTTATTTAAAATTGTGATAGCTAATATATTCCCATGGTTCATAAATGAAGAAATATAAAAAGATAGCCACTATAAACTCTAGTGATATAAAAATAGAGATCAGGCTTCACTTTTCCCACTTGTTCCAAGGAGTCGTTTTGGTATCTTCTCTCTGCCCCGACCGCACACGTATGGCTAAGCACTTTCATTGGTCTTGTATATCTTGCCTTCCAAAAGCTCTTTTTGTAATGACAAGAACTAAAAATTTTATTCTATTTTATTCTTATTGTCCTTTTTGAGAGCATTAAAGTTAGGATGCCATGCTCATGGATATGGTCTCAGTCTTCTGTTATCCAGTTGACAATGTTTCTTGGTGGTCTCATCATTTCAATACATGGAGTGGAGGTTCCCAAGTTTTCTTGGTTCTTGACACTCTTAGTGTTGCCTTAACTTTTTTCACTGTGCCTTTAAAATAACAAAAGAAATACCTAACAGGTTTGTTAGTATTTAGGTCTAAATAGCAAGCATTTATATCCTAATAACTACCAGATGTTTGCAAGAATAATATTCATAAATTGAAGAAACTAAAAAACTTCATTCTTTTAAAAAATTTTTATTGTGAGCTGCACTGGATCTTCGTTGCTGCTTGCAGGTTTTCTCTAGTTGTGACGTGTAGGAGCTACTCTTCCTTGCAGTGCAAGGGCTTTTCCCTGCAGTGGCTTCTCTCGTTGCAGAGCACAGGCTCTGGGATGAAGGGGCTTAGTTTTCCGGCACCATTTGGAATTTTCCCAGATCAGAAATTGAACCTGTGACCCCTGCATTGGCAGAGGGAGTCTTAACTACTATTCCACCAAAGAACAAACACAGTTGCCTATTAATGAGGTTTGTGTACTCCTGAGCACTGTACAGCTTCTTTAACCTTGGGATCAGGTTGAACACTGCCACTGTAATTTCCTGTTCTGCATTCCTCCTGGCTTGTGGTTTATACCATTTTCAGTGGTAATATGCAGAAATTGTTTTACCAGATTTTTTTTTTCTTTGCTCACTCTGTGCACCACGGGAGATCTGCATTCCCTGATCAGGGATCGAACCCCCGCCCCCTGCAGTGGAAGCATGGAGTCTTAACCACTGGACCACCAAAGAAGTCCCCTGTTTAACTGATCTTTGAGATAGAATTTATTTCCAAATTTGGGTGGGTTTGCCTAAGAAACGACTTGAATAAAACTATATTGGGTTGGGATATCTTATTCTTTTTTTTTGGCCATGCCATGCAGCTTGCTGGATCTTAGTTCCCTGACCAGGGATCTAAGGGACCTGGCAATGAAAGCACTGAGTCCTAACTACTAGATTGCCAGGGAATTCCTTAAAATCTAAGAGATTCACATATCTATCAAAGAGAAGGAAAGATGCAGTTATAGTGATTATCTAGACTGTGGCTTATCCCACCTTTGGCCGGGAGACAAGTAACCCACCACTTCTAGTAGCTGCTGAGGTGGGTCTTATTTGGAGTCTTTTGGCAACAAAATTGCTAACAAATGAGCTAATGGCTTGACTCCCCCAGGCCGGCAGCTCCCTCCTGGAGTCTTTAGTTGCAGCTCCTCTATTCCCCGCCTCAGTTCAGCTGCTTGGACCCGGGTCTTCTCTCTCCTCCTCCTCTTCCTTTCCTGTCCCCACCTCCCCCTTCACTTCTTCCTTTCTCTTCCCCCACTTTCAGTCTGTGAGCCAGCTCTTTGAGGCTGTGCTGTAGACACCCCCCTCTCAGCCACAAGTTTGAAGGGCCATGAAAACAGAAAGCTAGGTTAGACAATCGCAAACTAGTAGTCCCCATGATAGAATTGTTGAAAATGAAAACAGGTATCAGTGTTTAGAAAGGGATGTTCAACTAATAAATAGCAGCAGCAGAAATAATAATCATATTGTTAATAAATTTTTTATTTGACACTGCACTCCCAAATATATTTTTTCACTTAATCTTCAAACAACTCTATGAGGAAGGTATCATCCCAGTTTTGTAAGAGATGGGAAAGGAAAACTGGATTTTGAACTCCCATTGTGTGTCAGATACCCTTAGGAGCCTTCAGTGGCCTTGCCCAAGATTACACAGTTTAGACGAGGGAGAGAATACATTTGACCTGGGTCACTTAATGAACTGTGTGTGTGCAATGCATATACCGAACACTAGTTGTATAAATGAAACTTGAACTTTTAGAGGCTATATTGTGCCATAAACACACTAAAACGTTTTCTTTTTTTCTTTTCTAGCATCTGCTACCAGCCTTAGTGGGTCTGACAGCGAGACTGAGGGGAAGCAACGCAGCTCGGACTCTTTCGACGATGCATTCAAAGCAGACTCTCTTGTGGAGGGAACTTCCTCCCGCTACTCCATGTATAACAGTGTGTCCCAGAAGCTCATGGTATGTCAGCACTTGGGTTGGGTTTCTAAAGCTCTACCAGCAGAATGAGAGGAGGGAAACTGTTGGTAGGAGAAGCAGCAAAGCGAGGGCGTAAGTTTTCCCTCTGCTTCCCAGCTGCTGTAGTTCAGTAGAGAGGGCGTGACCCCTTCCTGATACATGTATCACATTGAATCATCCCTGGGAAGCGGCTGTTCAGGCCTGCTTCTCCTGTCCAGAGCTGGGGCAGCCTTTGGTCTCCTTAGTAGTGAGTTCTTATGAGCAGATGTGAGCACACAGATGTGTGTTGGTGGATAAGGAGGCTTCATGCTGAGATTTTTGCTCTAGTGAGTGATCTTAAAAAAAAAAAAAAAAAAAAAGACTAAAATCCTGCTCACTCCCAGGTTCCTAAATGGGAGTAGAGCTGTCTTCTGTGTTAACTTCCAAAGGAGGGCCCAGTTTTCCTTTCCAGCTTTGGTACCCTGTTGATATACCACAGGAGGAAGGTGGAAGAAAAGACTTGCATACTTCTCTTACCAGACTTCAGTATATGTGCAAAGGTCAGGGAAATCCAAGTTTGTCTTCTGTCTAGCTTCACAAATATAGTTGACGTCTCCATTTTCTGTTGGAGTCATTTGAGAATGAGAACTGCCACTTCTGAAGTCGTAGTCAGGATTCTGATTTGGGGGCCAAAAACTTCGGGAAAGTGGGAGATGGGAGGGTTGGTGACTCAGACTCCGACCTGGGGAAAGGTTTGTGGCTACTGTAGGAATTTCATCCAGCTGCTGAGCCTGCAGTGCCCCTTCCACAGGAAATATAGGCCTCTAGAGGAAACAGGTCTTTAGGTTGGAGTTCTTTTATTAGACAAAGGTATGTGGGTTTGGGGTCTCTGGTTTTAGGGATATGTAACTGGGCCCAGGACTCTAGAGGTTAGTGTAAGCTTTTTAGTTAGTTGTGACATTTAAAAAGATGTTTCTGTCCAGTCTTACAGTACCTTCCGTACCTCAGTTTTACATGAAGTGATTTTTCAATTAATCTCTTGATTAAGTGGGCTCCTACAAGCCCTCATTGTCCTTCCTTAGTAAGGCCATTTGACTGGTTAAGGGTAAGGTTTAGAAGTTGCCGCTGGAAGCAGTTCCATTTTAAATTATGTTCTCTTTATCAGCTCTGCTCTAGATTTACTTCTCACTTAATCAGACAAATTAGCTGGAAGGGTAGTTGTGCAAATGTCCAGTGAGATTCATTATGTACTCTTGGTGCCTTTAATTACAGCTATGAGGTCCTTCTCATTTATCCAACTTCTGGTTGCCCTAGACTTTCACCTCCAGAATAGACAGCCACGGGGCTCACAATCAAATTGCAGTTATTAGGCTAGAAGGAAAACTTTAGGCCTTACTCATTTGTATTTCTCAATTTAATACAGTGTCTGACACAGTAGAAAGACTGAATAAATGTCTTATTTATGTAAGTGCTCCACTTCTGTTTGCTCATATAAATGCACCATTTACTTCTCTTTTTCAGGCCAAGATGGGCTTCAAGGAAGGTGAAGGATTGGGTAAATACAGCCAGGGTCGGAAGGACATCGTTGAGGCCTCTAATCAGAAAGGTCGACGAGGCTTGGGTCTGACACTGCAAGGCTTTGACCAAGAGCTGAATGTGAACTGGCGAGATGAGCCAGAGGTACCTGTGTAGCGAGGAGATGGAAGGCCATTTATGTCTTTATGAAACCGTATTAACAAACCAGAAGTCCCCAGAGGCAGTATGATCAGGGTGGTTGGTGGGGACTGGAACTACTTACATGGAAGATATGGGGGTGTCCAAAATGGAAAAGAGGAGCCTGGGGGAGATACGGTGGGATATGGATTTGTTTCCTGTTGCTTCATATAAGACTGGGTCTAAGACCAGTGGGTAGAAGATACAGAAAGGCAGAGTGTGTCTCTCACAAAGAACTTGTATAAATAGATAACAGCTTTTCACCAGTGATGAACATGCCTAAGGAGGTAGTGAGCGCCCTCTGCTGAAAGGATTCATGTGAGCCAAATGAGGGCCACTCTCCTACTGTGTGAGTAAAAGATCAGGTGCCCGCCAAGGTCCTTGCACCTCCTCAGGTTTATGATATCCTGATATTAAATAGGTGTTTGTTTATGCCAAATAGCTTTTCTCTTGTGGGTTTATTCTGCTTATCTCCTTGGGTGTGAGTTTGTTTTAATCCTGAATATCTAAAGAGATTCCCTTTTGATGGCATAGATAATGTTGAGATTTTATTTTTATTCATTTACTTATGCCCTACCTTAGTCCACAGAGGATTTGAAGTGGGTATAATAAAAGTACCTAAAAATAATGGTAAAATGTTACCATTATAGAGTTGAAACTAGAGAAGGTAAAACACAAATGCCTAGCCTATACAGTTGGTGTAAGTTGAGCTTCAGATGTTGCTCTGAACTCTGTAAAATTGATATTTTATTTGTCTCCCTGATGTTCCAGTTCAGCAAAGAAGTTCTGTGAACCTGTGCATGATAAAAGCCTAATAAAGTGTCAGAGTAAGACGCTAACAAACCAGGAGTTGCTGGATTCTGAGAGTGGTCCTGCTGTGTTGCCTTGTAGTTGTACGGAGACTCAACAATGCAAAATAGGCAAATATTTATAATTGGGGCTAGATGTAGGTTTCTACCTCCAAATTCCTTGGTACTTTCCATGTCCTCATTTATCTAAAGTGAGTGAAAAGTCCCTACCCTCTCAATGGGGCAGAATTAGAACTTTGCTAAACTTGGAATCTGAAATTGGCTCATAAAATCTGTTTTTAATAGAGACAGGCTGTTGAAGAAAAAGGGGGTTTTTTGGCCTTGTCACATAGCTTGTGAGATCTTAGTTCCCTGACTGGGGATTAAACCCTGGCCATGCCAATGAAAGCTCCAAGTCTTAACCACTAGACTACCAGGGAATTCCATGAATAATTTTTTTGAGGCAAGACTGACTTAATCACCATTTACCATAATTCACTTTTTTTCCTTAAAGATAATCTTTTGGTTAAGAGTTGGCCTCAACTATTTGTTGGTGGCCACTTCTTTTTGTGTGTGTGTGGTTGTGGTTGTTTTTTGTTTTTGTTTTAAAATTTAATTGTTTGCTTATTTTTGACCATGCCAGCTCATGTGGGATCTTAGTTTCCCAACTAGGAATTGAACCTGTGCCCCCTACAGTGGAAGCACAGCGTCTTAACCACCGGAGCATCAGGGAAGCCCCACCCCTTTAAGGTAGTTGGTCTGGGCGGCCTGAGGTGAACATCCGACTCCTGGAGTCACTGCATGGAGAATGCTCCAGTGGCACCGCTGTCCAGGAATACGGAGTGTAAGGTGTGGAGCTTTAGACAGAGCTCACTTTGTAGGTAGCTGTGATGTTCACACTTCCGGGGGAGGTTGAATCTGCTGTTCCTCTCCAAAGGAGCATCCATATTGTGTATGAGCTTCTTTTTACAGGTTATAATTCACAACTTTTATACCTAAAGGGACTGGATTTGACCAGGAGGAGAAGCCATGATTCACTGCTAGATTCATTGACAAAGTTTTCAGTAATTTTTCTTTTAAACTTTTTCTCTGTTGATGGTAGTTGGCTTGCCCTCAAGACCTTGCATTGAGATACCATTTTATGCCTTTCAGAGCATGTAATATTACCTTTAATCTCATTGCTTCAATTCGCAATGCTGAATCTCTTCTCCACACTTGCTTGGAGGGAAAATGTGGAGCTGCCAATGCAGGTTAGCCACCTATTTAGGTTTTATAATCGTTGTCTCCTCAGCCCTGTGAACTTAGTTCTGGATGCACATTAGAATCACCTGGCGACCTCTAAAAAAATGTCCTTATACCCAATCCCTCTGAGACCAACAGAATCATATACTCTGAGGGTGGGGCCCAGGCATCAGTACTTTTTAAAAGGTCTACAGATAATCTTAGTGTGGCCAGGATGAAAACCACAGTTTTAGCTTGGTAAGGAAAGTGACTGAAAAATTAAGAGGAAGCAGCACTAGAGAAGCCAGTTTCTACTGTGTCTTGCAATAAAAGGCATCAGTAAGTGAGGCTTATTGCACTGTCTTCCTGATGTAATTACCTTATAGACTTATATTCTTCTCTCTGTCCCCACTGCTCTGACTATAGGCCACCTGAGTTAAAGACTATGTCTTTTTACCTCTGTGTACTGAGCTTTTAGTCCACAGTAGGTGTTCATCAAATAATACTGGAACAAATGAAAGAAACTTTGAAAGTTGGAGAAGTTTCTTAGAATTCAAACCAGAATTGGCCCTGGCCTTTAGAAGCTGAACTTCAGAAGTCTGGCTCCGTTTTTAGGTCTGACACTGCCGTTGGCCTCAGCTTCCTGGACACTTCTCGCTCTGAGCCCCTCTTGATCGTTTTGGGGAAAGCCCTGGTGAGCTGGGGCTTGGCCCTGAGGGTCTGCCTTACCTGACTTACTTGCCTCTCTTTTGTTTGTAGCCCAGTGCCTGTGAGCAGGTGTCATGGTTCCCAGAATGTACCACTGAAATTCCTGACACTCAGGAAATGAGCGATTGGATGGTTGTGGGGAAGGTAGGAGTTGCGGAAAATGTACTCTGAATTCTTGACACTTCTGACATTTCTCCTCCTCAAATCAGGTGTGTGTATCTGTATACTCACAGTTTAAGAAAAGTGTGAATTTGAGCTTTCTAGCAGGAATAAAGCTACGTCAAGAGGGTGTCAAGAGCTTCACGGATATGCCCCTGGAAGATGTGGCATGCTGGGCTTTTTCCCTCCTAGTCATTTACCTTGCAAGGCAGCACAAAATGCATAACTTCTGTCTTCCTCTTGGCTGCTTTTTAGAGTAGCTTATTATACACCTGTGTATATTCTGGTCACTACTGGGCACTGTTCCAGGTAGATAAAAAAGACTACCCCTGTCCTCAGAAAGGAATGAGAGAGCTGTTACAAAAGGAATTTGTTTATTCTCTTTCTGAAAAATTGTAAGAATTAAGTATATAGTTTTACCAGATCAGCATGTTCCAGAGAGCAGTTCTCAAAGTATAGGGACTTGAGGGATCTCCATGACCCTTTCAGAGGGTCTACAAGGTCAGTTATTTTCATAATTCTGAACAGTTATTTGCCTTTTTCATTCTCATTCTCTTGCAAGTGTCCTGAGAAGTCTTCCAGAAGCTATGACACGTGATAGCACATGCTGAATGCACATGTGGGCAGGAGACTCTCTGCCTTGTGTAAGCTGGGTGCTGAGCTTTGCAAACAGGGAAAACAGTGCCACTCTTCCCAATCATTTTTTTCCGGAATATAGTTTCCGTACACATTTATTGATATTAATATAACATTTTAAACTTGGGCTTCCCTGGTGGCTCAGAGGTTAAAGCATCTGCCTGGAATGTCGGAGACCCGGGTTCAATCCCTGGGTTGGGAAGATCCCCTGGAGAAGGAAATGGCAACCCACTCCAGTACTCTTGCCTGGAGAATCCCATGGAGGGAGGAGCCTGGTAGGCTACAGTCCATGGGGTCGCAAAGAGTCGGACACGACTGAGTGTGTAAATATTTCTTACTAAATATTTAAACATCTCTGTTTTAATTTCTAATAATAAGGTATATAAATACACACACACACACATATACACGTCTATCTCCCACAGAAACAAAAGCTGTTCAGGATCCTCAGTGATCTTAAAGAGCGTAAAACCTGAGAATACCGAGTTTGAGCACCGCTGATTTAGAGGCAGCCTCACTCGTACATGACGCTGAACTCAACATCCCCATGAGGCTCCCACGCCCTTGTTTTCTGTGACGCTGCCAAGTCAGTGCCTGAGGTCCTGCCTTCATACTCACCAAGGAGCAAGAGGCTTCCTGGCTAAAGGACAGCCTCTGTCATTTTGGGTGTTCCCAGATATCCCCCATCCTTCTGCCCCGCCACACTCTAGGGACAGACAGCTTGGGTGTCTCCTCCTTGTTTGCTTTTCTCAGCCTCAGCATTCACAAGTCTTGTATCCATATGGTGCTTTCGTGGGAGCCCCCAGGGGGCTGCTCCTTCTCGCAGCCATCTGGAGCCGAGCCAGGGGGATTTAGGCTTTTCTCTTTCCCGTCCCTCAGGGGTTGATATTCTCTGGCAGGGACTCAAGCCCCCTTTTGCTCTGCTCACTCAGAACCCTAGATTCCCTCCAAATGCAGTCACATGTGGTCATTATGGATTGTTTTCTTCTTCCTGTAGAGAAAGATGATTATTGAAGATGAAACAGAGTTTTGTGGGGAAGGCCTGCTTCGCAGTGTGTTGAAGTGTAAGGTAAGGCCTCATGGCTAGAGCTGGCGCTGAAGATTTTGTGTGAGGGGCTGTGCTGGGTTTTTCTTATTCTTTTGAGTCGGTTGTGGGGAACCTGAAATTTAGCTAAGATTTTTTTCCTGGAGAGCAGATGTCAGTTTGGCGTGTTTCTGTGAGCATCCTTTTTCCTGGTGACTCCCCTGCCCTGCAGTGTTGTTCTGTCCCTGTGGTCAGTAGCCAGGGAGGGAACCACTTAATTTCAGTGGGTGGGTTCATCGTAACCCTGAAGGGGGGCTGGCGTAGTGGAAGTTTTGGAATCATTGTTCAGTATCAGAGCTGAATTCAAATCCTAATTTTGCGGCTTTTTTTTCTTTGCTGAGTGACCTTGGACCATTTGCTTTAGCTTTTCTGAGTTTGAGTTTCCTTATCTTTAAATTGGGAAGAAAAAAATACTCCGTGTTGTTAGAGTTAAGAGAGATAGTCGGTGTTACTCTCCCCTTGACATCTTCTGACCTGACCTGACTTTGGTCAGGAGGTGCATTGCCTGGGGCAGGGTGAGCCAGGGAAACAGGAGAAAATGAGTGGGAGGAGAAGCAAGGCCTGAGACGAGCCTCACGGAGCTTATTTTTCTGGCAGGTAGAGAGTTGGAAATATCCTCAGGTAAAGTGGGGCTTTCTTTTTCCAGAGAGAATTAGAAGAAAGAGAAGGGTTCCTTGCTGGGAGGTAGGTGCCCTCAGAAAAGCCTGATCTTGGTTTGCCTACCCTCTTTCTGGGTACACCCTTCATAGCAAAACTCTGGTCCCTGCCGAGTTGCTGCTGGAGTGGAGAAGCAGGCTTGCAGCGAGGGTTAGCAGTGCCAGAAGGATTAATACCACTTACCATGTGGCAGGCACGTGCTTGCTTCCCTTCTATTTTGTGCCATTTTACAAGTGAGGTAGTTGAGAGGGAGAGTGATCGAGCTGCCTGTCTGGGGTCACACATCTGGTCATTTCAGAGCTGGGATGCAGCAGAGGCCTAGCTTTTCAGAGGGCTGTGAATCCGGCTCCTCAAGCTCCATCCTGAGGGTGATGCTGCTCACCTTGTGGTTCTGATTCTCTCCGGGCAGAGTGTGTTTGATGTTCTGGATGGGGAGGAGATGCGGCGAGCTCGGACCCGGGCCAATCCCTACGAGATGATCCGAGGAGTCTTCTTCCTCAACAGGTTTGCTGGCATTTCCCTCCCCTCCCCTCCCCCGATGCACACTGGTCGATGTTCCCATTTGAGCCTCAGCTCTCCCATCTGTCTGGTACTGAGTATGCTTTTCTGTCTCGCTTTGTTGCAGGGCAGCAATGAAGATGGCTAACATGGATTTTGTGTTCGATCGCATGTTTACAAATCCAAGGGACTCTTATGGGGTGAGAACAAGATTTTGCTTCTGAATTCATAGTGCTAAATAGGCTTCAGCTTCAGTGGCTCAGAAATTGCCATTTGCACAATGCTAGGAGAGTGTTCCTGCTGGGTGATGGAGATGCATTCTGTGATGAGATATGTTTTGTTTTGAGCTCTTCAGCTAGGGTTCCACAGTGCTTCCTGTGGTCCCAGGAGTGCCCTAGTAAGCAGTTATCTCTAGGGCTTCAGGCCCGGAGTCCCAGCTCCCGACTCTGCAGAGCCTGCTCTTCACTCCAGGTGGAGGAGTGCAAGGCTTGCAGCAGTGGAGGAGGGGCATTCCTGACCAGATCAGCAGGTGTGGCCTGCATAGGCCAAGGGAGCAGGGAGGTGAGGACACAAGTTAGTGCATAGGCCTCCCTGCTGCGCTGATTAAACATGTGTTTATCCAGCCCCTGCGTTGTGCCGGGCACAGTGCTACACACCAGGAATACATGGATGTGCTCCCTTTCCCCATGGTGCTAGGTTCTGGGCATTCTGGGGACCTGAGAGCAGGTAAGGGTGAGGGTTGGATGTGTGTAGAGCCTCTCCATGCTCGTCAACGTGTAGAGGCCAGTTGCCACCAGGAAGCTTGAGCCTGCCTCTTACAGGGTCGGGTGGAGTCTGAGTGCAGTCAGCCCTCTGTGTCTGTTGACTCTGCGATACAGAGGGCCGGCTGTACACCGCCACTTTATGTAAAGGACTCAAGCACCTGCAGATTCTGGTGTCTGTGGGGGGACCTGAAACCAATCCCCTGTCAATACTGAGGGACGACTGTGAGCAGTCCTTACAGTGAGTTAATGTTCCAGATTGAAACTTGTGACATCATCTGATTTGGTTGCTGCTGTTTCTGGTATGAGAGGGCAGTACTCTGGGAAATGTCTGAGTGTTGAATGAAATGTGGGCATCTGGGTTCTTTCACTGGTCTGTTTACAATCAGTATCGTGTCTGAAGGTCGGGGGCAGGTAGGAAGTGCAGCATTTAGTCACAGGTGGTGTCACTCAGGGTCACACCTTCTTTGCCTCTCAGCTACCTCATCTCTGAAATCAGCCCTACTAACCTGCCCGAGAACCAGGAGAACCAAGAGGCTCTAAAGGTTTGCTCCAGCTCTGAAATCTGTGCCTCACACGTGGCCACTTTCCCTTTTTGCTTCTGTGAACAAGCTTCGTGTGGGATCCTAATTACAGGTGGTGGATCGGAATGATTTTCTACTTTACTACTCTCATTTTTCTGAACACAGACCCTCCATATGATAGAGAAAGAAAAAAGGACATTTCATTCTAGCTTTCCCTTCAGAGTTTCAAAGCATTTTCACCCTGTCCTAGAAGGTTCGTTCTCTGACAGTGCAGGGGCCAGGAGCCGGCTGTTCCCAGTCCAGTTTCTGCCTCACTCAGCCTCCTCCTGGTAGGCCCCCGATTATCCACTGCTTAAAGAAATTTGTTTTCCAAGTTCTTCACTGCTTCAGCTTCACCTGCCTGGTTGTCTCCTCCATGCTGGCAGAATGGCAGGTGGACCCCTCCAGCCTGTAGTTACTTCTCTCTCCCAGGTCTCCCTCCCACCTTACAGTACCAGCAAGCTGTACGAAACGGCTCTTGGAATTAGCATCTTGAGAAAATTACATTGATATAGTGTTGATTTAATTTTCTGAGCTCCGAATGATTTCCCTTAAATCCCTGCCTGGCAGAGGAACTCTGTCAGGTTGATGGGAAATCACAGCGTCATTTTGGGCTTTTGAATGTAAATGCCTCCAGCAGCTGGGATCTGGTTATTGTCTTTTGCTGTCAGGAAAATGAAGTAGGCATCAGGGTCGTACCATTCAGGTGGAGGGTGGAGATGTTACATAGGAAAAGGTGGCTGTGTTTGCGATGCTTCAGGCAGCTTCTTGACTTGCATTGATTGATAGTGGCCATGGAGAATTGCCCTTCCAGAGAAGTTCTTCTACGCTCCACTATAAAAGTGATTTCTCTTCAGCTCCTAGTGTTTGCTTCTGTCTGTTCACCCCTGTTTCCTCCCAAGGACTGGAGTGACCGCCAAGCCCAGCAGGCTTGTTGTGTTTAGAGCAGTCCCAGCAGACGTGGGAGTGGCAGAAGCCCCAGGCACACGCCCAGGTTTGCTAGAGTCTCAGTGGCTCTTGGATCAGGGAACTTAGAGTAAGAGTGCAGACAATGTGAAGCCTAGCAAAGTGTGAGGAGGTTGGAGATGGGAAGCTGGGGGGAGGCTCTTTGAGGTTTTTCAGCATGTTTCTGCTTCTACAGGTTGTGGTAAAAGGAAAAAAGAGGCTAGGGAAATAAAGAGATCATAAGCAAGAATTGGAAGGGGCCAGGAAGAGAAGGGCGTTTAGATTCTTTGGGTATATGGAAGCGTATTATATATAAACGTTACATGAGGGACTTCTGTGCCTGCGGTTATCGTTGTGGTAAGAAAGCATTGGCTATGAAGCATAACAGGATACAAAAGCTGAATGTAGATCTTTAAGTTTCAGCGCTGTCTTAGAAGAAATTAGACAGCACTTACAAAGTCCCTGCTGCCTGTGGAGCACTGCGCCAGACTCTGCAGAGAGAAAAGGAGGGGAGGGACAAGGGCCTGACTCTCAGGGAGCTGGCTGATCGAGTTGAACTTCGTGTCGTCTTAACATTTGTTCAGTATCGTACAGTTTTTAAGGGTCTTCAACATAAGGTACTTTGTTTAATCCTACAATAGTCTTAAGAAATAACCTACATTAGTTCCAGTTTGTCGTTGAGGAAGCTCAAGCTTAAAGACATAAATCGTGTTCTTGCCTTTGACTGCACAGTCAGTAAGTGGCAGAGGTGAGAACCCTGGCCGTCCTTTCTGTGAAAGGAGCGCTGGCCGCGGCCTGCGAGGGTGACACGTCTTGAAATTACAGAACAGATCATATTTATGCTGTCTTTTTGGAGGTGAGGTGCTTTCATTGATTCATTCTCCTTTCTTCTCACAGTCTTCTCACATGGAGAAGCTGGCGCCTGGGGCTAGGGCTTGGCCTGTGATGAGGAACAGTGTGTTCACTCTTTGCAGTGTGTGCAGGCCTTAAACTTGTGACGCCTGCCTCACTACCGCTTTGCAGCCTGGGAAGTGCTGCATAATATTCTTGGCGTATGCCATTAGGTCTTTTTTAGTGTGCAAATGAATACAATAAGAAAATATGAATAATTGATGGCTCAGGAACAAAGAATGTTAGGGTGGTGGAGCAGAGGGAAGGGAGAAGGAACTGATGTGGCCCAGCACACTGAGTGGGCTTGCCACAGGGTGATGAAGTGTATTTTTAGCTACAGTCCCTTTCTCCAGAGACTTTTTCTACTGTTGTGATCAAGCTAGATAACCATCATCAGATGCAGAGCCCTTGTCACCTCACAAGTGACTGGACTGTGAGCATTAGTATTTCCATTTCTTTCCTATAACTGTTTCCCCTGAAGCCTTCTGATCTTTATCTGGCAGTTAGAGAGCTCTGGACAAGCACCCAGCCGTGCCAGACTTTGAGGGAGAGAAGGCTGCGCTGTCGTAGCCCTTCTGCTGGATGTTCATCAGGGTCCCCTGCGGTCACCCCTCTGGAGCTCAGCCTCTTGTCACCAGTGCAGATGGCACGTCTCTGCCCTGGAGGCTTGAGACAAGTGGAATTCACCCTTGAGGGCCCAGGTGTGTAGAAGAGAAGTGTAAACACAGTCTAGATCTGCATTCAGCGTACATTAAATTTAATTAATTTGGCCAAGCTGTGCGGCTTGTGAGATCTCAGTTCAGGGATGGAACCTGGGCCACAGCAGTGAAAGCCCAGTATCCTAACCACTAGGCCGCCAGGGAATGCCCAGCATTTTATATTAAGAATTTAAAGCCACTTAGGTGGCCAGAACTAATCATCAAATACAAATGATGATAGTGTAATTCAGTCATTCTTTAGGTGGCTGGATGCTCTGATGGCTGCCTAGGTCAGTGGCTCCTGTTCTCCCAATCTAACCAGCTTCCAGCTCTGCCCTGCGCAGGCCCTGGTCAGCAGAGGGGCAAAGGCAGGAGCGGGGGTGTGCAAAAAAGGAGGACGCACAGGGCACCGTGGGGTCTTGGATGGAGTCGTGGAACGAACGAGGGGTCTGGTGAGGTCTGAAGCATGTCTGGGCTGTAGTTCATAGAAATATACCCGTGATGTCAGTTTATTAATTTTTACAGCTGACCGTGTAAGATGTTACTAAAGCTGGGTGAAGGACATGTGCGAACGTTGTCCTCGCAACTTACCTGTACGTCTAAAATTATTCCATGATAAAAACTTAATTGGAGGGGAAAAAAAAGGTAGCGTCTAGGAGGAAGGGACAAAGGGACGCAGAGACTGTCATCTGGAAGGTGAGGCCCTGGGCTGGGAGGAAGTGATGTGAGAGCCCCTCAGACTCTGGTTGGACAGGAAGCCTGCGTCTCCTGCTCAGGCTGACGGGATGCTGACTAAGCAGTGCTGCAGACTGTGAACAGGTCGATTTGTGTCTCGGCGTTTCTCTTTCCCTGTCTGTCATGTGGGGGGCTAGAACATCTACCCCACTCGTTGGGACTTTTGTAAGGCAGGATATGGTGGGGAAAAGATGCTGAGAAATAAAACATGCACACTTGGGTGCCCATTAGGGTGTTTTATTAGGAGTCTGAGCTGGGTATGGTGGTGTGAAAGGCATCAGGGGTGTTTTGAGGTGGGGATGGGTGACTGAAGGCAGTGGTCTTAGAGGACACTTGCCTGGTGGTTGTGGCTCTGGCAGGAACTCTGCACTGTGCTTGCTGAAAGGCTTATTTTACTCCCCTGCTTTCTCTTTCCTGCTCCCCACTGAGGCATTTTTCCCCTCTTCCTCCCCTGGCTTCCACTTACCTCTGCAGAAGCCGCTGGTGAAGGACCGGGAAGCGGAGCTTCTGTACTTTGCCGACGTCTGTGCGGGCCCGGGCGGCTTCTCGGAGTACGTGCTGTGGAGGAAGAGGTGGCACGCCAAGGGCTTCGGGCTGACTCTGAAGGGCCCTCACGACTTCAAGCTGGAGGACTTCTACTCCGCTTCCAGCGAGCTCTTCGAGCCCTACTACGGTAGGGACACGGAGGAGGCCCCAGGGACCCAGAGGGACAAGTCTTATCAGGAGGAGTTACTGTCCACGTGCCATGTTTTCTGTCCCGGGGCTCTCAGCCTGGGGTTCCCAGCCCATGTCATGAGGTCTCAGTCTCCTTTTGACTATGCCTTTTACCCCAGGCCTGTGGGATCCAGGTTAACCCTCCAGTAGGCAAACTTGCAGCAGATCCATGTTAATTTCTCCTTCCTTCTCTTGTGGTGACAGGAGATAATAAAACTGTTTGATCTCTGGCTGAGAACTGGCAGGGTTATTAACAAATACAAACCCACACCCATCCCCAGCCTTGTATGCCAGATGCTCAGCAACCGCCTAGCAGTTCCCTCCACTCTGTCTTGCTTCTTGTGACTTGGCAGGAAATTCCAAGTCCTTTGTTAACAGAACTTATGAAGAAGTTGATATTGCTTCCTAAATGTAAGTGCTTTAAACACACGTTTGATCTTGAACATGAAGACCTGTTTCAGTTGATGGCTCACGGCTGGTTGACTCCTCTTGAGCTCTCCTCTACTGTAGCAGGGCCCTGTTTCTGCCTCCTGGCCCATCACTGCAGGGCAGCCTTGTGTGACGGGTCCTTCACTGAGCTGCTCCTCACAGAGCTCTTCTCCTGGGCCTTGAGGCCTGCCTGGTACCTGTGTTCACAGCCCTGGCGAGGTTGTGTCCCGCTGCCAGGGAGGCACAGGGCGGACGAGCTAAATGTGAACCTTGTGTCCTGTCTGTCAGGTGAGGGTGGGATCGATGGAGACGGAGACATCACCCGCCCGGAGAACATCAATGCTTTTAGGAATTTCGTCCTGGATAACACCGATCACAAGGGCGTCCACTTTCTGATGGCTGATGGGGTAGGTAACCTGCTCTTCATGGGGTGATGATGTATGTTTTTATTCTTTTTGTACATCTTTTCCATTTGTAACTTTGTCAAGGCTCTGCTGTTATGGTCATCTTTGCTTGGGGCAGGCGGATCTGCCCAGCTCACTTCCTCAACAGGCCTCTGGTGAGGGTGGAGGCCTGGTGAGGGGGCACCGTGACTAAGACAAACTCGGCAGAGCCGACAGGAAGGACGTTTCCATCATTTGTCACCCAGGCGCTGCTCTTGGAGAGGCTGTCTGTACACGGCCACTCCTAAGCCTCAGGAGCAGCTGATAGGTGACCACGTAACCAAACGCAGCCACTCCATGTTAATTAAGACTCCATATTAAGACTCTGCAAAAGGCTGTGTCAGTGGCTGGGTTGAAGAAGATACTCAGGTTGCCCATTTCTTGGGCAGCTGCCTGAGGCGTAGAGGCACCCCTGCAGCTTTCTCCCCTAGTAATCTGACGCTGCCGGTAGTCTTCTCTGGACTACCAGAAAAGTTGTGAGCCACAGCTTAGTGTAGAGAAAGGTCAGAGAATGCGGCAGTTAATCCAGGGTCACATGGCCAGAGTTGCAAAAAGCTTCTGGAGCCCCCTGGGCAGCCTCTTAAGCAGTAGCTGTGTGGAGAGGTGAAGAAATGTTTAAGATGTCAGCACAGGAGCCGAGCGTGCCCTCAGTCCCCAAAGATTGGTGCCTAGCAGGGGACATCAGATAGGCTTGGGTGGAGGGAGGGGCCGCTTCCGCTGAGCCCGTCGGGGTCTGATACGCTGGGGAGGCAGCCGTGCAGGGCATCAGCTCGAGTGGCAAACTCAAGGATTGTCCCTCTGACTTAGCCAACATAGACTGGTGACCCACATGGGATTTTTTGTGTGTGTTTTTTTTCCCCTCTCCCTATAAACAGCTGTGCATTTTAAGAAGCATCTGTAAATCTGGAAGACATTACTGAACATTTTTACTTCTGGAGACCAGGCTGGGGCCAGTTAAATGGAGGCCAGCCTCTTTGCTTCTCTTAATTATTGTGATAAAAATCACATAACATAAAATGTACTGTTGCAGCCATTTTTAAGTTTACAGTTCAGTTATGTTAATTATAATCATGCTTTCATGAAACAGATCTCCAAAACTTATTCCATTTTACAAAATTGAAATGCTATGCCCATTAAACAATAACTTGCCTCTTTTCCCATCATAGCCCCTGGCGTCCCTCACTCCCCTGTGAGCTTGGCTCTCTGCTCCTTGCTGGGATCTCACAGGGAGGGAGACCACTCCAAGAACAGCAACATACATTCTTCATACAAACAGCCTGCCCAGAGACTCTGCCAGCTGGAGGAAGAGGCTCCATGGTCCTGGGACAGGAGGGGGGGTTTTGTGAGTAAATCTGTGGTCAGCAGAGAAAGGAAGATTCTTGTGACTATCAGAGTTAGGCAGAGTTTCTCCTGTCACCAGACTGGGGCCTCTTCAGTGGTCAGCCCAGGACTGAGGGAGCCCATACAGATTTAGCCACACGTGCTCCCTGGGTCTCACTGGACTCACCAGGGCATTCAGTTTCCTGACTTGTAGTTGGCTTGTGACCAGCGTATTTTGCCTCTGTTCTGCCGTATCCTTCCCTTGGATTCCAGCATGAGTTTTAAAATTTTCTGGACCATCTCCTTGGAGGAGCAGATCCCCAGGAGCGATACAGCAGGAAAACAGCACTGGCTCAGTAGGCAGGCCTGGGTCCCAGGTGCTGTCTTTACCACAGGGAGCCATACGACCACGCCAGAGAATCTAAACACCAGACTGTATCTGTGTCAGTCAGCTGGTGGAGACCAGTGGAGACACCTGAAGAAGGTTCAGGGAAGATGAGGTCGGAGCACCCTTCAGTCCTCGTCACTTCTCTTTTCTGCTCTGATCCTTGCGTTCTCGTTTCAGGGTTTCTCAGTGGAGGGACAGGAGAACCTGCAGGAGATCCTCAGCAAACAGCTGCTGCTCTGTCAGTTCCTCATGGCGCTGTCTGTTGTCCGGACAGGTGACACTTTGCCGTCTCCCCACCCAGGACCCACCAGAGGCCCTGTTGTACAAGAACATGTGTTGGGGTTGGCTTGAAAGTTAGCTAATGGTCTGCTTGTATGAGATGACACATGGTGGAATGAGGACTTTAGGGGGGAAAGTGCTATGGAATCCCCAAAGTCCCCTCTACAACTCTTTCCCTTCTGTGGCCTGTGACTTTTAATGGGCCCAGGTATCTGGGCCCTGACTTTGTCATAGTCCCTGAGATGACCCAACTCATTTCCTGGAGTGGAAGCTGCTGACTATCGTTGGTGTTTTCTCTTAACCTAGGAGGCCACTTTATCTGTAAAACCTTTGACCTCTTCACACCGTTCAGCGTGGGGCTCATCTACCTGCTGTACTGCTGCTTTGAACGAGTCTGTCTCTTTAAGCCGATTACCAGCCGTCCTGCCAACTCAGAGAGGTGAGGCTTTCCTCTCCCTTTGAATCGGACTAGTTGGCTAAATGTCAGAACAGGAAAACCTGGTGCATCTCTGGCATGAGCAACTCAAGCTACATTAAAAAACCCTGATTTAAAAAAGTGATTGGAGCCAAGAGGACTTGGATTTTCTTGGTTCTCTGACGTACTGTTCAGCCTCTGCCTCCTCCACCAACCTTGTTCACCACATTTTTGTGGGCGATCCTTGGCTTGGCCCAGGAGGGTGAAGGAGACCAAGGAAGGGTTACCTGAAGGACAAGTGGGCCACAAACCAGAGTCACTGTGTGCATCCCAGATGGGACGCAGTGCCCGTGCATCTTGTGAGAGAAGAGGCAGCCAGTCCGAATTGCTAGGTGGCTTGTTAATAACACAGATTTCTGGGCCCCATCCCTGGAGAGTCATTGCCCTTAGCAGACTTCCCCAGCTGATGGTGATTCAGCCAGCCTGGCACAGGGTAATTGGAAACTACTGCCATAGAGAGTAGAAACACAGCCCAACATAAGAAGGAAGGATTTGAGGTGAACTTTGCAGCACTCTGTTCTTGGTATGTAGACAGGGGTTTTGTGACTCAGCAGGAGGTTCAGGGAGGAGGAATTATACCGGGGAAGCCCTTGCTCAGTGGAGTGACAGGGTCTCTCCTCTCAGGTATGTGGTGTGCAAGGGCCTGAAGGTGGGCATAGACGAAGTGCGGGATTACCTCTTCTCAGTCAACATTAAACTCAACCAGCTGCGGAACACTGATTCTGACGTCAACCTTGTGGTCCCCTTGGAGGTGATCAAGGGAGACCATGAATTTACTGACTACATGATACGGTCCAACGAGGGGTAAGCAGACCAGTGTGTTTTTTCCTTCGTTTCTTTTTGTTGTTGTTGTTTGCTTGCATCCCCAGGGTATCAGGAAAGCCCTAGGGATGAAGAGAATGAAGAACTGAATGACTGGCTCTTGGTATCACTTTGTCCGTTTTGAAAAACTGGTAGCTGAGATCGGTTTGCTCGCTCCAGGGCTCCCTAGGACTTTGAGTACCTTGAGGACTTTCATCCTGCTCCCATGCCTTGTCAGAGGGCGGCTGGTGGGAGCCTGGCTGGCATAGCCCTGCCCGTGAGAGCCTGAGTATGATAGTGAAGCTAGAGGGCAGACTTGTTTTGTGTCCTTGGAGGAAGGAATAATCTCCCTTTAATTCCTTCCATTTGTAGAAGGCCATCATAGTTTGCTGTCCCATGAAGCCCCTTGGTTGGAAGCAAGAGATGGCTGGAAAGCAAGTATATAGCATGCTTTTGGAAGTTTCTGGTATCAAAACTTTTGCCAGACCATGAGTGTCTCAAATAGGCCATCTGAATGCTGGTTTTGTTTTTGTTTTAACCTTCATTAATTGTTTTTCCCTCCTTGTTAGTGGTGATAATTTAAAGTTGTGCCGGTTGGCTCAGTTTTCTAAGTGGGCAAACCTCATTGAACAGTTTTCTGAGGAAGCTTGGAGAGTTGTATAGTAGCAATGAATCAATAGAAGTGCTTGCTTAGGGGGCCAAACATGTACTGGAAAGGTAATTTCTAAGTGGAACCCCAAGTCTCCCAGAGAAGGTTGAATGTATGGGTGGCCCTAGGGAAACATAGGAGGAGAGGAAGTCTTTATCCATCTTCTCTCAGTATTTTAACTTTCCATTCTGTGGTACTGCTACATAAGCTCTCTCATCTTGATGTAAGAATTGGCACCAAGGTGGAGCTGGTACTAAGTTTCAGCGTGTTGTAGATGAGGAAGCAGGCCCGGGACCGGAAATCAGCAAAGCCAAGGCTTTGTCACAGTTCTGGACTTCTTTTTGTTGAGCCGTGCTGCAGTTTCATACGGGTGTGCGTGGATGCATGGCAGAACTGGTCTTCTCAGAGCTCCCAGTTGCAGAGTGTTTAAGCAGCCTGGTAAATTGATTTGTGTCTGGTATATTGGGAATGTTTTTCCCAATCTGTGGTTTGCCTATTCATTGTCTTAATGATGTCTTTTGATAAGCAGAAGTTAAAATTTTTTTGAGTCCATTTTTAAATTGTAAAATACACGTAACAGAATTTATCATTTTAACTTTTTTTTTCATTTTAACCTTTTTTAAAATGTGAAATTTAGTGGCATTAAATATATTCACACTGTTCTGCAACCATCACCACAATGCATTTCCAGAGCTTTTTAATCATCCAAAGCGGAAACTCTATACCCGGGAGATGACGACTCCTGTTCCCCCATCCCCAGCCATTGGCACCCTCTGTTATTTTCTCTCTGTGAACTTGCTTATTGCATGTACCTCATATAAGTGCATTCATACAGCATTTGTTCTTTTGCCTCTGGCTGTTTCACTTGGCATAATGCTTTTAAGATTCATCATGTTGTAGTATGTGTCAGGGTTTCATTCCTTTTTTAAGGCTAAGTAATAATCCATTATATGTGCATACTACATTTTGTTTATCCATTCAGCTGTTGAGAACATTTGGATCTTCCTCACGTTTCAGCTATTGAGAATAACGCTGCTGTGAATGTTGGTGTGAAAAGTAACTGTGTCCGTCCCTTCACGTCATCCGGGTATACATCTGGAAGTGGGATTGCTGCACTACTTTACATTCCGACCAGCAGTGCATCAGGGTTCCAATTTCTCCACATCTTCACCAACACTTGTTATTTTTTGGTTTTTTTTTTTTTCCATAATAGCCATTCTAGTAGGTCTGAACTGGCTCTCATTGTAGTTTTGGTTTGCATTTCTCTAATGACTAATAATGTTGAATATGTTTTCATATGCAAATTGGCTATTTGTATATCTTTTTTGAAGAAATATATTCAAGTCCTTTGCCCATTTTTAAAAAAATTTTTTTTTTATTGAAGTATAATTGACTTACAGTATCATATTAGTTTTTGGTATACAGCATAATGATTTGATTTTTTTTTTAATTATTTATTTATTTTCAGCTGTGCTGGGTCTTCATTGCTACACATGGGCTTTCCTCTAATTGCAGTGAGCAGAGGCTAATTGGGGTGCTCAGGCCTCTAGTTTCGGCGGCTTCTCTAGTTGTGGAGCACAGGCTCTAGGACTCTCAGGCCGCAATTGTGGCCCACAGGCTGAGTTGCCCCAAGGCATGTGGAATCTTCCCGGGCTGGGGATTGAACCCTTGTGCCCTGCATTGGCAGTTGGATTCTTAACCACTTGACTACCAGAAAGTCCGATTTGATATTTTTATACGTTAGAAAATGTTCACCAAAGTCTGCTTACCATCCATCACCATAAAAAGTTATTAAGATATTATTAACTGTATTCCCTGTACTGTACATTACATCCTGGTGACTTACCTATTTTATAACTTGAGGTCCGTACCTCTTAATCTCCCTCTGTCATTTCACTCATACTCCCCATTCCCCTCCCCTCTGGCAACCACCAGTTAGTTCTCTATATCCAAGAATCTGTTTCTTCTGTTAATGTTTGTTCATTTGTTTTGTTTTTAGATTCCACATATAAGTGAAGTTGTATAGTATGTATCTTTCTCCGACTTATTTTACTTAGCATAATACTGTCTAGGTCCATTCACATTGTTGTAAATGGCAAGATTTCATTCTTTTTTATAGCTCAGTAATATTCCTTTGTGTATATATATACTACATCTTCTTTGTTTATCTATTGATGGACACTTAGATTGCTTCCATATATTGGCTATCGTAAACAATACTGAAGTGAACATTGGGATGCATATATCTTATTTTTGTCAGAAAAATAGCCAGAAATGGAATTGCTAGATCATATGGTAATTCTGGCTTCCTTGGTATACCGCTTAGCTGGTAAAGAATCCGCCTGCAATGCAGGAGACCCCAGTTTGATTCCTGGATTGGGAAGATCCCCTGGAGAAGGGATAGGCTGGTTACCCACTCCAGTATTCTTTGGCTTCCCTTGTGGCTCAGACCTGCAAGGTCGGAGACCTGAATTCAATCCCTGGGTTGGGAAGATCCCCTGGAGGAGGGCATGGCAACCCACTGCAGGATTCTTGCCTGGAGAATCCCCATGGACAGAGGAGCCTGGTGGGCTATAGTCCATAGGATTGCAAAGTCAGACACGACTGAAGTGACTAGCACATGGTAGTTCTATTTTTAATTTTTTGAGGAACCTTTATACTGTTTTCTATGGTAGCTGTACCAGTTTACATCCCTACCAACACTGCATGAGAGTTCCTTTTTCTCCATATCCTTGCCAACAGTTATTTGTTGTCTTTTTGGGATGGCTGGATGGCATCACCAACTCGATGGACATGAGTTTGAGTGAACTCCAGGAGTTGGTGATGGACAGGGAGGCCTGGCATGCTGCGATTCATGGGGTCGCAAAGAGTCAGACATGACTGAGCGACTGAACTGAACTGATTCTGACAGGGGGAGGTGATATTGTGGTTTTGATTTGCATTTTCCTGATTAGATTAGTGATGTTGAACATCTTTTCATGTGTTTATTGACCATCTGTATGTCTTCCACAGAAAAATATTTAAATCCTCTGCCTATTCTTTAATCAGTTTTTTAAAACTATAGTTTAATCAAGTGTTTTTTAAGTTGAAATATAGTTGATTTCCAATGTTGTGTTAGTTTCTAGTGTACAGCAAAGTGATTCAGTTTATGTATGTATATGTGTTACTTTTCAGATTCTTTTCCGTTATTACAAGGTATTGAATATACTTGCCTGTGCTATAGAGTAGGACCTTATTGCTTATCTGTTTTATATGTAGCAGCTTGTATTTGGTAATCCCAAACTCCTGATTTATCACTCTCTGCCTCTTGCCCCTTGGTAACCATGTTTGTTTTCAGTGACTGTGAGTCAGTTTCTATTAGTCTATTTTGTAAATAAGTACCTGTGCATCATTTTTTTCGTTTCTACATCAAAGTAATATTGTGTGATATTTGTGTCTCTCTTTCTTCACTTAGTATGATAATCTCTAGGTCCATTCATGTTGTTGCAAATAGCATTATTTCATTCTTCTTTAAAGTTGTCTACAGAGAATCCCTTGGTGTGGGAAGCCTCTCCCTTCCACGTGTTTTTTTTTAATAATTAAAAAAATGTATTTATTTTTGGCTGTGCTAGGTCTTTGTTGTAGCGTGGGCTCTTCTCCTTGTGGTGAGGGGGGCTACTCTTCACTGCGGTGTGTGGGCTGCTTACTGCGGTGGCTACTCTTGTTGCAGAGCACAGGGCTCTGGGGCGTGCAGGCTTCCGTAGTTGCACAGGCTCCAGAGCACAGGCTTAGGAGCTGGGCGCATGGGCTTTGTTGCTCCGCAGGATTTGGGTTCTTCCTGGACCAGGGGTTGAATCCATATCTCCTGCATTGGTAGGCAGATTCTTTACTATTGAGCCACTGGGAAGCCCTATTGCATTCTTTTTTGTGACTGATACTGCATTATGTGTGTGTGTACGCACACACCACATCTTCTTCATTTATCTATGTGTTTTTTTTATGTTGAGTTGTATGAGTTCTTTTTATGTTTTGTATTGTAACCCCTTATCAGATACATTGTTTGCAGCTATCTCCCTCCGGTTCAGTCCGCTGCCTTTTTGTTTTGTTGCTAGTCTCCTTTGCTGTGCAAAAGCTTTTTAGCTTTTGATGTAGTACCAACTGTTTAGTTTTTTGTTTCCCTTCTCTAAGGAAATATGTCCCCCCAAAATTGCTGAGACTGGTATCAAAGAGCATACTACCTGGGTTTTCTTCTGGAAGTTTTATGGTTTCAAGTATTACTTATATTTAAGCCTTAAATCCATTCTGGGTTTATTTTTGTATAAGGAGTGAGAAAGTAGGCCAGTTTTGATTCTTTCGCATGTAGCTCTCCGTTTTCCCAACGCCATTTATTGAAGAAGCTGTCTTTTCCCCGGTGTATATTCTTGCCTCCTTGGTCATAGCTTAATTGCCCATATTTCCTAGTTTGAAATTAGGGAGCATGACACTTCCAGCTTTGTTCTTCTTCTGAAGATTATTTTGGTTATTTGGGGTCTTTTATGGTTTCACACAGATTTTAGAATTATTTGTTCTAGTTCTGTAAAAATTGCCATTGGTATTTTGATAGGGTTTGCATTGACTGTAGATTGCCTTAGGTAGTGTGGTCATTTTAACAGTATTCTTCCGGTATCTTCCAGTATGTCTTTCCATTTGTTTTTGTTATCTTCAGTTTCTTGAATGAATCAGTGTCTTACAGTTTTATGAGTACATGTCTTTTACCTCTTGGTTTACCTCTTAAGTTAGATTTATTTGTAGGTATTTTATCTTTTTGATGCAGTTGTAAATGGTATTGTTTTCTTAATTTCTTTTTCTGATAGTTTGTTGTTAGTGTATGGAAATGCAGCAGATTTCAGTTTATTAATTTTGCTTTTTTTTTTTGCCGCACCTCATGGCATATGGGATCTTAGTTCCCCAACCATATGTCCCCAGGAGGAGCCCCAGTGGCCTCCTGTCTCAGGGAGGCTCTCTAATTTAAAGATCAGCAGGTGGGTCTCACCCAGACTCCTCTCAAATTACTATCTGAGTGCTGGGACTTGAGAGTATGTGAGAGTTTGCAGGTACCCCTTAGGGGTCTGTTTCCTACAGCCCTCCAGCTCTCTTCTGCGAAGTCCCTGGGTGGGGGAGTCCCATCCGGAGCTTGGATGCCTCAGTCCTTGGGGAGAACCCCTGCAGTTGTGGCTCTCTTTGCATTTGTGAGTTACCCACACAGGGTTTTGGGTGTTGTCTATACCTCATCTCTGCCCCTCCTACCCATCTCATGGTGATTTCTTCTTTATATCTGAAAAATCTTTTCTGCTAGTTTTCACATGGTTCTCATAGACAGATGGTCTGTTCAGTTTAGTTCAGTCACTCAGTCGTGTCCGACTCTTTGCAACCCCATGGACTGCAGCACACCAGGACTCCCTGTCCATCACCAACTCATGGATTTTACTCAAACTCATGCCCATTGAGTCCGTGATGCCATCCAGCCATCTCATCCTCTGTCATCCCCTTTTCCTCCTGCCTTCAATCTTTCCCAGCATCAGGGTCTTTTCAAATGAGTCAGCTCTTCACATCAGGTGGCCAACGTATTGGAGTTTTAGCTTCAGCATCAGTCCTTCCAATGAATACTAAGGACTGATTTCGTTTAGAATGGACTGGTTGGATCTCTTTGCAGTCCAAGGGACTCTCAAGAGTCTTTTCCAACACCATAGTTCAAAAGCATCAGTTCTTTGGCTCTCAGCTTTATTTATAGTCCAACTCTCACATCCATACGTGACTACTGGAAAAACCATAGCTTTGATGAGACGGACATATGTTGGCAAAGTAACGTCTCTGCTTTTTAATAAGCTGTCTAGGTTGGTCATAACTTTCCTCCCAAGGAGTAAGCGTCTTTTAATTTTATGGCTGCAGTCACCATCTGCAGTGATTTTGGAGCCCAAAAACATAAAGTCTGCCACTGTTTCCCCATCTATTTGCCATGAAGTGATGGGACTGGATGCCATGATTTTTGTTTTCTGAATGTTGAGCTTTAAGCCAACTTTTTCACTCTCCTCTTTCACTTTCATCAAGAGGCTCTTTAGTTCTTCTTCACTTTCTGCCATAAGGGTGGTGTCATCTGTATATCTGAGGTTATTGATATTTCTCCTGGCAATCTTGATTCCAGCTTGTGCTTCATCCAGCACAGCATTTCTCTTGATGTACTCTGCATAGAAGGTAAATAAGCAGGGTGACAATATACAGCTTCGATGTACTCCTTTTCCTATTTGGAACCAGTCTGTTGTTCCATGTCCAGTTCTAACTGTTGCTTCCTGACCTGCATATAGGTTTCTCAAGAGGCAGGTCAGGTGGTCTGGTATTCCCATCTCTTGAAGAATTTTCCACAGTTTATTGTGATCCACACAGTCAAAGGCTTTGGCATAGTCAATAAAGCAGAAATAGATGTTTTTCTGGAACTCTCTTGCTTTTTCGGTGATCCAGCAGATGTTGGCAATTTGATCTCTGGTTCCTCTGCCTTTTCTAAAACCAGCTTGAGCATCTGGAAGTTCATGGTTCACGTATTGCTGAAGCCTGGCTTGGAGAATTTTGAGCATTAGTTTACTAGCGCGTGAGATGAGTGCAATTGTGCGGTAGTTTGAGCATTCTTTGGCATTGCCTTTCTTTGGGATTGGAATGAAAACTGCCCTTTTCCAGTCCTGTGGCTGCTGAGTTTTCCAAATGTGCTGGCATATTGAGGGCAGCACTTTCACCGCATCATCTTTTAGGATTTGAAAGAGCTCAACTGGAATTCCATCACCTCCACTAGCTTTGTTCGTAGTGATGCTTCCTAAGGTCTCCTGGACTTCACATTCCAGGATGTCTGGCTCTAGGTGAGTGATCACACCATCGTGATTATTTGGGTCGTGAAGATCTTTTTTGTACACTTCTTCTGTGTATTCTTGCCACCTCTTCTTAATATCTTCTGCTTCTGTTAGGTCCATACCATTTCTGTCCTTTATTGAGCCCATGTTTGCATGAAATGTTCCCTTGATATCTCTAATTTTCTTGTAAAGATCTCTAGTTTTTCCCATTCTATTGTTTTTCTCTATTTCTTTGCACTTACCTCTGAGGAAGCCTTTCTTATCTCTCCTTGCTCTTCTTTGGAACTCTGCATTCAAATGGGTGTCTTTCCTTTTCTCTTTGGCTTTTTGCTTCTCTTCTTTTCATAGCTATTTGTAAGGCCTCCTCAGATAGCCATTTTGCTTTTTTCATTTCTTTTCCATGGGGATGATCTTGATCCCTGTCTCCTGTACAATGTCACGAACCTCTGTCCATAGTTCATCAGGAATTCTGTCTATTAGATCTAGTCCCTTAAATCTATTTCTCACTTCTACTGTATAATCATAAGGGATTAGATTTAAGTCATACCTGAATGGTCTAGTGGTTTTCCCTACTTTCTTCAATTTAAGTCTGAATTTGGCAATAAGGAGTTCATGGTCTGTGCCATAGTCCTGGTCTTGTTTTTGTTGACTGTATAGAGCTTCTCCATCTTTGGCTGCAAAGAATATAATCAGTCTGATTTTGGTATTGACCATCTGGTGATGTCCATGTGTAGAGTCTTCTCTTGTGTTGTTGGAAGAGGGTGTTTGCGATGATCAGTGTGTTCTCTTGGCAAAACTCTATGAGCCTTTGCCCTGCTTCATTCCGTACTCCAAGGCCAAATTTGCCTGTTACTCCAGGTGTTTCTTGACTTCCTACTTTTGCATTCCAGTCCCCTATAATGTAAAGGACATCTTTTTTGGGTGTTAGTTCTAAAAGGTCTTGTAGGTCTTCATAGAACCGTTCAACTTCAGCTTCTTCAGCATTACTGGTTGGGGCATAGGCTTGGATCACCGTGTTATTGAATGGTTTGCCTTGGAAACGAACAGAGATCATTCTGTCATTTTTGAGATTGCATCCAAATACTGCATTTCAGACTCTTTTGTTGACCATGATGGCCACTCCATTTCTTCTGAGGGATTCCTGCCCGCAGTAGTAGATATAATGGTCATCTGAGTTAAATTCACCCATTCCAGTCCATCTTAGTTCGCTGATTCCTAGAATGTCAACATTCACTCTTGCCATCTCCTGTTTGACCACTTCCAATCTGCCTTGATTCGTGGACCTGACATTCCAGGCTCCTGTGCTGTAATTTTGATGTCCCATGTGAAGAGGTGAGCTCAGGGTCTTACTGTGCCATCTTGACAGACCTGCCTTTGCCCATTGTTAAATTGATTTGCTTGATTTTTGTTGTTTAGTTATAGAAATTATTAATACATTCTGGGTATTAATTTCTTAATCAGATATATGATTAAAAATATCTTCTTGTATTCTGTGGGGTTTTGTTTTTTTTACTGTATTGATTATGCCCTTTGCACAGAAGTTTTATATTTTGATATAGTCCAGTTTATCTATTTTTTCTTTTATTGCCTGTGCTTCTGGTGTCATTCAAGAAATCCATCGCTAAATCCAGTGTGGTGAAGCTTTTCTCTGTGTTTTCTTTTGAGAGAAAGAAGTTTTATAGTTTTATTTCTTATGTTTAGGTCTTTGATCCATTTTGAATTGATTTTTGTAGGTAATGTGACGTAAGTGTCTAACTATTGTTTTGCATGTGGATATTGAGTTTTCCCAACATTTTTTGTTGAAGAGTATCTATATGCATTCCCCATGGCATAATCTTGGCACTCTTTTTGAAAATCATTTGATCATACATGTGAGGGTTTATTTCTGAGCTCTCTATTCTGTTCCATTGGTCTTGATGCCAGTACCATACTTTTTACTGTGGTGTTGTAGTGAGTTTTTTTGAACTCAGGATATGAGGCCCCCAGGTTTGTTCTTCATTTGCCATATTGTTTTGGCTATTTGGGGTCCCCTGAGTTTCCATATGATTTTTAGGATGAGTTTTTCTATTTCTGCAAAAACTGCCATTGGGGTTTTGGTAGAGATTGCATTGAATCTGCAGATTGCTTTGGGGAGTGTTGTCATGTTAACAATATTAAGTGATCCAGTCCATGAACACAGCATGTCCTTCCATTCATTTATATCTCTTTTCATTTTTTTCAGCAGTGTTACACAGCTTTCAGTGTACAAGTCTTTCACTTCTTGATTTAATTTATTCCTCAGTATTTTATTCTTTTTGATGCTATTGTAGATGGAGTAGTTAACTTCATTTTCAGATTGTTGTTAGTGTGTAGAAATGTGACTGATTATTATAACAATGTTTTGTGAAATCTAGCATTTTTTGCATAAAAGATCATGTCATCTGCAAACTGAGATAATTTTACTTCTTCCTTTTCAGTTTGATTGCCAAGAAGTTTTAAATTTTGATGCTGAAATCCAGTTTATCAATTTTTTATTTTTGTTGGTGATTCTCTGAAAAACTTTCACTGTACTAAAGTAATGAAAATACTCTGACTAGAGTATCAGTCAGAAGTTTCATCTAGAAGTTTTATTTAGGTTCTTTAATGTCTCTCAGCAGTTTAATAGTTTTCAGTATAGAGATGTTACACATCTTTTGTTAAATTTATTTCTAAGAATTTTATGGGTATGTAAATGGTGTTTTAAAATTTTCATTTTCTAATTGTTCATTACTAGTTTATGGAAATACAATTGATTTTTGTATATGGACTACATATTTTGTGTGAATGCTTCATTTACTTATTAGTTCTAGTAGTTTGGTAGATTCCTTAAGACTTTTTACGTATATAACCATATCTTCTGCAAGTAAATAATTTTTTGCTTTCCTTTCCAATTTGAATGTCTTTTAATGTCCACTGACAGATGAATAGATAAATATATATGTTCCTTCATATATATATATATCTCTCTCTAAAGGAATTTAAAAAGGATTAATAAAGGGAAATTTATAGCATTTAAATATATACATTTGTTGTTGTTCATTCGCTCAGTCATGTCTGACTCTGCATCCCCATGGACTGCAGCATGGCAGGCTTTCTTGTCCTTCACTGTCTCCCAGAGTTTGCTGAAACTCATGTCCATTGAGTTTGGATGCCATCCAACCATCTCACCAAAACGTCAAAAGACTGCACATTTATAGATTAATACCCCTCATGAGCCTATACAGAAAATCTTCCCTTCGTGTCTCAGTGGTAAAGAATCCACCTGCCAGTGGAGGAGACATGGGTTCAGGAAGAGCCCACAAGCCATGGAGCAACAGAGCAGGTGCATCCCAACTATAGAGCCTGTAGAGCCCAGGAGTCGCGACTGGAGGGCAGCCCCTGCTCTCCGGAGCCAGAGAGAAGCCTGCACAGCAGCAAAGACCCAGCACAACCAAAAATGTAAAGAAAACTGTTTAAAAATTAGTAAATCAAATATAGCAATGTATAAGAGTAATGCTTATGATCAACTGGAGTTTATCTAAAAATGCAAGATTTGTGTACCTTTTGAAAACTATTTTTTGTACTTCACTGTGTTAAAGGAATAAAGAGGAAAAATAATAATTTTGGTAGATACAGAAAGAATATTCAACAAAATTAAACATCTACTCATGATTAAAAACTCGCAAACTAGTCATGGGGATAAACTAGCCGTGGGGATAAACTAGCCATAGTGATAAACTAGTCATGGGGATAAACTAGCTGTGGGGGATAGACTAGTCATGGGGATAAACTAGCCGTGGGGATAAACTAGCCATAGTGATAAACTAGTCATGGGGATAAACTAGCCGTGGGGGATAAACTAGCCGTGGCGATAAACTTTGTCAGTGTGTCATGTGTCCTTTTTCCTCTGACTGCTTTCAAGATTTTCCCTTTATCTTTTGTCAGTTAATTTATGACACAGGAGGTAAGAATATACATTGGAGAAAAAAGAGTCTCTGTGTCTTTGTGTCTCTATGACAGTAAGTGATGCTGGAAAAACGGGTGGGTATATGTAAAAGAAGGAAATTAAAACATTTTCCCATGCCATATACAAAAATAAACCCAAAATGGATTAAAGACCTACATGTAAGACCAGAAACCATAAATCTAGAAGAAAACAAGGGCAGAATACTCTGACATAGAGAGTAGAAATTTTAGAGGTGGAGAGATCAGGCCCTAAGGCAAAGAAAGCAAAAATAGAGAAATGAAACCTAATTAAAGTTAAAAACTTTTGCATAGCAAACGAAACCAACAGAATGAAGACAACCTACTGAATGGGAGGAAATATTTGCAGATGATAAGACTTATAAAGGGCTAATATGCAAAATATATAAATAATTCATATAATTCAATATCAATTAAAAAATGGGCAGAAGACGCGAATAGACATTTTTCCAAGGAAGACATATAGATGGCCAGCAGGTATATGAAAAAATGCTCAGCATCACTAATAATCACAGAAATGCAAATTAAATGTGATCACCTTGCACCTGTCAGAATGGCCACCATCAAAAAGTCTACAGATAACACATATTGATGAGGAAGTGGAAGAAAGGAAACCCTAGTACACACTGAAATATTACAGTCATTAAAAAAAAAGAATGAAATTCTGCTATTTGCAACAATATGGATGGACCTAGAGCAGTGGATCTTAGTGAAATCAGTCAAACAGATAAGTTATCATTATATGTGGAATCAGAAAAATGAATAATAAAACAAATTGCATGATAGATTTAGAGAACAAACTGTTGGGTTACCAGTGGGGAGAGGGAGGAGGGGAGGGGCGAGATGGGGGATTAAGAGGCACAAACTACTATGTGTGAAATATAAGCTACAGGGATACATAGCCAGTATTTTATAATACCTTTAAATAGAGTATAATATATAAAAATTTGATTTACTGTGTTGTATACCTGCAACTAACATTGTAAATCAACTATACTTCTGTAAATCAGCTAAATAAATAATACCATTTATTTCTAATATATTTTTAATTTCTAGAATTTTTGCTTTTGAAAAACACAGTTTTTATCTATCTCTGCCAGTATTTTTCCATCTTTTAAAGTATATTATACCTTTTTCACTAGATGCTTTAACCTGTGTTTCAGTTATTTTCAAGGTCTGGTCTGATCATTTTAACATTTGGATCATCTCTTGGTCTTGTTCTGTTGGACTGTTTTCCCTCTCTTGTCAGTAGGTCACATTTTCTTGCTTTATCACGTCTCACTTTTTAAATGAAAAAGCGTGTCTCTAACAGTCGTGGAGGCTAAGGTAGTAAGGGCGGCTCTTAGCGCAGGTGAGTCAGTTTAGTGTGTACTTGAACTAGGTCTGGTCTGTGTTGTTGCTTCATTCAGAATCAGTTCAGGGAGTTCCTGGTGGTCCCTCGGTTAGGACTCTAATTGAAAGGTTGCAGGTTTGGGGATCCCTGCTTGAGGAACTAAGATCCTACAAGCTGCACAGTGCAGCCAAAAAAATCATTTCACTACGGCTTTCAGGGTTTTTTTTTTAAATAATTTATTTGGTTGCTCTGGGTCTTTGTTGCTGCTAGTGTGCTTTCTCTAGTTGTGGTGAGAGGGGGCTACTCTTTGTTGAGGTGCTCGGGCTTCTCATTGCGGCAGCTTCTCCTGTTGCAGAGCACGGCCTCTAGGCACATGGGTTTCCGTAGTTGCGACTCTGGAGGCTCTTCGGTGGTTATGGCGCAAAGTCTTAGCTGCTGTGCGGAATGTGGGATATTCCTGGGCTGGGGATCGAACCCATGTCCCCTGCATTGGCCAGTGGATTCTTATCCACTGTACCACAGGGAAGTGCTCAAATTTTTAAGAATGAGATCAGAACCTTCCTTTTGGCTGGGCTTGGGATCTGAGTGTCTGGAGGGTTTGACTCAGTTCTGCTTTACCCTAAGCCTTCATCAGATCCATGTAACTGTACCTTAAGGGTATGGTCGAAGGGGTTCTTTTTTGACTTTAACCCCTTCCCCAAACATAAGATGGCCACTGCTCTCTAAACTTCTCTGTCCTGATGACCATAAGCTGTCTTTTTTGGTAATCCTTCTGAGATAAAATCCTTTTCTTTTTTAATTCCAGCCACTGTAGTCTGCAGATCAAAGCTCTGGCCAAAATCCGTGCCTTTGTCCAAGACACGTGAGTGTTGCCCTTTCCAGAATCCACCTATTTCAATGGAAGACCTTTATGTTTTGTTCCCCACCCCCCAACCCCAAACCGAGCTCTTCACTTCATTTCTACGAACATTTAAAAATACCTACTTTTTTAATCTCATACTTTACCGTATCCTGTGAAGGATGCCAGAGAAGCATATGGCATGAACCTCGGCCTCAAAGGCTTTACTTTGTCTTTGGACAGATAAGAGTAACCCAGGCAAAGGATACGGGAAAAATTGTTACCAGTGCATCAGAGAATGTAGGGGGGCAGGTGTAGAAGATCTGATGTTCAGGGGACATAAAGAGTGATCAGGCTAGGAGAGGGAGGCCTGGTCAAGGAAAACCTCTGGTAGGGGGTGAGCAGGAGCTCGTCCAGCTTTCTCGGGCATGGCGACGTCCACGGGATGGACTTAATGTGGCCTGTGTCAGGGAAGGAACCAGTGTGTTCTGATGGGTACTTGGAAGAAGGGTGTTTGGGGACCCTGCCATCCAGGGTGGTCAGGAGGGTGGCTCCTCCCTTCCCTTTGTGGTTGAACAAGGAGATCATCTCGTTTCCCGTGCCCCTGTGCGCTCATCTCCCGGAGGCAGAGCTGTGTGAGTGTTACAAGCAGCTTGGGTAATGGCGGCTTGGCCTCATGTGCGCATGCACACGTTCCCTCACGCGACTCCCTCTCCCTGGGGTTCTGATGGGCGTGCAGGAGATACACTCCTTGTTCAGAGGTTTCAGTCATTTACTGGCTTCATTTTCCCAGGACCCTGATCGAGCCTCGGCAGGCAGAGATCCGGAAAGAGTGCCTCCGGCTCTGGGGGGTGAGTGTCCCCCAACCCAGTTCTGCTCCAGGGCAGGGACGCTTTCGAGAAGACTGGGACCGACTCCCAGCCTGGCTGGCCCCCACAGCACTCAAGAGTTGGACGTCTCAGCACTGTTGGGAGTTACTTCCTTGGCTCTTTCACTCAAGTTTAGCCCCACAGACTGGTCACCAAGGACAAGGGTGGTGGGTAAACAGGCCTGTTTCCTGCTGGTGGTCCTGGGTAGCAGTATTGACCGCAGAGAGCCCCGAGAAAGGTAAATGGCTCTGAAGGAGTGTTACCACAAGGCCTGAAAGGGAGCAGTGACTGAATTGGCCACCTCAGCCCCCCTTTCCAGCTTCCTTGGGTGCCATTTCTTCTTGCCCAGTCTGAGCCTGTGTGTAGGCTCACACACAACCCAGATCAAAAGTGTGCTTGAAAACTGAAGTTCTTTGCTCTCTCGTTTCAGATCCCGGACCAGGCTCGAGTTGCTCCTTCTTCCACAGACCCAAAATCTAAGTTCTTCGAGCTCATCCAGGTAAGCTTGCTGTCTGGTGAAAATAAAGAGTTAGAGAGGCCTGGTAAGAGGTGGTATCTCTGAGACCCCCAGGTGCCTGGCCTCCAGGGGGCTTGTGCAGGTACCACATGGGCTTCAGGAGTGGGCTGAGACCTCCTACAGGCGGGACTTTTGGTGAGAGTGTTGAGTTCCCCCAGAGCCCACCAGGCTACCTGAAGATTCTTGGCCTGAGATGTGTTGTGATCGGCATTCCTGCTGCCCCAAGGGTGGTGCTGGCTCTTACTCCCCAGCAAGTTTAGGGTGCCATGTGCCTGCAGGGGAGGCATGAAGTGTGAGGTGGTCTTAGGCCAGGAGCTGGTCAGAGGGGCAGGAGGGGCTGCCAGGAGAGCTCCATAATGGAGTGGCCCAGACCTAGGCTCTGTTTCTGGTGAGTGGTCTCTGAATTCTGCCCTGTGTTTTCCTGCCACCTGAATTCTAGCTTTTCCCTGGGCTTCATTAAATCTGGCCCAAATCTTGAGCTGTTGTGCAAGTCAGGGACTGGAGAATGAGGTTCAAGATGGCCTCAAAAAAACAGCATGTGTAAATTTTTCTGAAACAGGTGGAGAGATCACCTAACTGCTTTCAAATCAACTGCTTGCAAGTCTTTGCTTTCAATTTTATTGAAGGGGAGGCTTTTATATTCGGGTGACATTTCCTTATAGCTCTGGTAAATCGATCTGTACTCAGGGACTCGGTGTTCTTTCCTTTTCCAGCCTCTTCTAATAGGTCCTAAAGGAACACTCCAAGTAGATGGAATTAGATCCCAGTTTGTTCCTGGTTAGGTAGAACAGGGGGCATGTTTCAGAGAGCAAGTGCTCCCTGTCCCCACCCGCCCCCTGCCCCCCAGCCTGCCCTAACCCTCTGCCCCCAATCCCCCAGGCGCCCGTACTGAGCGCCTGTCCCTTCCCCCAACCCAGCCATGTTTTCTCTGACCCGGGGCTGCAGGGCACTGAGATTGACATCTTCAGCTACAAGCCCACGCCGCTTACTGCCAAGACCCTGGAGAAGATCCGCCCAGTGCTCGACTACCGCTGCATGGTGTCTGGCAGCGAGCAGAAGTTCCTCATCGGCCTGGGGGTAAGTCTGCAGCTGGTTCCCTCCCCGGATTGGGTGGTGGAACCGTGCTGTCTGTGGGAATCTGGACAGCCGCCTGCCACACTTGGCGTGCGTTTGTTTGGCACTGAGGAGCTGGCGCTTTGACCCCAGGGAAGGTATTTCTTGAAACTTCCCTTCCTTTCCTCCTCTGAGTTACCCATGTGTCGTTCATTCTTGCACTTACTCGTGTGTTTGCTTGTTCACTTTGGTGCATTGCCGCCGGGAGCACTGCCTCCTCCTGGTGGCGTGGCGCCTCCTGGGCTAGGAGGACGGTCAGCAGGCTCGGCGGCTCCAGCCCTGGCAGCCGTGTCTTTGCAGCACTGCCCCGACCCCTGCCACCCCTGTCTCGCAGACACCACCTGTCCTTACTCTGGTGCCTTTGGAATCTAACATGAGGTGAGGGAAAGCCTCGGCAGTTCTGTATCTGAACTGGGTAGAGTCCTCACCGCTCTCCCCCCAACTCTGACTGGTCTTCCTGTGTAGTTTTCTCTCTTCCTCACTTCCTTTCTCTGTGTCCTCTCACATTTTATCTTTTTCTCTCTTCACTGTCTCTCTCTGCTCTGCTCTCTGGATCCTTCACTAAACCCTCCTCACACATACACCAAGCTGGATCTTGCCTGAGGGCCTCTGATCTTGGACTCAGGCCTCCTGAATGGTGCCTGAGCCTGTTCCCTGCGGCGGGACCAAGTCAGAGCACTCCTCTTCCGCCGAGGCAGCGGAGGACAACACTGTCCTCCTCGCGTAGGAAGTATCACCAGCTCCTTTCTCCAGACCTCTTCTGGCATTTCCAGCCCCATCAGCTTGGAGCCACCAACTGAAAGCCTTTTTGAGAACTGGCCTCTCACCGCTCAGTCCCTGTTCTGCCTGACGTAACCCTTTCTGTTTGCCCGTAGAAGTCTCAGATCTACACGTGGGATGGCCGCCAGTCAGACCGCTGGGTCAAGCTGGACCTGAAGACGGAGCTGCCGCGGGATACTCTGCTCTCTGTGGAGATTGTCCACGAGCTGAAAGGGGAGGTCAGAGGTGGTTCTGCTCGCGTGTTGTGGCTCTGCCATCTAGGGAACTGAGGCACAGCTGGGCTTGGCCCTTCACTGCCTCCCGCCACACACACCCCAAGTTAACTGGGTTACACTCTGTGTGGTTGTTGGCAGGGCCCAGGGCCCAACGAAGGCTTTGTAAGTATTCCTCTTCCAATAGTTGCTTTAAGCCACAGTATGTTCAGGTAGGAAGGCTCACAGTCTCCTTCTGTGCAGGAAATCTTGATCATCTCTGGGTAGCAAAGGCCCTAGTCAACCTGCTGTGTAGTTTTTAGATATTGTTACTGACCAAGGATTCCTTGGGAAAGAAGCAAGTTGTTATTTCCCTTGAGCTTTGGGTATTACCACTACACACATAACTTTCAGAACAGTCAGTGGGAACAGAGGGCCAGAGTGGGAAGCCAGCTCCTCCCAGAGCACCATGGCGGCAGTCTCACCGGGTCTGAGCTTTAAGGGGGCTGGTCCAGGACCTCAGATCTCTTGTCTGCTCAGAAGCCTGGGCCAGTCTGTGGCCAAGCATCAACTGGGAGGGAGGTGAGAGAAATGTGTTTAGAGCACCTCCCTTCCCCCAGCTCTAGGTAGAACGGAGGCCAGCAGGCCACATTGGGTGGAGTGGGCCCCAGGCCAGTGCCTGGCAGGGTGGGCAGTGTCCTTGTCCTTCTAGGGGAAGGCCCAGCGGAAGATAAGTGCGATCCACATCCTCGATGTCCTCGTGCTGAACGGCAGCGACGTGCGGGAGCAGCACTTCAACCAACGGTCTGACGGGGGCCCTGGGGGACAGAGGGGGAGGTGGGCCAGGGCGGCGCTATGGCAGCGGCCTCTGTGGCTTGGCTCCTCACTCAGGTCTTCTCTGCTTAAGAACATCCTTAGTTTCCCTCTTCTAATGGTAGCTGGTTCCAAGGGCAGGGTGAGAAGTTGATGTTGGCACTTTCATTCACCAGGGCTCACCCTTGATTTCATAAATACCAGTGCACTCCACTTTGCTGCTGTTTAGATCAGGAGAGATGTTTGCTTTAAGGCTGAGCAAGAGGGTGACCTTATGGGGAGAGGAAGGGTCTTCTCCCCTGAAGAATGTGTTTTGTGCTTGGTGGCCCCACCTAAGTCAGTTCACCTGGGTCCCCAGTTCCCACTTTCATTCATGGACGGATGCTAATCAGTTGTTTAAAGGGAGTTACAGAACACCCTTAAACTGCCATGCCGCTGACATCACTCCTAAGTTGGCTCATCTGAGTGGGTGCACTGTGGGATCAGTGGTTTGGGGTGAAAGCGCAGACATTTACAATAAAGATGATACTTGAAGTTCTGCTGGAGGTGACTGAGCACAGCCAAAGTTACACTTGAGGAAAACCAACCAAGATGTAGTAAAATTAGAGGTCAGAATCCAGAGAGGGGGAGTGGGCCTCCCTGAAGACGTTGGTGGAGAAGGGCAGGAGGGGGCGTCCAGGGGCACGCGGGTGCCGCCTCTTAGAGCAGCTTTGCTGCAGATTCAGGAGTGTCCTCCCACTGGTGCCATGAAGATGCTCTGGGGGCAGGGGTCCAGGTAGAGGTACCCTTACTTGCCTCTGAGAGACTCTGTTGGATTGTAGGATTCAGCTTGCTGAGAAATTTGTGAAAGCTGTTTCCAAGCCCAGTCGGCCTGACATGAATCCCATCAGGTGAGCCTATCACCTCTCCCCCCATATCCTCCTCCCCCGTTGCTTCTTTCTGGTTAGTACCTGCCCCCCTGCCCTGTGAGGTGGGAGAGGGCTCAGTGGAGGCCAGGCCAGGCCAGCGTTAGAGGTCAGACCACCCTGATGAGTGATGTGCTTGGGGGTCCTGGAGAGGTGCCTGCTTGCCCTGGAGTATCTCCCTGTCCCGCCTGTCACAGCAGGCCAACCTCCAGCAGAGAGAGTCATTGCTTGGGGTTCAGGTGTCCTCATTTCAGATACACGTGCTTCTGAGGGCGCTGATGCACCTGTGAACCACACATCCATGCTTGGGTATCATTAGCATATCAATCCTGGCCTTTTCATTTTTTTCAGGTAAGAAGAGGGTGCTGAGGGAATGGGAGTTTTTGAATGTGATAAAGAGAAGGGTGGTTTGAGGTAATGGGATCCTTGGTGCATGGGAAGAAGGCCACGGATTGTTGCCATGTGAGGTGATATGAAAGGTGCAGACCTTGTGGGAGGCAAGGAGGATAAGAACAGTCAGCAGATAGACGGAGAACAGACTTTTCCAGTCTGGGCTGAGGTCTGATGTTATTATCTTTGGGGTTTCGTGTGTCTACAGACTGAAAAAATAATTTTCATTATTCTTTTTAATACAAATTTACTTAGAATTAAATCCAGTAGTAAGAATGCACTTTATAGAAATCTTCTGAAAGTCTAAAAAAGCAATTTCCTCTCATGCTTTAAAATGTCCTGTCTGCCAGGTCCTGAGAAGCCGCTTCAGGGACCCTGTCTGTGTTGTGTGGGGTCTGGTTGCTCAGTCTCTGGGCACCTTACCCAGTAATGGCTCCAGAGGTGTGCTCAACGGCCCTCAGGGCTGGGGGGCTGGGTAAAGGGTCTCCTCACCTGTGATGGAAGTAGGCCTGTTAGGACGATTTGGAAGTAACTCTGCTACCCGAAGGCCTAAAGTCCATGCAGACAGACCTGGACAAGAGCCTGACCCTTAGTGTCCTGGCCTCTAGTGATGGGGACGTGGGGCTAGAACACTGACAGGGACATCGCTTCCAGACCTTCCTCTCCCTCCCTCTCGCCCTCCTCAGCCATGGCTCTGCTCCCCAGTTGCCCTGGGCCAGGCTCCAGGGTGCTTGGCAGCTGTGAACCCTAGGGCTTGTCTGTGGAGGCAATGCCAGGCTGCGGTCCTTGTTCTTGGTGGTCTGGGTGGTGCAGGGCCTGCAGGAGCAGCCTCCTGCCTCCTCCTGCTGCCCAGACAGGTGCCCCGGGAAGCCCTCGTCATCTCTGCACCTCTCTCCACAGGGTGAAGGAGGTGTACCGGCTGGAGGAGATGGAGAAGATTTTTGTTAGGTGCGTGGCTCAGCCAGGGAGCTCAGGATTTGGGAGGAGTTGGGGTGGGGTGCGTGGCAGCGTCCAGGACTCCTCCTCTGCTTTTCTGTAGAGATGAGTTGGGGGCGCGGTGCCGAGTGGCCCCACGGCTCCTCTAACTCCCCCTCCTTTGTCTGCATGGCTGCCTGGCAGCCAGAGGCCCCTGGCTGAGCTGATTCAGCACCGTCAGGAGTGGGGTAGGGCGGGTGCGAGTCAGGCAGAAATACGGGCTCATTGATGCTGTAACAGTTACGAGTGTCCCCACGAGAGGCAGAGTGCAAGCTGCCTCAGCACTGTAAATCCAAGCCCCTGGTGCCGAGAGGGGTTGAGCCTGGGGTTTGGAGGGGCTAGGTGCCTCCTCGTGCTCTCAGCCGTTGTGCGGGGGGCTTGGATCTGGGGGTCTCTTCCTGGGTGTGCCCACCGGGCCACTGGAGCCAGACCTGGTCTCACTGCTCCCAAATTAACTCTTTAGTGGCTACGCTGACACCATGGCTGGTGAGCCGAAGGCCCCGTGGCACTTGGGGTTTCACATCTCACCCCAGCTGGTGTCACCCTGACACCCCGCAAACAGCAGCAACATAGCAGAGGCATGTGCCATTCCCCTGCCTCCCCTGCTCAGTTGGGAGTTCAGAGGCTGAGTTCTAAACCCAGCACCCCACTGTGTGACCTGGAGCAACTCATGTCTCTGCCTCAGTCTCTTTTATGTTGAGCCGAGATTCAAGTATTGGGTTGGCTGGTTTTGACATAAGTCAGAGATTAACATCAGGACTGACTCTCACACACTTCCTGTTTGCACGCCTGCTTGGGAAAATCAAGGCTAGAAATGAAGATCATTAAGGGCTCCAGTGGCACACCGAAGCTCAGCTACACAGGGCGGGACGACCGGCACTTCGTGCCCACCGGCCTCTACATCGTCAGGACGGTGAATGGTGGGTGATGAGCCCCTCCCTGACCCCCTCCCTCAGCCAGGGCGACTGGCCCACACCTCGCCTGGGCCGGAGCTCAGGGCTTCCTACTGAGGTGGGCAGAGCCAGGTGTATTGAGGGGGACTGCCTTCCCTGAGCTCGTGCGTCTTTGGTGGTCCTGGGGGTTGGGCTGGGGCTGGAGAGTGGGGCCCAACTTGTACATATGGTGTCCTTATGGCAGGAGAAGGGCCTTCCTCACGGGCAGTGGCAGATCCAGAAAGACAGACTGGCCATTTATATCTCCTGTTGAGTCTTCTTCCCTCTGGCTAACAGAATCCTGTCCCCTCTGCCAGCCCTGGTGGGAGGTGGGGCTGCTGAGTAGTCGTCGTCTTCGGCGTCCTCCAGGAGCCGCTCTGGGCTGATGATGAGGGCTGTGTCCTCCCAGGCTGTTCTCTGCTGCTGTCTGGGGGGGAGGGCATGGAGGAGCCAGGGAGGAAGGCTGACTCATCCCTCAAGGGTCTTGTGTGTCCTTTCTGAGCCTTTGTCCCCTTCCTCCCATCAGAGCCATGGACGATGGGATTCAGCAAAAGCTTCAAGAGGAAGTTCTTCTATAACAAGAAAACCAAGAACTCTACCTTTGACCTCCCTGCAGATGCCATTGCTCCATTTCAGTAAGTAGGCCTCCTCCAGGCCTGCCCCCTCAGCAGCCCCAGGAACTCCTACCAGGATGCCAGCTCTTGGGGCACACCTGCGCCCTGAGACTCACTGCTGCCCAGGCAGGGGCCTCCCCCGTGGGTGGGATGGTGGTCTCTGCAGGGTGTGTCTGGGACTGGGCGGTGAGCCCAGGGAGAGGCGGGTGATGTCAGGACTGGCTGTGAAGGTTGGGTGGGCATCCTGAGTGTGAAGGGCCGACCCTGGCACAGGCACGTGGCAAGGCCCACAGCCTTGCTCTCAGACCCAGTGTCTGTTTGCCAGACTCTTGGTCATAGGTTTCAACAGCAGCAGTAGCTCTAATGCACCTGTAATTAGTGTCACCACACTAATACTGTTCAGTTAGAGCAGCAGAGACAGATAAGCCCCGAATATCAGTAATGGGAGGATCCAGTAGGATGCCGTTAGCAGTAGAAGCTATGTGTTGTTGGAAAAGCGAGCTCCGGAAGGCGGGAGGAGCGGGGTTACTGGGTATGTTTTGGCTGCCAGACGGAATCGTTCCCGTCACAGGTGTCAGGTTGGTGGGGGTCTCTTGGTCCTGTTCCCCTGGGTGCAGCCTCTGACCTCCTGTCTCCCCCCAGCATCTGCTACTATGGCCGGCTCTTCTGGGAGTGGGGGGATGGCATCCGTGTGCACGAATCCCAGAAGCCCCAGGACCCAGACAAGCTGTCCAAGGAGGACGTCCTCTCCTTCATCCAGACGCACAGCGCCTGAGGGCCTGGGGCGCGCCCACCCTGCCCAGCGCCCTGTCGTTCGGAGCCTGGCCTTGAGGGCGGTGGCCCCTCCTGCTCCTCTGAAGAGCTCAGTTGGAGCCTTTAGAGGACACATGTTCCTTCTGTGGGACACTCTGAACTTTCCTCCCTGGAGCACTGCCTGGGAACTGTCTCCCCTGCCAGGACAGGACTCCGTCAGCTCCTGCAGCAGGTCAAGGTCAGGGCCCAGGGCACCTGGGGCCAGCGGGGGACGTGTCAGGGGCAGCAGGGCTCAGCTGTTCTCTTGTAGCACACACTCACTTTTCTGAGTTCTGTGCATTGTCCGAGGGCGCCTGTGCCCCTGCCTTGCCCAGCTTTTTATTGGGCAAACTCCGAGAGGGGAGGCCCACTGTTGTGAGCTGGCTGGAGCAGCTGCTATATAAATCAAAGTTTTGTTTTCTTGAACTTGTTCTGTTTTGATGCCAAGTTGGAGAAGACTGCCTCCTCCCCTGCCCTGCCCTGGTCTTCCCAGCCCACACCTCTGACCATCCTGCAGGCCGGGAAGGGAAGCATGTGGACCCCGTCTGATACTACATAGGATGCAGGTGGCATGTCTGGGAGTGGGTGTGACTGCTTCCTGGGGTTGTGGAGTCTGTCTGTGCCCCAGCCCTCTCAGTGTAAACCCTGGGCAGCTCTAGAAGGGGAGGAAGCAGTCTTGAAGAGCTGCGTTTTCTGTGGCCAGCAGTGGCGGCCCCCTGTAACAGGGTCCTCCAGGGCTGGGTGGCACCCAGTCCTCTGGTGATCATGGCACTCCTGGTTGCCCCAGACACCTTGCCACCCCCCCCCCCTCCTTTGTTTTCTTCCCCAACAGGAGGCACAGTTGCTTTTGTTTGTCCTTATGTGGTCACTCCACGTCCTCTATATCTTGGCGGGCGGAGGGGGAAGCTGGGCAGTAGCTTTGGGTGGGGGAGGGAACCTGTGGTGGTTTTTAATGGGAAATACCTCTCGGAGATGCTCACAGGGGCTCCCTAGGGCCCCATCCGTGTACTAAACTGGTTTCCATGGAGATAGAGGGCACGGAGGCTTCCCATGAGGTTGGAATCGACTCCACCTCAGGGGTCTCCAGCCCGCATCCAGCCCCTCCCCCCAGGTTGTCAGCAGCACCGCTGAGATGCTGTATTTCCACCCAATTCTGGGTATCCGTGTGTCTTGCAGAACCTTGGATCATTAAAGACATATTTTTAACGCCTGTGTGGTTCTGTGCTGGGGCTGCTGTGTGTCCTCTGTGCTTTGTGGTCTGGGGCTGGGAGCTGAAGGGGAGGAAGCTCGCCTCAGTGAAGTGGGGAGAAGGGGCTGGTTTAATCAGCGCCGTGTCCGAGCTCAGGGCTCCCAGGGCTGCTGCTTGCTGCCCAAGAGGGGCCCAAGGAAGAGTCAGAAAATGCTGTGGCTCCTGTGAGAAGCAGGGGTTGGAGAATGAGAGACCCCGCAGCCCAGGAGGCCCCTCCCCCTCATGTGAATCACTCAGCTACTCCCAGTGGCACCGTGACAACCCGGGATCAGTCTGTGCGACTAAAATAACAGAGGCGTCAGACCAATTAGTGCCACTAGATGGGGAGGGAGCCATGGCTCTGCATCTGCACTGGAGGCCGCGGGTGCCTTTCCCTCTCTGCTGTAGGCGCATTCTCCGTCCTGTCACCCAGCAGGTCCTCCCCTAGAGCCTTCTGCCTACACACTGCTTGGGTGGGTCCTTCACGTTCCACGGCCTGAGCACCCAGGCAGTGCCTTTCCCGGCTTTTCTGACTTAACTGGTGTGATCTCGGCTCCCAAGCCCCTGCATCCTTCTGCTTGCCCTGCTTGGCCTTGCTCCAGCCTCCGGCGCCTATGCTGGAGAGGCTGTGAGCAGGGGCGGGGTGGTCTGCGTTTGCCCCTCCTGCAAACTCTGCCAGGTTTCCTGGCCACTCACCCTGAGCCTGTCTGGTCGTGACTGTGGCCCTGGCTGCCCACTGGCTCTGCCACACCTCACCAGGCCTGCTGCCTCTTGAAGATACTGGATTAACTCTGCCCTCCAGTGGGACCACCACACAAGCACGAGTCCCCAGGCTGCACTTTTTCTGCTGTGATCACAGGCAGGCGCCAACTGGGGTGCCAGACCGTGTCTGGAGGGCACAGGGACAAGTGGTGCCAGGTCGGCCTCAGCCCAGCAGCCCAAGCTCTCGATGTGGCTCCCACTGAGGTTCTGCCTGAGCAGGTGCTTTGTCACCGCCTTATTCCCCACCTGGGTTGGGGGCTTACCTTCACAGCCCCTTTCCTCCCTTGAATCCTGAATGCCACCCTACTGCCATCGGGTCATGACATTTTCTCGGCACACAGGTTCTTTATTGCCTTTCCCCTGGGCTAAGCCAGCACGAAGTCCTTCTGGAGCCCCAAGCCCACAGCGGGAATGGGAGGTGAGAGGGGCCAGGCCAACATGAAGCCCTGCTCCAATGTCTGGGTCAGGGAGAAACAGCCTTGTACTTTGGTCCTCTTGAGGCTCGAAGGGCCTGCTTAGCTATGATCACGGAGCTGAGGGGAAGCCAGGGCTGACCGGAGAAATCGCAGCCTCACAGGGCCCAGTAGGCGTAGATGACGGTCAGCAGGAGGAAGATGGCCACAGACAGCAGCATGTTCTTGCGGTTCTCTTGCCGAAGCAACTTCAGCTCCTTCTCTGGGAGGAAAAAAGGTGGTGGACAGGTGTCCTCGATCAGCACAGATCCTCAAAACCTTGTGGCTGTAGCTGCTGGGCCCAAAAAAGCCCCAACCCCCAATGCTGCTCAACTGTTTCTCTCCAAATGCAGCCGAAGACAGCATGTGTGGGAGGCACCAAAAGGGCTACGCCTGAGCCCAGCGAGGTGGTGGCGCGGCCTCCCCAGGAGGGTCCTCCGGCTCGTCCCTGGGTGGCCCCGTGGCGCCCCTCCCTCCGGGGCGTCTTATCTGGTCAAGCAGAGACTGAGGGCAGCTGGGCCCGCCTTGGGGAGCAGGCAAAAGGTAGGGCCACACAAGCAGTGCTCCAGTCTGCCCTCTGCTGGATGCCCAGCTAAGCAGGAACTAGTGATGGTGAGCGGAGGCCGTCTGTGCTCACGGGGTGGTCAGGCTGCCTCTGGAGGATGCCAGCCCAGCTGATCCACAGCCGTGCTGTGTCCTTTCATGACACAGAGGTGGCTGGTACTCTGTGAGGGCTCAACTGAGTGATAAATGCTACAATTTTGTGTGAAAACTGCCAGCTTTGAGGGGGGAACTGAGGTCTCATCTCTCCCTCTGTGAGGGAGTGGGGATATGTGCAAACCAGCCTTGGGCAGGCCAGACAGGACCCGGGCAGGGGTATGTGACACGCACCGTGCTTACGGTGTTCGTTCAAATTCCTCAGGGAGGTTCCCTGCCGTATAAACTACTCTAGGGCTGATTCTGGGCCAGCTCTGGCCCCCCAGGGTGACTAGAACAGAGCCCCAGGAGCCTCTGCAGACCCTTTACCTCCCAGGCCACTGGGCAGGGCGGCAGCGGGGTGGTGGGGGGCAGCGGCCACCCTCCAGCTCTGGGCCCGGTGTGGGCTCCCCCTGGCTCGGCGCCCGGCACCCAGAAGATGGCAGCATCGCTTCACCCACAGCAGCCCTTCACGGCACCCACGTGGGAGGTTCATTGTCCATCCTGGACCCCAAAGACCCTACTACCATCGTTCCCATCGCAAGGTTTTCCTGGGAGGGAATGGAGGTCTGCAAGGAGAGGGCCAGAACAGGCCTCCCAAGTCAGGGGAGTGGGAGGGATCTCAGCCTGGCTCCAACCACCCCCTTGATCCCAAGGGGGAGAACAGATCCTCTGGCCTCTCCGTCCCCCTTGGAACAGAAGAGCAACCCTGCTCCTCTCCTAGGCTGCTGGGCCTTCAGTGGAGTCCTGTGGCCTCCTGAGGGCTGGCCCCCTCCCGAAGTGCACCCTTGACCCCCATCACTTTGTGGGCTCCCCAGGCTGTCTGCCTGTTCCTGATCCTGGGACTGGAGGGTGGGGCTGGCAATGGGAAGCTTTCTTACCATAGTTGGAGGCTTTGTTCATCAGGCTGCTTTTCTCCTTCTCCAGAGACCTCCTGTGAGGGGGGAAGGTCAAAATAGCTCAAGCTTTTTTCCCACCCAAGGGGCAGCGGGTGCGCCAGGGCAGGGTGGACAAGAGGAAAAAGGGCCCAGGTCTCTGGAGGCAGGGGGAGGTGAGGGGTGGAATTTGAAGGTCAGGACCCAGGGACAGATACGAAGGGGTGGGGGCCGTGGGGAGGGGCATCACCTGGCCTCTGAGCTCAGCTCCACCCCACAGAGCCTGGAGTTCACGACTTCCAGGTCTCTCCGACATTGTGACAGCTTCTTCTCCAGCCCATCGATCTGAAAGACACAGCACACCCAGCAGGTAGAGATGGGTGGCAGACTCTTCCAGTTTTCAAGACAGCTGGGATCCTGGGATGAGGAGGAAGGAGTTTCTAGGAGTCTTAGGACAGCATCCACACCCCGAATCCACGCTTTGCTGTCCTCTGTGTCCACATGGTACAGCCTGAGCCCTGTGAATGTTGCTCAGGGTTTCTGAGCTGCCCTGACCCACCGGGCCAAACATGGGATGGGGCAGACAGGAGCAGCCCCTCAGTCAGCTGTGTCCCCAGCTGGGCCCCACAGCAGGAACAACCAGAGCCCTGAATGTGGCAAGTTCTGCTACACAGGCAGATCCTAGAATGAATGAGGTGATACGGGCAGCCTCTGCCTTTCCAAAGCACTCCATGCGAGATTAGACGTCTAGGGGCCAAAAAGCAGAGGCATTTCTTCACATTGGTACACTTCATTTTAAAATAACCCAAGTTGTAATAATACACATTTTCCCATGAGATTCAATAAAAATTACTAAAAGTACAGATTAAAAGTTTCTGACTTGGTTTTTGTGCAAAAGCATTGACCAGCATCAAGGTAGCTGTAACGTGTGGTAAAATAGCTAAGCTCCTGAAAGGCTACATGCCAAAGGTGCCCGTTCTCCCATTTATTTTGATTATAGTTTCAGAGATGTGTTCTTGGGGAAATAATCTGAATTATGGGGACATGCTTTATGAAGTACTAGACTGGATCGTCCAAGGTCCTGGTGTCACGCATTTGGCTTTCAAAGTTCACCTGTGTCCATCTGTGTCCAGGTGTCTTATCGGCCACCTCTTTGGGTCTGGGCCTGCTGCTTCTTGCCCTGCTGGTGGAGCCTAGACTGCAGTCAGTGGGAGTTCAGGGGGCCCTGTGTCCCTCACAGCAGCTGACTGAACAGTGCCCTGGGTCCAGCTCATGCTTGATTTTCCGTATGACCTCACTCACTGTTACCACAACCGGGGGAGGGATAGCAAATACCACTTCGATTTCACAAATGGGAGACTGGGTCCCCTAGATAGGAGGACTTTACTGAGAAGTCAAAGTAGAACGCCCCTCTCCTTAAAGGTCTCAGCCAGCTCTCTGCTCCAGTCCTTTCTGGAGTGGCCCCTGTACAGATGGAAATCAATGACCGTGCAGACCAATTCCAGCATCCCTAGTGTTCTGGGGACAGTGTCAGAGTTGCCCTTGAAGACTCTGGGCCTTCAGCCCCTCCTCCTGGCCCGTATCCACCCTGGTCCTTCTGGGTCAGCCTCTTTCCCTTGTCCCAACGCTCAGCCCAAATGACACACCACCTACCCCCTTCCCTGCAGCCCCAGCTGCCACCAACTCCAGCTCTGGAAGCAAGGCTCTGTGGGAGGGAGCCACTGCAGAGCCTTGAGTTAATTGCTTGGTTAATTGTGTCATTTCCTGCTGCTGCTGCTACTGCTAAGTCGCTTCAGTCGTGTCCGACTCTGTGCGACCCCATAGACAGCAGCCCACCAGGCTCCCCCGTCCCTGGGATTCTCCAGGCAAGAACACTGGAGTGGGTTGCCATTTCCTTCTCCAGTGCATGAAAGTGAAGAGTGAAAGTGAAGTCGCACCGTGTGTCCGACTCTTAGTGACCCCATGGACTGCAGCCTACCAGGCTCCTCAGTCCATGGGATTTTCCAGGCAAGAGTACTGGAGTGGTTGCCACTGCCTTCTCCGTATTTCCTGCTAGTGGGTACCAAAGGGAGGGCTGTCCTGGGAACAGCCCTAGCCAGGAGATGGGCCTTTGCCTGGGGAGGCCAAAGGCCGTCTTGAACACGCGCTGTAGGGAAACCAGCGCCGGGGAGCCAGGCTCGGGGAACGGAAACAGCCTGATGTGAAGGTTAGTGGGGACGGAGCCAAGAGGAACAGGTGACAGGCCACCGTGAGGCCCGCCCTTCACAGCAGCACCCTTGACACACACAGCCGCCCCTCAGGCCCTAAGACTTGTGGTTTCCATTTCCTGGTGCAGAAACCAAAATCAAGGCACCAAATGCTATGCTGGGTCCCACACAAAGCTTAATTCTTGCTGTGCTCTCTCCTCCATGAGGCCTTTTCTGCGGCCCTTGGCTGGAGAGGTACTGCCTCCTTCCCTGGGCAGATGAGCCAATCCTTCTCTCATGAAGCCAAGCGCATATTATGTCATCCAGCTGTGGGTGTCCAAACCTCATCTTGCCAAACTGTGGGAGCCCCTTGGGTAGATGATATAAATCTGCAGCCCAGGGTCACACCTAGCCTAGATCAACCCACTCCACTTATGTGTGTGATGCCTGGCCTCTAAGGAAGGCTGACTGTATACCTCCTACCCTAGAAGGCATGGTGGCCATCTGTCTCCTCTGTGGCCACTACAAAGCCTGCCCTGCTGCAGTCCCTGTGTTTGTAGCCATGGAGGAATGAGCGGGGCTAGGTCTCATTTAGCACCTGGAGTCTGAAACCCTCCCCTCATGCCCACAGAAGCGGAAAGAAGCTAGAGAAGCAGTGGTACACGCACGTAGATTATATACTTTGTGGACCACCCCATGCAAGTATTAGCGCTAGGTTAGATTTCTCCCTGCCACCCTTTGGCCAGGCCCTGGTGTGCATGTCATTTTGTGGAGGAATTTCGGGGCTTTCCATCCCTAAATACCTCTACAAGGCTACCGGGGGCCAGGAACTCATCATGCTAAGCAAAATCTTTAAATTGAGGTTGGCAAACCACAAGTGGGCACACCAGTCTGCTGTGACGCTCTAGGCAGGGCCTGTGGAGCTGGCGGCTGGAGGCCTTTATCTCAACGAGCCCAATTTATCTGCAGTTCCATGAATACCCCACTTTCACTTACCACTTTTTAATGAGCATAAACAGACTAACACAAATCAAGGTTTTAGGGACTCAAGTTCTAACCTCCCTCCATGAATATTTATGGCCTGCTGCAGCTCTCTCTGATTCCCTTCTAAACATCAAATTCTCCTTTAAACCCAGCTGCCTGCTGTGGGCAGAGCGAGGGCAGTCTGGGGCCAGCGGGAGGCTCTTCAGCAGGCCCCAGACCCATCCTCAGAAGGTGCCCCCCGCAGTCCAACACCCTGCAGCACTTGCTGAAGCAGAAGCCGGTTCTCAAGCAGCCATAATAATGGGTGCAAAAGTTCTAGTGACCTGGGGACTTCACTGCTGGTTCAGTGATTAAGAATCTGCCTGCCAATGCAGGGACATGCGTTTGATCCCTGGTCTGGGAAGATTCCACATGACATGGGGCAACTGAGCCACTGCAATAAGAAGCCAGCACATCGAAACAAAGAGTAGCCCTTGCTCACTGCAACGAAGACCCAGGAAGTAGAGCCAAAAGTAAGTACATTTTCTGGTGGCTCCTGGCTGCCAATCAGGCGTGGAAGGAGGGTCAAGATGCGTCTTTTACGTTGTGACCGGGGTCAGGGAGTCATGGCCACAGAGCAGAGCCAGCCCAGCAAGATGGAACCTGAAATACGGGCGGGCACCCAGGAAACAAGACCTAAAATAAGCCTCTAGTTGGCTTTTCAGACAACAGTGACAAGCACGTAGGTAACACGCTTCGCAGATTCCCCCAAACAAATCTATAGTCTTTGATCAGCCTCCTCTCTGCCACCAGGCTGAAGGCAACAGAGGACAGGACAGCCAGGACCAGGACAGAAAACACGGGTTAGGACCAGAATAAGGAGACAAATGTCAAGAAGATTCTGGAAGCATAAGGGTCAGAGCTGGGCAAGCAGTTGGAAGACCAAGTGCGCGGAGGCCTGAAGCTATAGTTCCTGCGAAGTGTGGTAACAGGGAGTATGGGCTGTAGTTCCTGAGAAGTGTGGTAACAGGGAGTACGGGCTGTACTCTGGCGACTCGCCAGTCACCTGCTACGTCTAGGTGACTTCCTTAATTCTGTGCCTCAGTTTACTCGAGTATAAAACAAAGGTAATAATGCTTCCTATTTCCAAGAGTTGTGAAGATGATACAAAGCAATACACGTAAGGTATTAATATTAGAACAGTGTCTCACACACACAGTGAAGGTTTAACAAGTGTTTGCTATCATTATTAGAGAATGGTTTTCAACTAGATCTTTAGGGAATAAAAAGAAAATTGAGTTAATTTGTGGCAAGAGTAAGAGGAGCAAGAAACAGGGGTGTGAAATGGAGTGAACTCCCCGTTGGTCACTGGCTGGCAGCAGCCGGAGGGGGCCCCTCGGCTCAGGTACGGCCGTCCCATCCACGGAGGGTCAGCAGGGCCCGCAGGGCGGCCCTCAGAACAGCCATGCCTCCAGACCGGCCTCCCCAGCCGGCTTGGGATGCGGTGCACTGGGGATTTTATGACCCGGCCCTGGATGAACCTGGGCTGGTCTGGAGCCAGTGCCACGTTGTAAAGTTTGGGCCTGGTGGAAGCAGAGGTCAAGAGGCCAAGAGCAGCGGCTAGGGGCAGAACAGACTCAAGCGTGGTCTGAGCCCCAGCGGGCATCTGAGAAGATGCAGAACAGCAGGTGGGGGCTGGGGGCTGGCAGCTGGCGCCCAGGTTTCCTGAAGCTGGGGCTCTCTGGGGCCAGGTGCTCAGCTAAACTGGGAGCAGGAACGCAAAGCCCAGGACTTCAGGTAGAAAGAGGCTCCATCAGAGATCCGACCAACTCCGACGGGAAGGGAAGATAACACTCTGGAGGCCAGGGAGGCTCCCGGGACTCCTGCCCAACAGGCTAGAGAGCAGGCATTCGGCAGGAGGAGCGTGGCTGCCCCACTGGTTCAGTTCTGGGACTTCCCTGGAGCAGTCTGCTGGCTGTGACTCTCACAGGTACAGGAACAGCTACGGTGGGCACTGAGGCAGGCCCTCACTCAGGCTGTGTGGGAGCAGAGAGTGGATGCCCCTGGCGGACAGTAACACGGACGAGAGAAGTGTCCATGCATTACGTTTAAACTCAGAAGACCAAGTGTGTTTTAATACAGGGGCATGAAGAGTGTGTCTCAGGCCGTAGGCAGAGCATGGCCGCACAGGGGCCCGAGCAATCAGTGAGGCCGTGGTGTGAGCCCCGCACCACTGCTTGCCTTCTGGCACGCCACACAAGCACCCGCTAGGTGTTGTCTACACTTGTGTGCAAGCAGCTCAGGGGGCCGGGAAACAGGTGGTGAACAGGCTGCCTGTCCTGACAGTAAAGTGTGCTCTTGACCCCAAGACCAGCAGTGGCTAAAACCTACCCATGGAGACTGCCAGTCTGAGCCGTGTGGGGAGGAAGGAGGAGGAGACAGGCAGGGAGCATCTCTCAAGGAGTGGGGAACTGAGGGCCCCGGGGGAGGTCCTGGAGACGGGAGCCAGAAAGTCTATACTGTGTTGGCCAAAGAGTTTGCTCAGGTTTTTCTGTACCATCTTATGAAAAGATCTGGACGAACTTTCTGGCCAACTCAATACTTTAACCAGAAAGGCCCACGAGGGATTCCTCCAATCAGAACGGGAACTGCTGCCCTTCTTACCCAAGCTGGGGCTAGGAGACTGGAGGCTGGGCAGTGGCTCAGAGAGTGGGCAGAGGAGCAGGCTCAGTGGGGAAAAGTGTAAGACCAAGGATTCTCCCCAGAGGCGGGGGTGTTTCCTGCAGCAGATCTCAGAGTTCTGAAGGCAGACGCTAAGGTCAGAACAGGCCCCGGCCCCAGCCGAGTGAGGCCACTGCTCCTGCTGGCTGGCATCGGGGCCAGGGCCCCTCCGTCAGAAGCAGCTCTGGGCTCCCTGCAGGCAGTTCAGTATTAAGCAAAACCGCCTCTGCCACCTGACTTGGGGAATAACACCCTATCCTCACAGCTTTAGGGAAGTCTCCCTGGGGTCCTATATGCCATAAAACTACTGTGTTAAGAGAAACTGTAAAATTCTCCCAGAATCCCCAGGGGGCATCTTTTCAGGAGTGTGGAGCCTCCTGGTACTGAAGGGGCCCCTTTGGGGGCAGGGAAGGATAAGCACTCAGCATCCTGGTCAGGCCAAGCCCACGGGCGGCCATTTCCAGGTCTGCTAACAAGCACAAGCTGCAGGCTGTGGCTCTCCCACTGAAGATTCTCCTACTGAAGGTGCTGAATGGTGCTCCCAGAAACATGCCGACAGCCCGGGAGGTGGCCCCCGCCCACTTCCTAAGGAGCCGCTGTCTAGGGCCAGACTTTCTTCTGGAAAAGGGCAGAGGCACACTTGGGGCTTGGCGCTGCCAGGCAAGCCACTGTGCTTTCCGATTTTAGGAAGTCGTTTCCAGTCTTGCCGGCCTTGCTCTTGGGAGCTTCTGGGCTATGAGTGACAGGGGCTGAGAATGAGTTAAGGGGTCAAGCAGTGGTCACGGGACATATCCTACCCCGGCCTGGCCAGATCCTTCCTGTACCAAGACCCAGTAACGAGCACGGTGTCGAGGGACCTGAGCCCAAGCCAAATCATGGACTTAGATGTGTCTGGATGGCAGCGCGCCAGTCAGAGCAGCCTCTGGAAGCCCAAGGTCCACAGTAATACTGGCAGCAGCCAGCACTTTGGGGGCAGGCACTGCTCTAAACGCCTCACATGGCTCCCTCACAGGACGCTCACAATAACCCTGGGCGGTGAGGAGAAGTGTCAGTACCCACATCCTGCAGATGAGGAAACCTGGGCCACGGGGATGAAGTAACCTGTCCAGGGTCACACAGCCGGTACCCGAGGGGGTGGTGGTGGGAGTCAGCGCTGTGAGCTACCAGCCCAGGGGGACACACAGAGCCACCAGCCTGGAGCCACTTTCAGCTCTTAGGCGAAACCTCCACTTACACCCTGGGCCAGTCTGTAGGCAGCTTCCCACATGCTCCCCAATGTCTGCATCAACTCTGCAAGAAAGGGACCTTCCCCTTTTTACAGAGGAGCAAACTCCTGTGTGTTTATGCAAACCCATCTAGGTCACAGCACTGGGAAGTGGCAGAATTGGGGTCTGAATCGGTGTTTTTCTGCTTCAGAGCTCATGCTCTTTCCACCACTTCAAGCTCTTTCACCAAAATCCCTCATGAAAACATTCATGACAAAGAAGGGTTCTGTGGAACAAAATCATTACACATCCCAGTTGAAGCCCATCTAAGCTTGTTGATCTGGCTTTAACAGATTCTCTGTTCTGAATAATCTTGTACAAGGGCTTTGCTTGGTTTCTGTCCACATAACAGATACTCGCTGTGAGGGAAGAACCTGACTGAAATCTGTTTGCCTGGAGACAGTGAGATGGGAGCCCAGCATGTCCTCACACTGAAGGCAATTATTACCTTCCAACTCTGAGCTTCAGACATCCGAGGCACCCTCCCCCAAACGACCTATGCTGCCAAAGCACCCTGACAAAGCGCACAGAACAAATACGTGTCTGAGAAGGAAAAAGGTGGGCTAGTTGGGCCTGAAAACCTCTTCTTTCCCCATAGCCTTTCTTCTTACTTGTTAACAATCCACAGCCTGAAGAGTGGGGTCAACTGTTTCATCTCCAGCCCCAGCAGTCCAGGAACTGGATTTTTGGAAACCCACTCATTCTTACACGTCAGGGAAGCCCCAGGACGTTTATTATGATGGGGAGAGAAGCCAGCCCGCCAGCACAGATGGTCTCCGGCTTTCCATCTGGGGCCTGGAAGCCACACAGCCAACTCACGTGGGGGTCACGGGCCCTGATTTTCCAGGGGACCAGCCTCAAACCCCAGAGGACGGATTACCCTGATAGCCCCTAAGGGATGTTTTCCGTGGAGGAGGCTCTTTTGTTTTCTGAGGGTAGAAAACAGAAACCTCCATCACGGCTCCCAAATCATCAGAAGTTTCTCTGCTAGGCTGGGCAGACGACAGCAAACCCATCCAGTTTGTAATCAATGAACAAGTTTCAGGAAAAGCAGAGAGCTAAGGGGCTGGTCATTTCTCTGGAGAGTCACTCCCTGCCCCAGGTCAGGAACTTGGGGGCCCGGCTGAAGCCCTCACGAGCTCTGAAGCCTTCTGAGACCCCCTGGCCTTTGAGCAGCTCACAAGCAGAGCCATGTCAGTCTGCGCCTGGAGCCTTCAGTCGTCCCTGGGCCAGAACACCTGAGCTTTGTTTTCTCTTCTTGCCCCCAATATATAGTTTTTGATAAATTAGCAAAAGCCTCTTCATCGCTGAAAGGCTCAGAGCCCTTTTTAAGAATTGGCATCTACCCCGCGCCTTATGAATTCATTAATTAAGATGCTGGCAAACAGCCACTTCCACACACGCTGACATCCAGCCGCGTTAGGTAATGAGGTTTTAGTCTCCTGACCCCCGTCAAGTGGAGTGGAGCCAGACACAGGCTGCCCAAGAGAAATCACCTGCCCAATGGCAACCTGTCGCTTGTGCCTGGCAGCAGGTGAGGCTTATTTAATGGTCAGTCGCCCTTGAACTGTGTCCACAGGCCTCAAGCCTTTCTCCAAGCCCCTGGCTGGGCGGCAGCCAGCAAGGCGGTGTCCAGATGCCTGCTCCACTGTGGGCTCCTGACCTCCGACCGATGAACCAGTCAACTGGGCCCAGAAGTCAAGAGGTGAGGGTTCAATGCCTCCTCTAGCCTCTCAAGGCCGATTCAGTAAATATTTATTGATGGCCCACTAGGCTGCTTCTAACCTTTGTCTTAGAAAGCTGGTAGGTTCGCACCAGCCTTGTACACAGCCTGTTTCGGAACCGAGACGGTCTTCAGCCACACTCAGTGCTGCTGCCTCTCACTGCCCTCAGGGAGTTCACAGCGGGGGCTGACATCACACAAACACAAGTGTCCAGGCTCCTCTCCTCCTGGTGCTCATCCTGCCTTGGTCAATTTTTCCTCTCATCCTACCACCTGTCTTTCACCATCACTGATCCTGGCCTCTTTCTCTGATAAGAATTCCAGTGAATTTTAAATGACTACCACTCACTTTTATTCCCTCTAGTAGATACTGTTAGTTGGTCAACACAACATTGATTCCCAGCCCCTCCTCCTTTGTGTGCCACCATAGAAGTTAGAAAAGCTCAAAGATACTTTTCCAGCCTCAATGCAGCCAGAAGTCGTCATGTTCCAGTTCTAAGCAAAGAGATGATCCAGAAGTCAGCTGGGAGACTCCCAAGAGAGCTTATGCTTCACTGACAAAAAGGACTAAGAGTGTTATAGTTCCTTTTTCTTTTCCTCCCTGACTTAAAGTTGAATATGATGACTGGGGCTGTGGCAGCTATCTTGTGAACAGAGGAAACAGCTAAGAAAAAGCAGAAACACCAGCCCTGACATAGCTAACCTTTTGAACTAAGGTCAGTAGCTACCTCCCTCCAAATTTCTTGTGATGGGGGAAAAAAAGTGTATTCTTGTTTTTTTAGGTCACTGAGGTCAGTTTTCTGTAACTTGTAGCTTAAAAGTTTTCCAAACTGATAGATTTTTTGTACTGGGCACCAGATCCAACTCTCTAAATGTCAGCCAAGACACTGCACATCTGTTAAGACTATTGAAACATTTAAAGACACCAAGGTGAATGGTCCAGTTGTGGCGGGAAAGTACAATGACCAAATAACAGGTCATTACTATCAGAAATTAAAAAACTAACAGGTTTTATGTGAGCCAAAATCCTATCCATTGAGACTGAAACGCAAGCTTTCCCTCAGGCAGAATCCTTCTATCAGTTTAGAAGGAAATACAATCTTTCCCTCCTCCCACACAATTTGAAAATCAGTACCAGAGGTGGCGATTTCTCATCTGAATTATAATTCTCTCTTGTTATTCAGAATAAAACTTGGTAGCCAGTTTTTCCCCAAATCTGAGATCTCACAAGGTGGCACATGAGTTGGATAAAAAGGCTTTGAAAGGAGCCACAAGTGGGGGAGGGTGAGAGATGCCTTAATGTCCTGGGAGGTGACTGTCCAGTCCAGCTGGCCCGAGCCAGCCCTCAGGGGGAGCGCTGCCTGCTCAGTAACTGCTTCATTACAGCAAGTGGAGACTGTCTGCAGGTGCTGAAATCACTCACTTGTGGGGGTTTTACCGTACTCGCCAGATTAACAAACATTTTTTATTAAATCACCACTTCATTGGCTCGGAGCACATGACTTTTAATAACAGGACAATATCTGCTGCTCCTGAACACCAGAGCACATTCAATACTCAGATCTGCAGGGGGCAAAGGAGGAGCAAGGTGAGGAGACAGCCAGAAGCCAAGTTTTTTCTCACGCGCACAGTTGCAGAGCTCAAACCTTAGAATATCCAAACAAAAGTAACCTAATCATCAAGATGACCAGTGTAAATACTTATATTGACATTGACAGGTTAATAAAAAAAACAGGCAAAACTGATTGGTATAAGGCACTAGGAGAGCAGGCACATCACCATATTCAAAACACTTTTAAAACTCACATCAGGGACTTCCCTGGTGGTCCAGTGGCTAAGAATTCATGCTCCCAATACAGGGAGCCCAGGTTCCATCTTGGTCAGGGAACTAGATCCCACATGCTGGAATTTTAAAAAAAAAACCCACTTGTCAAAAGAAAGACCCAAAGTAAGATCCCAGCTGTCACAAGTAAGCAGCCAAAACAAAGAAAGTAAATAAAAATATGAAAAAAGGAAAGGTATTATCACAAATAAATAAAACCCGTATCAGACAAACAAAAGATATCTATGAACATCTATGATCTATATGTGGACCATAGTCACTGAGTCTGCAAGCCCTGGTGATGTTCAATCCTTCATGTTACCAATGAGGAAACTATAAAGTCCAAACTTACTTACAATGGAAGGATGGCTACCAATGAGAAAGCCTTGTTTATTGACTATCCATTGTGTGTCACACATGCTCCTTTACAAACACTCTCTCATTTAATCCTCAAAACTACCTTGTGAGGTAAGATGCAGTCTGCTGAGGAGACAGGCTGTCCAGTAAAATACACTTACTTCTTCTTCCACAGAAATGGAGCCCTAGTTGGGCACATGGTCTCCTAGGTGATGAATGTATTTACGAGCCACCCCTTACAGGCCTTGCATCTTAGCTGCAATCTTTGCCAATGGGGAGAGGGCACTTTGGGCCCAGTACTCTTAAGACACTGAGTGTACTTCCTCCACTCTTATCTTTCCTGTCAGTGAACACTTCAGTGTGGTGCAACCTAGCTTCATTCATGAGGTGACAACAAGGCTCTGGGGGACAGCAGAACCACAAGACCAAAGGAATATGGCAGAACCACTACTGTCCTGGTACCCTAGACCGGGAGTTGGCAAACAATGGCCTGTGGGTCAAATACAGTCCACGACTTGTTTCTGTAAATAAAAGTTTTATTGGATGTATGACTTGCTTTTGTAAATAAAGTTTTATTGGAACACTCATTAGTTTACATACTGCCTATGGCTGCTTTTTGTGCTAAGTATAGTTTTTGGTTATTTTTTAGTATAGCTGAGTCTCATTATTTTGGTAGTTATGTTCTATAAAGTTGCCAACAAAAAATTAGCAAATACTGAACCAAGTTAGGTTCCAGAGAGCCTCCGGTCACAACACTTTTATCAGCTGATCAATACAAAACCCTGTGTGCTTGTGTCTAAAGAGACCTTATTTAATATATACTGTTGTTTAATTAACATTGAACGCACATCCAACAGCACATTATATAATGATGCCTGAGAAAGCTACTCTCACACACACATTTTCTCCATAAGGCATGGCTCAGCCTTCTTGCACTTTGGAAAACTGAACAGCACTTCAGGCCTACACTTGAGGGCCATTTTAAACTGCAAAATCACCAACCAAAAGCACAACAATGCAGGAAACTTGGCACTAAATAGACCAGAAAAAGGACACTAGTTCATAGCTCACAGAAGAGTTGAAAAATAAAGACACACTATTGCCTTGTTTGACTGTAACTGGACATGTGTGCCTCAGGTGAATCAAATCTCAATGCTTTCAGTCAGTTTGGTAATTACTACTGAACCGTTTCAAGTATTGATTTGGGGGTTACAAGCACATTTTAGCAAGGAGACAAATGCACAATACATAATCTGTGAACAACGAGGGTTAACTGTAGTTGCAATAGAGACTATATGGCCCACAAAGCCGAAAACATTTACTATCTGATCCTTTATAAACAAACAAAACCCCGAATTTTGGGATTTCTGTTACAGCAGCTTATCATGTCCTAATATAGGCTATAAAGTCTAGGCTTTTCCCATTTCAGAGTGCCATCTCATTTTAGCATCTATATTTGATTTTATTGTGTGTTAGTTACTCAGTTGTGTCTGACCCCATGGACTGTATCCCGCCAGGCTCCTCTGTCCGTGGAATTATCTAGGCAAGTATACTGGAGTGAGTCATCATTTCCTTCTCCAGCGGATCTTCCCGACTCAGGGATTGAACTGTCTTCCCAAAGTTTGTTCGTGTTTTTCCACATCTTACAGAAACACTCGAATGAAATTTTTGGTCATCCCAATGCAAGAAGATTCCATCAACCTTGTTCCCTACCGAGTAGGCCAATATTTCTCAAGTGGTGGTACTAAAACCTCCTGCATTAAGCATGGGTGGAGCTTGTTAAAAATACAGATACTTTGTTAAGAATACACACCCAAGTTCTACTGAATTACCTGGGATGGGGGAGAATTCAACTCCCCATTTTTAACAAGGCAGATGATCCTCAATGCATTCTTAAGACTGAGAACCACTGAACTGGGACTAAGTTCAAGAAGACAAGTGCCCAGTATATTTCCTGCAACTGCTGAAAGGCTGATCTAAGGGAACCATAAACCGGGAGAAACAAGATGCAGCAGAAGGCAAACCACCTGTGCTTGAATTTGGGCACCTCAACCATTTCCACTCCGGCTCTACTTGAAACTTGTTTCTCCATCTGTAAAAATCTCACAGGCTTGTAGTGAGGATTAACCAGGAATGCAAATAAAGTAACAAATAGCACTTGCTCAATAGGCATCAATTTTCTTTCCCTTCCTTATGCAGTTTTTTTAAGCTCTTTGAGAATACCATTCCCGAATCCTCTACAGATTCTCACAAAGTACTTTTCAAGCTCCATGCTTCAGTACCCCAGAAGAAAAATTCCCCATCTCAGGCCACCAGTGATATACTAAACAGTATGGGGTCCCTGACCTTCGGGGGTCCCCTCATCTACAGATTTCTACCCCTTGGGGATCCCCCTTACTTCCGAGTACCCGCCCCCTTTGGGTTCCCCCTTTCACTTAAACGTTTCCTCTCAGGGCCTCCAAATTTCCGTACCGCGCCCTCTTTGGGGCTCCCCTTACCCGCGAGTCTCTTCCCCTCTGGAAGTCCCCTCACCTTCTGTTCCCACCTCTCGTGACCCCTCGGGCCCTGCAACCTTCGATTCTCCCAGCGGGCCGTCTCTCACCCTCGCGTCCCTCTCCCAAACCCACGTCGCCCTCATCTCCTCCTCTTACTCCTTCCTCCAACCAGTAGCCCGGCCGACCCACCATCCGCCGCGGGGAGAAGTTCACGACATGCTGCAGCCCCCGTTTCTCCCCTCACCTCTAAAGCAACGCCCAGATTCTCCCGCTTCTTTTTAGTCATGTTACTCGACGGGTTCCCGGAGTCATTATTGGACGCGCCCACTGGTGGCGCCACGCATGTGCAAAGTCTCGTGCTTCTCCCTCATTGGCCGCCGAGGTGGCGGGAGGCGGGACTAACGGCGGTCGCCATCTAACTGAGGGGCGTGGCCAGCTTGGTGCGGCCATGTTTGTGAGGGGCAACCTTTCTTTGTGGCCTTAGCGTCGAAGGCGGTGGGGAGAGAGTACCTGGATTGGTCCGGAAGGAACAATGCCCCGCCCAGGGGTGGAGCTATGCCTTTCCTTACTTACCCAAAGCCACTTTACAGCACAAGAGACGCTATTTTTTCACCACATCGTCATCTGTGTCCTTCAAGCTTTTAGGGACCACTTTGCGCTGTTTGAGGAAGTCAGTTCCCATCCCTTCAATTCTGTCATTTCTTCACTATGGACCTTCAAGACCATACTGAAGCACTGCCTCACCTCGAAGCCCCATCTTGAGCCCCTTGGCCCTTTGGGAACTGACAATGATCTGTTGTTATTCATCCTTTTCGTCTTGTTCTTATTTTTCTTGTTTTATTGTAACAGCCTACAAACGTCACAGAAGACTTTTAAGTGAAAAGCAGCTTCCTTTATCCTACCACTCAGTGCAGTTCCTGCCTTTGTTTCCGTGTATTCTGGTCCGGGCTTGGTCTCAGACATTATATTTTACGCTGTTGTAGTCCTATCATACCTCCCCCTGGTGGGTCAAACGGTAAAGAATTTGCCTGCAGTGCAGGAGACCCGGGTTCAATCCCTGGGCCTGGAAGGTCCCCTGGAGAAGGAATTGGCAACCTACTCCAGCACCCTTGCCTGGAGACTTTCATGGACGGAGGAGCCTGGCAGGCTACAGTTCTTGGGATTACAAAGAGTTGGACTCGAGCGACTGACTTTCACTTTTCACTTTCAGTCTTGTCCATAGAGTATGCTGCAGACCCATGTCCTTTGAAATGCTTTGACTGGGATCCAATTTTGTCTGGTAACCCAGTTACCCATATAACCGAAACTAATGTTCCCTAATAAACACCTTTACCACCTATGATGCACTCAAATGTCTTCTAATCCAGTCTGTTCAACTGAAAAAAGCTAGTGGCAGGAGACCTATTAAGTTTATTTCATGACTCATTAATGGATATTTGAAATAGACATTTTCCCATGTGCTTTTTTTAAAGCTTAAAAAAAATTTTTTTTTAATTTATATTCATTTTTGGCTAGACTGGGTCTTTGTTGCTGAGCACAGGATTTCTCTAGTTATAGTGCACAGGCTTCTCATTGCATTGGTTTCTCCTGTTACAGAGCACAGGCTTCAGGGTGTGTAGGCTTCAGTAATTGTGGCACGTGGGTTTAGTTGCCCCATGGCATGTGGAATCTTCCTGGACCAGGAATCAAACCCGCCCCTCCCCCTACTTGCCCCACTGTGTCCCCTGCATTGGCAGGGGGATTCTTAACCAGTGAACCACCAGGGAAGTCCCATTTCCCCATGTTTTGAAATCAACATTTGCAGTGGGGTATATTGCCACCAAGTGAACGCATCTTATTCTTGTATTATTTTATAGGATGTTACCACCAAATTATGCTAAAGCAATTATCTTAGTGTACATAGCTCTGTCCTTTTGAATTATTTCTTTAAGATAAATTCACACAAGTGGAATTATTGGGTCAAAGAGTATGAGAACAGCATTGCAGCTTCTTATTTTCTGGCCAGTTATCTCTCTGTTCGAGTCTGTGTTTCTGTGTGTGAATAATAACCTTGACAGTGTTTGGGGGGAAAAGTCTTTTCAGATCTGTTTTCTCTTCTTGATAGAGTCACTGAATGATGGAGCTGGAGGGAACCTGAGATACCATCTCATCTGGCTGCCTGACTGAGGCCCACAGCAGGAAAGTGTAGTAAATTCTATCTGAACAGGAAGCAGGCTGTTGAGCAGTTGTTTAGTGCAGTTCTTAGCTTAACACTCAGCCCAGGAAAAACTTACTCTAGAACACTGTCCATCAACTGTCAATCAACAGCATTTACTGTCAGAACACTCTTCATAGCTTTGGTTCTGATCCCAGAAAAACCAGACTCTCTGCTTCCCAATTATCATAGGCACAGGCCCAGGGGAGGTGAGAAGAGAAGGAAAAACACTGTGTTCTTTTAAAAGTGATTCCTTCTGCGTTTGTTTGGCACCAAGAAAAAGCCGTGGGTATGCTTCATGTCAGTCCCTTGTCTCTCTTCCCCACTCCCGGTGAACTGATGGGTGAGCTGTCATCCTTCTCCCCAGTGAGCCTTGGATTTTCCAAACCAGAGCCTGTCCCACGTACCTGCTAATGGGACAAAATGCCTGAATTGAAGCTGGAATGAGAGCCTACGTGGGTTGTAGTAAAAGGGGGAATTTTGGAGTGAGGCTGACTTGGATTCCAGTCCCAGCTCTGCCACTTAGCTGTGGTGTGATTTGGGGCAAAACACTTAAACTCGCTGAGCCTTGATTCCCATGACTATAAAATAAGCTCGTCATGCCAGACTTATAGGGTTGTTGTGAGAAATACTAAGTGGTTGATACTGTGGTTTGTGAGTGACCAGGAGAGATAGCAAGACTAAGGCACCTGCTTCCAGCTTTTCATTATGGGGTTTTGCTTAGCAGTTGTTGCCATTCGTATTTTTTGCTATTATTTTGATACTAGTTTCTGTCAACTTTGATATTATTGTAAACCATCTGCTGTTAGGAGTTTTGGGCCAATATTGGTTTATTTCCTGTTACTAAGGATGTGTCATTTACTGCAAAATGCAGCCACTCACATACACTCTATTCAGAGAGGAGACACCCTCTTCACCTCTCTACTCATCCTTCCTACTGAGATCAACTGTGGGTTTCACGTGCCCAGACATTGCAGACGGGTGCTGGGGAGATTGAAAGAACCCCAGGTAACCCACTGAGATCCTTTCACCCCGTGGTACGTTCAAAGACCAGCTTTGATTCCCATGGGGGCTGTTTGTCTAGCCTAATGCAGCTTGGCCTGGCTTTGTGCCGGAAATTCTGTCCATATGCAGATGGATTACCGTTGGCCAGCTGTCTGTCTGTCTTTGTTCTCCAGTGAGCGTCCTGAACTGTCTATTTGGGAATTTTGTAGCTAATTTTTAAGGGAAATCAAGCAGCACACTGGCAAACAGGAGAACTGGATTCACTCTTGGCCAGGTCAGGTTCTCACTTTCTGACCTTGGGCAAGTCAAGCCTCTTCTTTGGCTCTCAATTTTCTTGTCTATGAAATGGGCACACTGGGGAGACTAGATAGCTTAGACACCGTAGGATTATGTTTTTAACGGCCTTGTTATTTGTAAAGTGCCCAGATAAAAGGCACCCTCGTTGATTGTAAGGTGGACGTATAAAATAAGAAGCAATCATTACCCTCAAGATATCATCAATCTAGTTAGAGAGACAGACTGACAACATGAAATAGTGAATGCCAGACAACATATAATTAAAAGCCAGCTGTTTGGTACTTACTGTTGATACATTAGGAGCTCAGGGTAAAAAAAGAATGCCATGCATATTCGGGGTGGCTTTGTGGAGGCTATGGGTCTTGGAGGATAAACGAGATTGGGTAAGTTGAAGATGGGAGAGGGCACTCCAGGTGGGAACCCAAGGATTTCCTGCGCAGGGGGTGCCCTTTTCAACCCTGCACAAAAGCACTGTATTGGCTAGCCCCAGCCCTGGCAAATTTGTCATGGAGACCCCTAAGTCTATTCTTCCATCCCAGCCCCATCGTGGGCTTGCTGGACCCAGAGGGCCCAGGCCTGGACCCCTACCACTGCCCTAAGGGCACCTTCTCAGAGCGGGAGTGGGGGAGATTGAAATCTTTCATTGTCAGAAGTATCACAGGCAGGAAATGAAGAATTTCGTAGGTGGTTAAAAATACAGTGGAGGCTGATTTATGTTTGAATTTTGTTCCAGGACAGGAGATTATAGCCCAGGTTCTGAGGCAAAGGGAGCCGTGTCTTTATAGCCTGCTTGGATCAGTTTTATGTCTTAGTGATTTTTATACGTTTCAGCTAAGCCAAGATGCTCGAACTGTTTTGTCCCACACTTCACGGGGGAACTCATGTACCACTCCTGCACCTAACCTCATTTTCCCATAAATAGAAAAAAAAAGCAAAATAGATGAAAAAAAAGGTTTTTGCTTTCTACCTAGTTGGTATCCAGTGATGTTAGCTCAATTAAACCAAATCATAAATAGATGATGAACCCACCTGACACCCTGAAGCAGATGTCAGGGGGCATCTCGAAAATAAAAGGACAGGAATCTAAATATTTGTTGAATATGGAGACCAGTCCTTCCATAATATTTTTAAAAACTAATTTATTTATTTTTGGCTAGGCCGGGTCTTCGTTGCTGAACGCAGGCTTCCTCTAGTTGTGGTGCGCAGGCTCCAGGGTGAGCAGGCTTCAGCAGTTGTGGCAAAGGGGTTAGTTGCCCTTCAGCAGGTTGAATCTTCCCTGACCAGGGATCTAACCTGTGTCCTCTGCATTGGCAGGTGGATTCTTTTTTTTTTTTCTTTCTTTGGCTTTAGTAAGCGGACCACGCTTACTAAAGTTGCCGGGAGACTCCGGAAGTGCGCGTCACTCCGGCAGGTGGATTCTTAACCACGGGATTACCAGGGAATTCCATAATGTTTTCTTGATAAGAAAAGATTTCTATCAGATATTAGCATCAAGATAGGCTATGTGCCCTTCCTGGCATGCTAATAGGATTTTACCTCATGGCTACTGTACCTTTGGTAACTGATTATACATCCACTATTTCGCTCACGACGAAGCTCAGATCTGAACTTGTTCAGGGATTTTGAGCATAGATTTTCATGTACTAGCATTCTCCTTGGCTTTATTTTCTTTTTCTACCCTTGCTTTCCCTTTGTTCTATCACTTTATCTATTTTTATCCCACTGTATTGTGTACATTTTGGTAAACTACCTCAAATCCTTTTTTAGGATACAAAGGAAAATAAATAAATCAATAAATACATCCTGTGTTTGTAAATATGGCACTTTGTTCTTTCTAAGGCAAATTTTCACATCCATTAGCTCTGTGGTCCTCACACAGCTCTGTAAGGAAGGTTGGGCAGGCTCGGTCACCCTCCCTTTGCAGACAAGGAATCTGAGGTACATCCATGGATAAATGGCCTGTAGGAGAGGACAGACCCTCTCCTCCATCCCTAAAGAAGATGGCCTGAACCCTTCTGAAGAAGGAGATGGGAATATGGAACTGATAGCCCACTAGGTGACTTTTTACTAGTAGGTGTGGATTGAGAAAGAGGAAAAGTTGGAAGGGACACAAATTGGGGTGACCGTTGGCTTCAGAGATTCCTCCAGACTCCATATCTGTGCTGCCATCTCTACCGCCCCCCTCCTTTTGATAACAAGTCCACTCCCACTGGTCACATGGGGGGCCATGTAGCTCCCTGAGCAGGGTAGCCAGTCATAGAATCATATGCTCTTGGCCACAGTGATTGGTTCAGAGGAGAGAGCTCATGACTCAGGTTTGGCCAATAGGAGAGCTTCACTGAGGTTTTTAATCTCTAGCTGGGAAATGAAACCTCGTCTCAGTTTTGGTTGCAGAGCTGTGACCCTGGAACTGCCCCTAGTTGTGCTGCCTTCCATGAAAGAAGTTCCTGTGGAGTATGAGGTGAGGCAGGCAGAGTGCACAAAGCAGCAGCTAGTGAGAGACTGTGAGAGAGACGGTGCCTTGTGGGTGTTTGGACCTGAGGTTCCAGTTGCCTTGCTCTTGCCTCTCCCAGGATGGAGGCCAAAAAGGATGGAGGCCAACACATCCTCCCTTTTGAGTACGCCAGTTTGAGCTGTGTTTCTCTCACTTACTGCCCAGAAATTTCGTATTTCACATAATTTGTAGACTGAGTGTTTTTGTTTGCTTTTTCTGGGAGAATCCTGAAGTTCTGCTTCTCTGGATGTTCATACATCTGGATACTCAATGTTTAAATTTCAGTGTTTAGCTTCTGCGAGGGAGCCTGGGCCCTGGGAAGTAAGAATAATAATTACCAGCACACTGTCAGGCGTCTATCACTGGAACATAGACAGAGGCAGTAGAGACTGGTGGTTCAAGGCATGGCAACTGACTCGGCTGCTCACCAACTGTATGACCTTGAACAAGTTACTTAACCTCTGAGTCTCAGTTGCCTCATCTGTAAAATGAGGATAAAATAAATAGTAGGTATCTCATAAAATTCTTGGGAAGATTATATAACATAATCCATTTCAGCACATAATGCTGTGCCTCATACCTCATTGTGCTGTGCTTGGTCGCTCAGTCATGTCCGACTGTTTGTGACCCCGTGGTCTATGGCTGGCCAGGCTCCTCTGTCCATGGGGATTCTCCAGGCAAGAATCCTGGAGTGGGTTACCATGCCCTCTTCTAGGGGATCTTCCCAACTCAGGTATCAAACCTAGGTCTCCTGCATTGCAGGCGGATTCTTTATTAGCTGAACTACCAGGGTAGCCCTCATACCTCATTAGCACACCATAAATGTGGTTCAAGTATTTTGGACAATTTTACATGTACTATGCCTTGAGAACTCCTATGAATGAAGCAGAACAAATATTCTCATATCTGTTTGGCTGATGAAGACTCTGATGTTTGGAGGGGTTAAGTGATCCATTCATATCACCTAATAAGTGGAAGAGTCTGAGGACTTCCCTGGTGATCCAGTGGCTAAGAATCCACCTTGCAGTGCAGGGGATGCATATTTAATTCCTGGTTAGGGAACTAAGATGCCACATGCTGTGGAGCAACTAAGCCGCCATACCACAGCTACTGAGCCCACATGCCACAACTAGAGAGTCTGTGTGCCACAGCGAAAGATTTTGCATGATGCAATGAAGATTTTGTGTGCTGAAACTAAGACTCTTCACAGCCAAATAAATAAATAAATATTAAAAAAAAATAAGTGGAAGAGTCTGGATTCTAGCTCTTGGAGTCAAATCCAGGGTTCTCGCCTTTGGATTTTGTTACCAAATGGCTCTGTGCTGGCTATTCTCAGGAAGCCAGTTTAGCAGCTTGTAAAGGGCACTATCTCTCCAGGGACAAGGTCCTTTAAAGAAGCCAAATTCTGTCCAGAAGACAGCTTGCTGAGGACAGAGGATTGGCACTGGAAAGATGCCCAGAGAAAAGATTGCTTAAGTTGGCTTCCCTGGTCACCTTCAGCACGTGCTTATCTGCACTCCTCTTCCTCTTCTTCCTCCCTGGCAGCTCCCAGCACCTGCATATCTCACATATAAGAATTCTACAAGACAGACACTACAAGAATCAGAAAGTAACGTAGAGGTCATTCGAGTCCATTCATTTATTCAACAAACATTTGTTAAACATCTACTATGTGTGAGGCATAGTAGATGTCATGGTGAACAAGATACAGATCAAATCTCTCATTTTACAAGTGAGAAAAACTGAGTCCCAGGAAGGAAGATGGCTTCCCTAAGGTCTACAGTGAGTTAGTAATTTTGTTAGACACCTAGAGCTATCTGCCTAGTTCATAGCAGCCCCTCTTTTCTGAAGTTTATGTGGTTTCACCTTCCTTGTCACAGTGGATTGGGCCAGAAAAGATAACAATCAGATACCTGACAGAAGCTGGGCCAATCAGATTTCACCTCCCAGAAATCTGACCCTGAAATGTGATGCTGTTCTCAGCCCAGAGAGAAAGGGACAGAATGAATGCATGGTCATATCCACGGTCTGTCTCTTGGATCAACCCATGGGTGTTCTATCAGCACTGCCCATTTTTTATATCTTCCCTCTTTGTTTGGGAAATTTTGAAATTATTGGTTTTTTTTTTTCTTCTTGCAACAAAAAATAACGTGAACTAAGACTGTGGCTGAACTTGGATTAAAACCTGTCTCCTGGCTCCCAGACCTGTGTTCTTTCTGTCACACTGAATGGCAACGGAGATGCTTCCCAAGGAGTTCTCAGAACTCTGGCTTTTGGGTATGCCACACAAAACCATACCATCCAAAGGCGTTCTCACGGTTCAGAGAAGGGGTTTCTGGGATGTGTCTAGTCCCTTGATCTCTAGAGCAATTGCCTTGGGGGTGTGTGTGAAGGTTTCCAGAACAGCAGGAGAGGATGGTGATTAAAAGTTCAGGCACTGAGGCCAGACTGTCTGAGTTCAAATCAATCCTGGTCTCCACTCATTAGCTGTGTACCTTGGGCAAATCACTTTTCTCAGTTTCCTTCTCTGATATTCACCCTCATGGGGTTATCATAGGATTCCATATATGTATAGAGTACTTGGAATAGTGTGCAAGAAATGCTAGTTATTTACTATGCAAGCAACCTGTTTTTTTAGATTCCATTTGCTCACAAAACATTCCTAGACCCTTAGGGTTTAGCTTTCACTCACTTCTCTAGCTACTGCTATTCCCTTGAGATCCACCTTGGTCGGATCACATTTTTAGCATAAAAACAAGTAGCATTCAAAGCCCAAGTCAGATACCACATGAAGAGTAATCAGTTTCTGACCTTTTACACACGTTGATGTGTGTGTTGTACCTGTGATGAGTTGTTATCTCAGCTCATACTCTCCCCTGGGACAGGAGCTGACCAGACTGATTAAAGTTTCTCATCAAACCTTCATTCAACAATTATTTATAAAGTGCCTATTGCAGAAGGGAATGGCAAACCACTTCAGTATTCTTGCCTTGAGAACCCCATGAACAGTATGAAAAGGCAAAATGATAGGATACTGAAAGAGGAACTCCCCAGGTCGGTAAGTGCCCAATATGCTACTGGAGATCAGTGGAAAAATAACTCCAGAAAGAATGAAGGGATGGAGCCAAAGCAAAAACAATACCGAGTTGTGGATGTGACTGGAGATAGAAGCAAGGTCCAATGCTGTAAAGAGCAATATTGCATAGGAACCTGGAATGTTAGGTCCATGAATCAAGGCAAATTGGAAGTGGTCAAACAGGAGATGGCAAGAGTGAACATCAACATTCTAGGAATCAGCGAACTAAAATGGACTGGAATGGGTGAGAATTTAACTCAGATGACCATTATATCTACTACTGTGGGCAGGAATCCCTTAGAAGAAATGGAGTGGCCATCATGGTCAACAAAAGAGTCCGAAACGCAGTACTTGGATGCAATCTCAAAAATGACAGAATGATCTCTGTTCATTTCCAAGGCAAACCATTCAATATCACGGTAATCCAAGACTATGCCCCAACCAGTAACTCTGAAGAAGCTGAAGACCTACAAGACCTTTTAGAACTAACACCCAAAAAAGATGTCCTTTTCATTATAGAGACTGGAATGCAAAAGTAGGAAGTCAAGAAACACCTGGAGTAACAGGCAAATTTGGCCTTGGAGTATGGAATGAAGCAGGGCAAAGGCTAATAGAGTTTTGCCAAGAAAATGCACTGGTCATAGCAAACACCCTCTTCCAACAACACAAGAGAAGACTCTACATATGGACATCACCAGATGGTCAACACTGAAATCAGATTGATTATATTCTTTGCAGCCAAAGATGGAGAAGCTGTATACAGTGAGCAAAAACAAGACCGGGAGCTGACTGTGGCTCAGATCATGAACTCTTTATTGCCAAATTCAGACTTAAATTGAAGAAAGTAGGGAAAACCACTAGACCATTCAGGTATGACCTAAATCAAATCCCTTATGATTATACAGTGGAAGTGAGAAATAGATTTAAGGGCCTAGATCTGATAGAGTGCCTGATGAACTATGGACGGAGGTTTGTGCCATTGTACAGGAGACAGGGATCAAGACCATCCCCATGGAAAAGAAATGCAAAAAAGCAAAATGGCTGTCTGAGGAGGCCTTACAAATAGCTGTGAAAAGAAGAGAAGCAAAAAGCAAAGGAGAAAAGGAAAGATATAAGCATCTGAATGCAGAGTTCCAAAGAATAGCAAGGAGAGATAAGAAAGCCTTCTTCAGAGATCAATGCAAAGAAATAGAGGAAAACAACAGAATGGGAAAGACTAGAGATCTCTTCATGAAAATTAGAGATACCAAGACAACATTTCATGCAAAGATGGGCTCAATAAAGGACAGAAATTGTATGGACCTAACAGAAGCAGAAGGTATTAAGAAGAGGTGGCAAGAATACACAGAAGAACTCTACAAAAAAGATCTTCATGACCCAGATAATCAATGATGGTGTGATCACTCACCTAGAGCCAGATATCCTGGAATGTGAAGTCAAGTGGGCCTTAGAAAGCATCACTACGAACAAAGCTAGTGGAGGTGATGGAATTCCAGTTGAGCTATTTCAAATCCTGGAAGATAATGCTGTGAAAGTGCTGCACTCAATATGCCAGCAAATTTGGAAAACTCAGCAGTGGCCACAAGACTGGAAAAGGTCAGTTTTCATTCCAATCCCAAAGAAAGGCAATGCCAAAGAATGCTCAAACTGCACAATTGCACTCATCTCACAAGCTAGTAAAGTAATGCTCAAAATTCTCCAAGCCAGGCTTCAGCAATACGTGAACCATGAACTTCCAGATGTTCAAGTTGGTTTTAGAAAAGGCAGAGGAACCAGAGATCAAATTGCCAACATCCGCTGGATCATCAAAAAAACAAGAGAGTTCCAGAAAAGCATCTATTTCTGCTTTATTGACTATGCCAAAGCCTTTGACTGTGTGGATCACAATAAACTGTGGAAAATTCTTCAAGAGATGGGAATACCAGACCACCTGACCTGCCTCTTGAGAAACCTGTATGCAGGTCAGGAAGCAACAGTTAGAACTGGACATGGAACAACAGACTGGTTCCAAATAGGAAAAGGAGTACTTCAAGGCTATATACTGTCCCCCTGCTTATTTAACTTCTATGCAGAGTACATCATGAGAAATGCTGTGCTGGAAGAAGCACAAGCTGGAATCAAGATTGCCGGGAGAAATATCAATAACCTCAGATATGCAGATGACACCACCCTTATGGCAGAAAGTGAAGAGGAACTCAAAAGCCTCTTGATGAAAGTGGAAGAGGAGAGTGAAAAAGTTGGCTTAAAGCTCAACATTCAGAAAACGAAGATCATGGCATCTGGTCCCACCACTTCATGGCAAATAGATGGGGAAACAGTGGAAACAGTGTCAGACTTTATTTTTTTGGGCTCCAAAATCACTGCAGATGGTGATTGCAGTCATGAAATTAAAAGACGCTTACTCCTTGGAAGGAAAGTTATGACCAACCTAGATAGCATATTCAAAAGCAGAGACATTACTTTGCCATCAAAGGTCCGGCTAGTCAAGGCTATGGCTTTTCCAGTGGTCATGTATGGATGTGAGAGTTGGACTGTGAAGAAGGCTGAGCACTGAAGCATTGATGCTTTTGAACTGTGGTGCTGGAGAAGACTCTTGAGAGTCCCTTGGACTGCAAGGAGATCCAACCAGTCCATTCCGAAGGAGATCAGCCCTGGGATTTCTTTGGAAGGACTGATGCTGAAGCTGTACCTCCAGTACTTTGGCCACCTGATGCGAAGAGTTGACTCATTGGAAAAGACTATGATGCTGGGAGGGATTGGGGGCAGGAGGAGAAGGGGACGACAGAGGATGAGATGGCTGGATGGCATCACCAACTCCATGGACATGAGTTTAAGTAAACTCTAGGAGTTGGTGATGGACAGGGAGGCCTGGCGTGCTGCGATTCATAGGGTTGCAAAGAGTCAGACACGACTGAGTGACTGAACTGAACTGGTTATGTTCTGAGCTCTATACTGGGGCTGGGGGACACAGGATCACTGTGTGGTGACAGGCTAAAAGATAAATACAATGCCATGCTCCAAAACTGTGAGAGAGTCAAGCTTAAGGAGCTATGGATTGAGACTCCTCTAGTGGTCCAGTGGTTAGGACTCTGCATTTCCAATGCAGGGGGCACAATTCAATCCCTGGTCCAGAAACTAAGATCCCATGTCTCTTGCAGCAGAAGGAGCTATGGATTTGTTGAGAATGTTGGGCTTAGTTCACACTGGGGAGTTAGGGAAGGAGGCTCAGAGAAAAGGAAAGATGAGTAAGAGTTAGACAGGGAATACAATTTCACACCCATCAGATTAGCAGACATCTGACAAAACCAAGCACTGACAAGGATGTGGAATCATGGAAACTCTGATACACCCCTGGTGGAGTGTAAGTTGATACAAAACTATGGAAAACAAATCAGCATTAACTAAAAAAGTTGAAGGTGCGTCAGTTGACATATTACAATCGTGTACTTTGTTGTAATAGCAAAGATTTGAAAACAGTTTAAATGTCCATTGTATTAATCAGCCACTGCTGTAATCATACTGTGTAACAAACAATTCTCAGTGACTTACAACAACAAACATTTACTTCCTTTTTTGGGAGAGGAGTCAAGTCATTTGCTTTTTACATGAAAACAGAAAATTGGGAGAGGGAGAACAAGAGGCGAACCAGCCAGCCGCTTAGATTTTTCTGCAGTTGAAAAGGGGCAGCTGGCTTTGAGACAGGAATTGGGTCCCCACAGCAACCTGGTGACTAGACCAGAAGCAATTTATCAAAGCACCATTTTCTATCCAATGTTATCCCAAGCTAAGCAGGTTAAGGTTACGTTGGAAAGTATCACTGTCTGGGAGTATTTTTCTTAAGAGCACAGAGATGAGATGACAGGCAGCGAGTCAGCAGCAAGGTGAGCAGCGAGAGCCAGGCTAACCTAGGAGCAGAGGATCAATTCATGAGGAGCGAGCGGGTTCACTTGACATAGTCAGAAGCAGTGGGGAGTTCACAGCCCTTGTTGTCCATGGAGGGCTTCACGTGGGAGACGAAGCAGTCGGCTTGTTCCCGAGTCAGGTCCTGGTACAGCTCCTCCCTTGGTCACAGAAGGCTTCCCTTCGAAGCTTCTCAGTCTCCCTTCTCGTTCTCACAGCTGATCATGAAGGTCAAGTACTCGTGCAGGGTGATGTGGCTGTCCCTGTTTGGATCCACAGTGTCCAGAATGGCCTCGAACACGGCGTTGGGCTCTCCTTCCTTCATCGTGGGCGGGTCATAGCCCAGGGAGTGCTCCTTGCCCGCAGGATTTCAGGTTAGCCGGGGTGAGTCTGCCCGGCTTTGCCCCGGCTCTCTGTGTCTCTCATTTGGGGACTGAGGCTGAAGGAAGAACAGTGTGCTGGGAGCAAGCTCTTCTCATGACAAATGGCAGGACTGCAAGAGGCCAAATTAAATCATTTAAAATGATGCTTGCATCACATTCGATAGCATTCTATTGGTTAAATTCCATTAGGCCAAACTCAAAGTTAATGGGGTAGGGATAGGTTCTCCATCCACTCTACATGGCAAAGGATGTGCATGAATAGTTTTATGTAGTCATGAATGCAAGAGTTGGGAAAATAATTCAATTGCTTATATCAATCAGCAGAAAAAAGATCAATAAATTGCAGTGTATCATACAATGAAAAATTATACAGCAATGATGATCTAAAGCAGGGATTAGCAAAATACACCCAATCCAGCCTGCTTTTTGATTTGTTTGGTTTTGTAAATACGGTTTTTGTAATTACAGTTGTATAGGAACACAGTCACATTTGCCCATCTACATATTGTCTATGGCTTTTTTCACATTATAGTGGCAGAATTGAGTAGTTGCAGCAGATTGTTCAGCCCACAAAGTTTAAAATTTTATTATCTTTCTCTTCCAGAAAAGTTTTCTGACCTCTGATCTAGAGCTACACACATCAACATGGATAAATCTCACAAACATAATGTTTGAAAAAAACAAGTTGCAGAGGAACATAAACCATATGATACTATTTCCCTAAAGTTTTAAAACATGCAAAATATTCAAAATAATACTATATATTGCTTCACTACTCAAACATATGCTGTTTAAATAGCAAACATCAAAAGCAGGCTGAGGGGCTTCCCTGGTGGCTCAGTGGTAAAGTATCTGCCTGCCAATCAGGACACACGAGTTCCATTCCTGATCCCAGAAGATTCCACATGCCACGGAGCAACTAAGCCCATGTGCCTCCACTACTGAGCCTGTGCGCTACAGCCGGGAACCACAGTACTGAAGTCTGAGTGCCCTAGAGCCTATTCAGCAACAAGAGAAGCCCCTGCAGTGAGAGGCCTGTGTACCGCAGCTAGAGAGTAGCTTCTGCCCACCGCAACTGGAGAAAAAGCCCTCGCAGCAACGAAGACCCAGCACAGCCGAAAGTAAATAAATAAGTAGAATTATTTTAAAAAGTAGATTTATTAAAAAGAAGAAAAAAGCAGGCTAGGGACTTCCCTTGGAGAAGGCAATGGCACCCCACTCCAGTACTCTTGCCTGGAAAATCCCATGGATGGAGGAGCCTGGTAGGCTGCAGTCCATGGGGTCGCTAAGAGTCGGACACGACTGAGTGACTGAACTAAAGTGAACTATGACTTTTGACAAATGTGTATACTTGTATAACCACCACGACAACCATGATATAGACTATTTCAATCACTCTTAATCGGAGAAGGCAATGGCACCCCACTCCAGTACTCTTGCCTGGAAAATTCCTTGGGCAGAGGAGCCTGGTAGGCTGCAGTCCATGCGGTCTCGAAGAGTCGGACATGACTGAGCGACTTCACTTTCACTTTTCACTTTCATGCATTGGAGAAGGAAATGGCAACCCACTCCAGTGTTCTTGCCTGGAAAATCCCAGGGATGGGGGAGCCTGGTGGGCTGCCGTCTATGGGGTCGCACAGAGTCGGACACGACTAAAGTGACTTAGCAGTAGCAGCAGCAGGGATTTCCCTGGCAGTCCAGTGGTTAAGACTTCGCACTTTAAAAAAAAAAAAGCAGGCTAGTGATTATCTCCATAACTGGGGAGGTGGATGTGACTGGGGAGAAGTGCCCAGGGGGTTTCTACTGTGTTGGTAATATTTTGTTTCTTAAGCTGAATGATGGTGCTCATATAAGGGTATTCATTTTATTATGATTTACACCTTTTGTGTAGGTCTTAAATATCTCATCAAAGGAAAAAAAAAAAAAGAGGGGAGAACAGAAGATGGGTGAAGACCGTTCTAAGAAGTCTGATTCCTTACCAAAGTAGAGAGGAGTTCTTGGGCAGGTCTGAGCGTAAATGGCATTGCAATCAGATTCGTGTTTTAGAAGCATCAGCTGGTTGCATTGTAGAGGACAGTGGGAGCAGGGCTTCCCCACAACATCTTGCCTCCCAGGTGCCTCGCTTGCCTCACTTGCCTCACTTTACTGCCAGCCCTGGTCTGGAAGCGGGTGAAACTGCAAGCAGGGACCTGGTTAAGCGGGGATGGCAGGGCCCCAGGGCCTGAGCTGAAGCAATCACACGGGGATGGGAAGGGGTGACATCTTGAAGACCTAGGAAGGGGGTGATTAAAGAGGCAATACGGGACTTCCCTGGTAGTCGAGAGATTAAGAAATCTCCTACCAATGCAAAGGACACGGATTCTAGCCCCGGTCTGGGAGGATTCCACATGCCCTGGGGCAACTAAACCCATGTGACACGACGACTCCACACACCCTGGAGCCTATGCTCCACAAGAGATGTCACTGCAATGAGAAGCGCACTACGGCTAGAGAAAGCTCAGACGCAACAACGAAGACCCAGCACAGGCAAAACGAGGAGAAGAGGGAACGTGGAGAGTAAGGGGGTAGAGTCTAGGAAGCCACCCACCTTTCTGCCTCAGACCAATGGATGGCCTTGCCGTTTGCTGCAGGAGAGCCAACAGCAGAGTGGCAGAGTTTGGAAGAACACTGGTGAGTTCTGTGGAGCAGTGGCCCTGAGCGCTGGGCTCCAGGGTGCGGCTGGAAGGATGATAGATGAAGTGGGAGGACGGGCAGGTGGTGGAAGGAGCCTGAAGTGGTGTGTTTTCTTTGTGCTGCAACAGGGGCGCAGCGGGAGCTGGGATGGACGTGGCAGACACTGTCCATCGCCTATCCCACAGCATTCCTTCTCCTTTGCTGCTGCTGCTGCTACTGCTAAGTCGCTTCAGTCGTGTCCGACTCTGTGCAACCCTATAGATGGCAGCCCACTAGGCTCCTCTGTCCCTGGGATTCTCCAGGCAAGAATACTGGAGCAGGTTGCCATTTCCTTCTCCAATGCATGAAAATGAAAAGTGAAAGTGAAGTCGCTCAGTTGTGCCCGACTCTTAGCGACCCCCTGGACTGCAGCCTACCAGGCTCCTCCGTCCATGGGATTTTCCAGGCAAGAGTACTGGAATAGGGGAAGCTCTATTTTCTCCAGGAGTCAATGTGCTTAGCCACCAGGTGAATCATGATTGGTGCAAATCCATGACGACCATCCATCTCCCTCTTCTAGTAATTGGCTTAGGGGTAGACATGTGGCCTCATTAAGGCAATGAGACATGAGAAGTAATATGCAGGGACTTCTAGGAAATTCTCTTCCTCTGTTAGAGACCTATGTGAGAAGAAAGTCATCCTCTCTTCTTACGCTGAAAAGTGAAAGTGAAGTTAGTCATATCCGACTCTTTGAGACCCCATGGACTGTAGCCCACCGGGCTCCTCCGTCCATGGGATTTTCCAGGCAAGAATACTGGAGTGGGTTGCCATTTCCTTCTCCAGGAGACCTTCCCAATCCAGGCATTGAACCCAGGTCTCCCACGTTGCAAGCAGATACTTTACCATCTGAGCCACCAGGGAAGTCCACCCACATTTTTCTCCGTCGGACCCCTTCAGTTCTACTTGGGAAGCTGTTGAGAATGTATGCGAGGCTTGGAACTGCTGCAGGCACCTCGTGTCATGAGGAGACATAATTGAGGATGGCAGGATGGAAAAACAGGAGGAGCACAGGGAGCACCCCGTGCCCTGCCTCCCTCTTGGCTGTTGTTAGTGTTCCAGGCTCCTGCTTCTACCAGGTGACTCCTCTCACCTGGAATTCTGACTTTTCCAGAGCTGCCTCCCTGAGCCCAATTTCCCCCTGCTCAGAATTCCTTGGTGGCTCAGATGGTAAAGAACATGTCTGCAATGCGAGAGACCTGGGTTCAGTCCCTGGGTCGGGAAGATCCTCTGGAGAAGGCAATGGCAACCCACTCCAGTCTTCTTGCCTGGAGAATCCCAAGGACAGAGGAGCCTGGCGGGCTACAGTGCAAGGGTCACAAAGAGTTGGACACGACTGAAGTGACAGTATGGACTGTAGTCACCAGGCTCCTCTGTCCTTGGGATTCTCCAGGCAAGAAGACTGGAGTGGGTTGCCATTGCCTCCTCCAGGGGATCTTCCTGACCCAGGGGTCAAACCTGAGTCTCTCCGGCGAGTTCTTTAACACTAGGGCCACCTGAGACGCTACAGTCCATGGGGTCACAAAGAGTCGGACATGACTGGGGGACAATATTTCTTTCAGAATTCCTTGTACTACCTTGAAACTCTGCCTGACCCTAGCCCAGAGTTCTCCCGTTGTTTCACGTCAGTGTTTGATTTCCCACCCCCTCCTTCTCTCCAGGAGCCCACAAGGCAGTGCGCCCATTAAGATGTTCAGTAAACCCTTAGGGGGCGAGGGAAAGGTCCTGTCATTTCAACTAGATGCATTTAAAGACGAGTACTCCTTTTGGGTATTCCATAATACGGCACGTGCCTGCCATCCCCCGTCTCTTCTGGTGAGGAACATACGCTTCCCCAAGTGTTGTCACACTCACTTCTCCAAAAACCCCAGGAAGTGGGTGCTGTTATTGCCACTTTCCAGAGGAGGACACTGCGATCCAGAGAAATACGGGATCCTGCCTGGAGCTACAGTTAGACACGGACAGAGCCGGGTCTGAGGATTCTGAGTTTTCCCAGGGGTGAGGGAGAGAACCCCTCCTCTTTCACTCAGCCCCGCACTGCCCCCCTGCTGCTCCGGAGGAAGCGAGAACCTGATCTGTGTGTTTTGCGGTGAACAAAGTCTCGGGAGCTCTTCCTAAATGGCTTTGCTGGAGGCAACTGTGTTTTTATCTACGGCCTCCTGTCTCCCTCGCCTCCTCCCTTTGAGGTTGTAAGGAATCAGAGAGCAGGAGCACCCCTCCTTCCACCACCTGCCTGGATTCCCTTTGGCGGTGATGAGGCTGGAGCCTGGGGTGAGCCACATCATGGCTTAGCTAGCTGCCTGCCCGGATCTGCCTGCGGGGATGTGAGTTTACAGCGCCCGGCTCCCTGGCCCAGGTGACTGCTGCTTCTCTGGACGCCTGCGAGGGCTCCTTTGCCCACTGGCTTCCAGCTAGGCTTCAGGAATGGAGGCAGTGAGGATGGGGAATCTATTACCCCAGCTTCCTCCCCGCAAGGTCACGGGCTGGCCACGGCCCTCTGCCCACGGTTCCCCACCAGCCTTCCCTCCACTGCAGCTCTCTCCGGGGCTCCCCACACTCGCCGGCCCTGGGTACTGAAGCGCCCCTTATCAGCTTCCCTAAGCCTTGCCTACACACCTTTGCAAACAAGCTCTTTATTAAACTCTCCTCATGTCATTCGGGGTGAGGCTGTCATTTCATTGTTCTGAAGACACTGAACTAATCAAGTAGCAGCCACTTGAGAAACAGCTGAATCCCCAGCAGGAAATGGCGGGAACTGAGAGAGAAGGCTAGTTGAGCAGAAGGGAGCTGCCATCACCCCCGACCATCAGTCTCTGAGAGGGTGGGACCCCCAGTGAGCCGTGAGTGGTAGTCCAGTCGACTCCACCTGCGCAGCAGATTATCTGAATGCCTGCTGCTTCCAAGCCTGGAGAAGACGGCTTCCAAGGGACCAGATCCACAAATAGGCACCATGCTGTGCAGCAAACAGTGATCTCCAAATATCTTGATCACACACCCCTGTGGGTAAAACATTTTTGAGGATATGTCTGTATATCAGTCAGGGTCCCAGCAGGAAACAGATGTCCTGTTTAATTTAGGGTAATTCAAGCAAGTTTATTTACCTGCGTGTGTGCTAAGTCGCTTCAGTCGTGTCCGACTCTTTGTGACCCCATGGACTGTAGCCTGCCAGGCTCCTCTGTCCATGGGATTCTCCAGGCAAGAATCCTGGAGTGGGTTGCCGTGCCCTCCTCCAGGGGATCTTCCCAAGCCAGGGATCGAACCTAAGTCTCTTATGTCTCCTGCACTGGCAGGCAGGTTCTTTACCGCTAGTGGCACCTGCGAAGCCCCAGAACCTCTTTATAAAGCTGTGGGTGTAGAGAAGCTACAAGGGGTGGTGCAGAGCTGTGACCACTCCTCAGTCCACAGGGGAGGGGAGAGAGTGGAGCACCCAGACGTGGAGGGACACAGCCACCTGGGGTGGCCCTGCAGAGAGGGAGCCGTGGAAATAAAGTCCCTGACTGCACTTTCTTCTTCCCATTAAGTCTCCCATTAGCCAAGGGACACCCTAGGGCAGGGATTCTCAGGACCGGGTGAAGGTGGGCTGAGGGGACAAGCAGGAAATAGTAAGTTCATAACCCCAGCAAATGTAAGTTTATTTATTAATAAATTCTAAACACACACAACTGAGCTAATGTATATTATAGAGTACATACAAGAGGGCAAATTGAAAAGAATAAGATGCAAGAGATAGAAGTAGAGCCCCAAAAGATTATTTCATGCCCCCATGGAGTGTAGGCTCCCTGCTGTGATGCAGCCTGTGTGGAGGACCAGTGTCCCTGAAGGAACATTCTGGGGTGATGGAAATGTGTAAAAACTGATCAAGCTGGACACTTAGAGACAAGTGCCTTTGCCTGCATGTAAGTCACACACACACACCCACGCACACATACATCTGGGCCCAGTGGGCCCCCAGTTTTCTCCAGTTTGCTCAGGAGTCCAGAGTGGCCTGTTGTTCCAGGGTTTTCTTCTCCTCTCACTCGTGTCCCCGGTTCCCCACGCTGCTGAAGTGCCCTGGCCCGGGCACCTCCCTCTGGCAAAGGCCGACACCTTGTTCTCTCGGGTAATAATAGAGTCGCGCTTACAGGGCTCTCGCTGGGAACTGGGAGCTGCTCCAGCCACTTAATATGCATTAACTCCTTTAATCCCCACAACAACCCTCAGAACACTGATGCTATTTTTACCTTCTTTTTCCAAACGGAGAAGTGACACAAGGAGGATGAAAAGTGGAAGAGATTCACCGCAGGCCACACGGCTAGGAAGGGGCAGAATCGGGGTGTGGCCCCAGGGTCTGAGCTCTGGTGCCAGGCTGTGGGGCTTCTCTTAGGTATTCTCTGGGGCCGGGAAGGAAGTGGACCCGGCCTGTGCCCCTGGAGCTGGTCTCTTTCTCTCTCTCACTGTCTCCAACTCCCTTCTCTCTTCCTCTCACGTGCTGACGGTGGTCATGTGGGAGGCTTGGCGGTGGGGTGACACTTGACAGCAAGTGGCCTGAGAAGCTGGAGTCGGGGCCTGGGGCAGGGCCCTCTGCACGTCCACCCAGCCTGCAAGAGGGAATGGTGCGTGTCTGCCCCAGCCTCGCCCTCCAGTCAGCAGGCCTCCGCTTCTCCGTCCCTGGCTGACTGGGTCCTCCCGACCTATGCCCCCAGCCAATATCCCCTCCCCACCCTCTGCAATGCACTCTGGCCCCCAGCCTAGCTGGCCTTCCAGGCCCAGTTGAAATCTACCCTCCCTCTAGAACAGCAGTCCCCAACCTTTTTAGCACCAGGGACCAGTTTTGTGAAAGACAATTTTCCCATGGAAAACTGGTTGTTTGTGTATGTGTGATGGTTTGGGGATGATTTATTGTGCACTTTATTTCTATGGTTATTATATCAGCTCCACCTCAGATCATCAGGCACTAGATCCCAGAGTCAGGGGACCATTGCTCTAGGGAGTATCTATCTCCCCGCCCTGCCCACATGAGCCCACCTTTTGAATTTGAGAGCCAGGCTTCCCTTTCCACTGCCAGCTCAGAGAGGGTAGGAACCATATCTGTCCTGCTCACTGTCACCAGCTGGACACCTTCCTCAAAGGGGCTTGGCACAGAGAGGCACCCGGGGATTGTTTGAAGCAGCAAAGGAATGGAGGGATGTTTGTGAGTCCTGATGTTGTTCTGTGGGCCATCAGCAGGTCATCAGAGGTTTTTCGGCACGTGCATTTCATGATCAGAATTCTCCAGGTGTCCCGGGCTGTTTGGGGAGGGGAGGCACCATCCCCTGTTTCTGAAATGTGCTTGCTGAAAGCTGTGGCAGCTTGACAGGACCCCCTTCCCGATGGCCAGAAAGGAAATGGTGGGCCCAGGCTCCTTTGCCGTGAGAGCCTTGGGCAGCCAGACGGGGCAGGGCCACGGGCCGGCTCCACTGACTGGGGGCACCATCTGCGTCCACCCGCCAGAGGATCCTGCCTGCGTGGGGCCTTGCGACAGCCTCGTGCCAGAAAGCCCTGGGTAACTGAACTCTATTGCCTCACAAGAGAGGTCATTTCCCTCCCCGACTTCCAAGCCTTTACCGGAGCTGTTTCCTTGTCCCTTAACTCTGTTGGTATTGAAGTCTGGGCAGCCTGACAGCCCTGGCAGACAGCCCAGAGGCCAGCGCCCCAGGCAGACACTCTCTCTCTCTTCTTATTCAGCTTCAGCGGCCTCGCTGCGATTGGGGGGCATTTGTGAGCACAAAAGAGAGGACGCAGGCATTCAGGAGGCCCTTTCAGAAAAGGCGCCGCAGGCCTCCTGGCTGGAGATTCTCCTAAGGTCCGGTTGGGTCTATTTTCAGCCACCAGGCACTTCTGTTTGCATCTGACCCTGGCCCCTGGGCCTCTGCATGCCGGAGGGGGTGGAGGGGTGGAGGGGGCTGGCAGGGAGGTTTCTGCCAGGGTCTCCCTGCCTGGAGGATCGGATGCTGGCTGCCCAGAGCTGAGGGGATGATGGAGGTGGCATCCACAGAGATCAGTTCCCTACTGGCCTCCCTCGACCCGCCAGACCCACTCAGAAGTGCACAGAAGCAGCTACGCGGTTGCTACTGCCGTGTAGCTGCGAGTCAGCGATAAAGGGCCAACTCCCCTAATTGGTGCCTCGTGTGATTCGGGGCTCCTTTGTCACCCACATCATCATTCCTGGTACCCAGATCAAAGCTCCTGCCAGCGGTGCACCGAGCCCTGCTCTCGGCAGGAAAGAGCGAACTGGAGCAAGTGAGGATGAAAGATGACGCTGAGGATGGAAAGGCATTTTCGGTGACAACAGCCTACAGCTCCCTGCTGGCCCCTGCCCCCTAACCTTGCTTCTAGTCCTGGGACCCATGGGGGGCTTTGAAAATTCCACCAAGAAATGGTGCCCCGGTTCCCGGCATCCCCTGTGGCTGTCTGTTGTTGATTTGAAATCTGTTCGCCCAGGAGTCCCAGTCCGGCTCAGCAGACAGCAGTATTTGCTTATTAATTTGTTTATTGATTTACTGGGCTGTACTTGGGGCTTCTCCTGGGAAGAACTCCAGACATGCGGGCTACCCAGCATCCAGCCATCAGTCAGACTCGAGTTTGGACTTTAAGATGTCGCAGGGCCTGGAGCCGGTGGGCCTCAGGCCAGCACAACGTCCCAGAAGGGTTGAGGGGATGGGCAGTGGGGTGCTGGAAGGCTGAGGCCAGTTGCTGAAGAGGTGGGCTGACCACAGGGACGGAAGCATGCTGTGCTCGATGGGGACGGCGCCCAATGGGGTTGTGCAGCATGGCCTCTGCCTGTGGAGAGGTTATTACAGACTCGTGGCCAAAGGGAAGGAAGCCCACATCTCCATCTCGGAAAAGGCCCTCCTCCAGCTGAGCAGTATTTAAGAGGCCTCCTTCCCAGAGGCAGGGGATGCAGGAGAACCAGTCCAAGGTCTTTGGTGCCCGAAGGCGCTCAAATTCATGTTTTAGGAAGGGTTTTCTGAACGTGCCCGGACTGAGTAAGGCAAGGGGTGTTTCTAGCAACAATTCGCTCAGCTCTTGCATAATAATACATTTTAAAAAACCTCTGAGGACGTCTGTGGCTTTGTCGCCTTTTCAAGGCATATGTTGACTACAGATTGTGGGAGCAGGATGGGAGGGGGAGGGGAGCTTCTGAGGGAAGAGGCAGCTGCGTCTGAACAGAATTCTGTCATGGAGAGAAAGATCTCTGACTGAGGACTTGGAAGAGTCAGGCCACTGTGGGTGTGGGCTTGGGCGTCATGCGGACCAGGGGCGGTTCTCGGTGCTGTCATTTATGAGCTGAGCAAAGCCAGGCAAGTTACTTAGCATTTCTGTGCCTTGTCTCATCTGTAAAATGATGGTAAGTGTGTCAAACTCATGGGATTGGTGGGAGGGTAAAAATAAGATAACATACATGCATGGGTGCTTAGTCGCTCAGTCGTGTCCGGCTCTTTGCGACCCCATGAACTGTAGCCCTCCAGACTTCTCAGTCCATGGAGTTCTCCAGGCAAGAATACTGGCATGGGTTGCCATTCCCTTCTCCAGGGGATCTTCCCAACCCAGGGACTGAACCTGGGTCTCCTGCATTGCTGATGGATTCTTTACTGTGTGAGCCACTGGGGAAACCCCAAGATAACGTGAGAAACACACTAATATATGGATGATGGTTATCTCCTTATTATAGACACAGGATTAGAGATGTGAAGCTTCCTGATGGAAATCTTTCCTCTAAAATGAAAGGAGGACCCTGCCTGAATGAATCTGGGGTCCCCTTTTCAGATGTGTCCTTTTCTTTGGCTGCTCTGGGCTTTCTCTCTGCTCCCTGGAGCCCCTTCAATTCTCTTTCCCTAAGGACCAAGATCAAAATCTCCTGGTATTGTTAGGGGAACCACTATCCAAAACAGCCCGCCCTGTCCAGGCACCACAGTAACCCCCTGCATCAGTTAAGGAATGCAAAACTAATAAGCTACCACCAACTGGAAGAATTCGAGGAAGGTCGAAAGGAGACAGGAGCCATCAGTCCATATGTCCTACCAACCTCCCAGAGTCCTTCGTTACTGGGATCCATCTTGGTTAAGTGATGGGCACACCACTTGGGAAGACCTGGATCGGAATGATTGGGCAGAGACAACCTGGAAACTCACTCCATCACCAGAAAACCCGAGACTGTGAACCGTGTGGCAGAGCAGGTCTCCTGGGCTCCCTTACCCTCCTGCCCTCCGCCTGGGTGCTCCTTCCCAGTAAAGTTTCTTGCTTTGTCAGCACTTATGTCTCTTTGGACAATTCATTTCTGAGTGTTAGACAAGAGCCCACTGCAACAGTATTGCTGTAAGCCAGCCAGGCACTAATGTTGCCCACAGACGATACCAAATGGGGGGAAAGGGGTCAGGGCAGGTAGATGGAAAGGGCTGAGAGTATCTTCTGCAAAGCCATGTTCCTGTGAGAGTGCAGAGGGGCTCAGGAGGGCACCAGGCTGAGAAGTCCACTGCTCAGCCTCCGATCCAAGCCCCATCGTTCCCTGCTGTGAAGCCTGGGGCAAGAGGTTTAATCTCCCTGTGCCTGGGTTCTGCATCTGCGAAAAGAGATTATGAGAGTACTTGTCTCACACAAGTTGTGTGAGGTTAAGCCACCCGGGTGGCACTAGTTGTAAAGAACCCGCCTGCCAATGAAGAAGCCATAACAGATGCAGGTTCGATCCCTGGGTTGGGAAGATCCCCTGGAGGAAGGCATGGCAGCCCACTCCAGTATTCTTGTCTGGAGAGTTCCATAGACAGAGGAGCATGGGGTGAGCACAGGAGCCTGGGGTGACCACAGTCCATGTGGTCACAAAGAGTCAGACACAACTGAAGCAACTGTGCATGCATACATACACGTTACACACTAGGCATCTGTGCCCAGCTTCCAAGCCTTCATCCACACAAGGATGAAAACATCCGTAACTCATCTTCCTTCCTTCATGGTTCCTATCCCATTCCTGTGCACGCTGTGCTCAGACTGCACCAGATCAGCCCTGTTCAGTCACGGCCTCTTTGACTTTGCACTTGCTGTGCCTCAGCCAGGAACGCCCTTCCTCCCAGCCTTGGCTTGTCCAAGTCCTTCTCGCCACATTCACCCCTCCCCCGCCACATCCCGCCATCTTGAAAACTCCTCCCCATTCCATGGATCTCAGTGTAGGTGTCACTCCCTCCAGGAAGCCTTCTTGGATCCCCTTCCCTGACATCCCCCTCCCAGTTGGGCCTGGTCCTCCCTCCTCTGAGACTTTTCCTACAGTATATTGTGCAGAGCCATCATCACCACACTTGGCAGAGTAGGTCTATTTCCTTCTGTGCTACACCCAGCTGACTGAGTTTCCAGTGATGGAGTCAGTATCAGTTAGGACTGAGATGGTCTGCAGGTGATAGCAAACTCCCAAATACTGGCCTATGCATTAGGAGTTTTTGGAGTTCAAGGCTCATAGGAAAGCTCTGCTCCATATGGTCCTCTGGGACTCAGGCTTCCACTGTCCTGTGGCTCCATGATCGGCGGCTCTCATGACCAAGTTCTCCTCACAGTCTAACATGGCTGCTCCTATTCCAGCGATTACATCACTTTCCAGTCGACTGGAGCAAGAGTGAATATCAGCTATCTCTTAAGGAGAATTCTGGAAGCCATCATTTGACATCTCCCTTTACACTGTATACCTCAGAATTTAGTCACCGGGCTGTCTAGCTGCAAGGGAGTCTGGGAAATGTAGTCTTTATTCTGTTCGACTATGTGACCAGCCAGAAGTTCCAGGAGTAGAGAGGAAGGGAAGGACGGAAGGACGATAACTAGCAACCTCTGCCACAGGGCCCTGGCCTCCTTCATCCCTGTGTTGTGCCCCTGCCAGTGAGCTCTCAGTGCTTGTGGATAGACTTGTGTAGACAGTCCCAGTGTGTGTTTGCCTCTCCCATCAGAGTGGATGTGTGGCAGCCTCTGATTGGTGCATGTGTTGTTCCCCCATCCCCTCTTCACTCATTCACACACTCTTGTTGATGCCTCCTGTGTGCTGGGTGTTATCCTAGGTGCCAGGCTAAAGCAGTGAATAAAAGGCACAAACGTCTGTACCTTTCTGAGCTTGCATCCCAGTGGCGTCTGTGGTGGTATGAAGCATTGTGTTTAATGCTTTCTGAAGATTAACTCGCTTGAAAGGGTACTCTATTAGTCATCTCTATTTTACAGGTGGGGAAGCTGAGGCATGGAAAGGTTACATGACTTGTAGAGGTCATACAGTAGAAGAGACAGAGCTGAGGTTTAAACCCAGGGAGTCTGGCTTCAGAGCCTGTCCCCTCAGCCTCTACTGGATGTGGTCGCTCAGCGTTTCTTACGCGATGCTGCTCTTCCTGCTCATGCTGTGCTGTGTCCTGCTTTCTGCACTGAACTGTGCCACAGATATTTTCCCGTAATTTTTGTAATCACCATTCGTGGTGGCCACATGGGGGAGGGTGGGGCAGAACAGCTGTGATCAATGTGGGTGGAGGGGGAGAACGGGGTTGTGGTCCCTGTGAGGGAGGGCTTAATGGGAGAGGAGGATTTGAGCTGAACCTCAAGAAGTAGTAAAAATTAAACTCATACACACAAGAGATGGAGAAGGGGCAGGAGGGCAGGGCCACCAGCTTGAGCCACAGGGACTGGACCGAGCTCCCACATGCCAGGTGTGCTGTGAAGCCTGGCTTAACTAGGCTTATTGGACGGGAGTAAGCAATGGTGCTGGAGAAGCCTGACAATGGAGAGACGTGGACGAGCAGTAGAGGTATTTGAACTTTATTCTGTAAGCCAGGGAAGATGGCTCTTCAGCACGAGTGCCTCTAACCTGCCTCCATTCACTTCAGGTATTTACTAGTCAATCACTGCACTCTCCCTGCTGAAACTGACAGCGGCCTTAGAGTCCTTTTCAACCCAAAGCTTCAGGCAGTCACTGCCTACTTAGTTGCTGTGGGTAAATGGGAGCCACTGCATGTTCTTGGGCAGGAGAATGAGTGTTAGAATATATTCTGTAGTCCTGGAGCCTGCAGGGCTGCTTGCCCTGACCCCAAGCAGCTGTGAGTCACAGCTGTGGTGGGACTGGGGCCTGGGAAGACCACAGGACAGTGGGGATGCTGCCTTCACCCCTGTAAACCCACCGAGCCTCGCTTGCACCCCTGGGGAGAGGACCCAGCTTTTCTTATCACGGAAACTGAGCAGAGAGAGAGAGAGAGAAACCGTCACACTAGTCAGGCGAGATAGAATTCTGAATGAGGCCCTAGTTGGCTGCCCCCACCCCTCTGAGAAAGAGCGGAGGCCAGGTCAGGGCTGGATGGGTGCCACCAGCAACCCAGATTCTAATTTCATGAGTTTAAAGGCACCTTTAAAATGCATAGAGAGGTGAACAAAACTCATCTGTCATGGTTTTCAGAGTGAGAGGGATCCATCCATCCAACACAAATATATATGTGTGTGTATGTGTATATATATATATATATATATATTTTTTCTTTCCCAAAAGTAAGTATCGATTCTCGGTGATTGTAAACAGGTCATAAGAATGCTCGCAGGCATCCCACCCTCTGATTTCAACCATGCAGATGTGACTCTGAGATGACATTCCTCCTGTGGTTCTCGTTTGTCATTGCTGGTGTCTGTGTGTGTGTGTGGTGTAGTGCGTTGGTGAGAAGCACAAGATCTAGAAAGGTGGGGATAAAAGGGAATCATTCTGTCTGCCCAAGCTACTGTGGGCACTGAATGCAGATGTTTGTTGTGGGTCTTGCAAGCCGGTGGATGGAAAAGGAGCTCCATCATGCCTGCAGTGGGCAGTGGAAGGTCCCCCGCTTTGTATGCTCCCAGGCCCCCACCCCACCTCCAGGCTGCAAGTTTATCCCTGGCTGGGGAGGCTTGTTGATAACCCAACTCCCTGGCGAGCACCAAGTCCGTGAGCAGCTGAGAGATATGTTTATTTCCTTTTAATGTTGTTCAGAGTTCAATTTACCCAGTGGCACACTAGTAAATAAATAAGAAAACCAAACCTTTGACAGGGGAAAATATGGAGTTTTCCTCCTACATTCCTGAGTAATTTCTCAAAACTTTTGTGACTCACGAGGGCCTTCAGTGTTTGGCTAAAAGAGGGGAAAAAAAAGAAGAAAAAGAAAACCATCTCGTTTCTTGTATATTTGTCAACAGCTTTACAGCAAGTGGAGAATATTCTGTATAATGTGGTCCCATGCACCATCTGAGCTGACTCCAGGTTTCCTGGGTTCTGTGGCTGTGTCTGAAGCTAAGGACGTGTAACCTGTATAATTGCATCTCTGTAAGGGGGGCCGTTTTCTACTTCCCAGAACACATTACCCACCAAAATCTCCTGACACTTATCTCCCAGGCCTCCAAGATCTGGCTGTTGGGGGTGGGGAGTTATTGCACAAAACTCATTCAAAGGCTCCAGCTTAGAACACAGAGGCAGTGAGAAAAAAAAAAAAAAGGCAAATGAGGGAGAAGCTGTTACAGATGAATGAGGCAGTAGGAGGTGAGACCAGGGAGGTGAGAATGACAACTCTGCATTCTGCTACGTGTTTAGCTGGAAGACTTTGAGACCCTATGGTGCCAGGCATTTGGCAAGGCACAAGGGGAGGAGGCAACAGAAACAGCAACAACACACTCATGGCGAGGGTAATGATAACGGGGCTGTTTACTGAGCATTTACTCAGTACTGTGCTGAGCACATTATCTCAGGGTTGAGTGGCCAACCCAAGCTCCTTGTTCTTGGGGCGTTTACCATCTGGTGGGGGTGGGGGGAGTGGGGGGAGTGGGGAGCAGGGTCAGCTGACTACTGGAAATCCAAGGAGAACCCTGGTCTTGAAGGATAGTTGGGAAAACCCCCAACTGAGGAATTTTTTGCAAATTTTGAAATTTGGGGCTCTGATTGATGTTAGAAGCCTTAGTCTTATCGATTTGAGGGACTAAGGGCTGAAGTTACCAGGAACCTGGCAGTTTAGGTTTCCATGGGAGAGCTTGCCAAATTTAGCACAGATGGGATGGGCAGAGGGGTGAGGGAGGTGGGGGCTGGTGAGGGAGAGGAGGGGACGTTCAGGGAACAGAGAAAGGCAGGGGGCAGAATTACTAGGGTGTGAGGTGAATAAGGCTGCAACAAGCAGATGAAGGCTGAGGGACTTGGAATTCCCCAGCCCAAGGCACTGAGCTGAGAAGGAGGGAGATGAGGGCTGTTGGTTGGCTGGCTGGGAGCTGGGATGAGTGGTAACAGGTCTTCTGCAGCCTGAAAGGAATCAATGGAGGCAACTGAGAGTGAAATTGCTCCTTCAGTTTCAGGACAAAGTTTGAAGACATGCCTCCCAAGGAGGGAGAGGGGAAAGAGGGGCTGTGAGTGGAATCCAGGGGGCAGTGGATGGAAGGAGATGGTGGGTAAACTGCTGTCCTCAGTGGGTTCTCCTGTCTCGGGCGTGGGCGGAAGATAAGCACTGAAGGGAGATGCTGGGAGCTGTCCAGTCTCCAGTTCTGAAATGGATTCCTGGAACTAGCATTTTTTTGGTCACAGGAGCCGACAGCCTCCTATCCCAGTGGGTTCTCAAAGTGCAGTCCCCAGACCAGCAGCATCAGTACCCCTGGAAAGTAGCTAGCAGTGCACATTCCCAGGCCCCACTCCAGAGTGAATGCATCAGAATCAGTGGCGGGAGGCTGCGTGCAGTAGCAATCTGTTTTAAACAAGGGCTCAGTGGTTTCTGATGCCACTCAATTTGGAGAACCACTGCTCTAACCAGTAGCTTTTCCTGTTCCCAATCCCAGACCCCTAGTCCATACCTCTAGGGATAATCCTGTATGCAGCTCTACCATGCCACTTGCCACCCTGCCTTTAAAGCATGTCTGTGCTCATTTTGTCTCCAGCTGAACTCCATGAGGGGAGGGTAATGTCCTGCTTAACTCTGAACCATCAGTGCCTGGCGCACAGTAGGTGTGCAGTAAATGTTGTCAATGAATTGATGGAAGGATGGATGGATGAATTCCAGAAAGGCAGCTACCGTGACCTTTTAAAATCTAAAGAAGGTTGTGGGGACTTCCCTGGTGGTCCAGCAGTTAAGATTCTGCACTTCCACTGTAGGGCCCATGGGTTTGGTCCCTGGTTGGGGAACTAAGATTTCACATGCTGCAGCCAGGAAAAAAAAAAAATATATATATATATATATATATGTACACATATATACACATATATATACATATATATATATTTATATAAGTTTGTGTCACTTTCTTGCTTAAAGTCTTCCAGGGGCTGCCAGTGCATTTAGGATGAAATCTAACTTCTTTCCCTGGCCCACAAGGCCTATTGGTCTGGACCTGTGGCCTTGCCTCTCTGATTTATCCTGCCATCCCCCTCAGCCACTATCGCATACCCCAAGCTCATTCCTGTCTCAAAGACTTTTTAAGGCTGTGCCCTCACCCTGAAGTGCTGGTGCCCAGAAGGTCACACAATGGGCTTTCTCTCATTTCTCAAGCTTGGCTCAGATGACACCTTCCCTGCCCACTCCTCCCTCCTCATTCCTTTACCTTGTTGTTTGGTTGTTTTATTGGTTGGTTTTTCTCTTTATAGCACTAGAACAGATTTCAAAGATGTATGGGGAAGGATTTGTCTCTATCATTTCCAAATTTCCCTCCATATAAAAGAGGATCATTCTTTATATAGACAATTGATATTGCCTCCATTTCAAAAACTTTCTATATTTATTTAGATTTACATTAAAATCACTGTGTGTACTTAGCAAACCCAGCTTCAAGGCCAGTTCCCTTATAATTATCTTGCTGCCTCTAAATCCCTTTAGATGGGGTTTCTGAAACAGCCACGGGCCAAGCCCTTTTAATCCCACCATGGTAAGAGTTACAGACTAAGATGACCCCTGTAACTTGAGGTGTTCCATTGAGCTAAAAGAAAAGTGAGCCACCCAAAGAAGATATGGAGACTATGGGTGAAAACTTCAGCACATTCAGAGAAATGAGGGAAGGATGCATTCTTTGGGACTGGGGTACAAGTTTCGATATGGCTACTCAGAGAAGGGTTCTTGCATAACTGAATATTTGGGTTGCATGCAGAAGATTTTAAAGGGATGAAGATGACTAAGATAACCGTGATAATATTCTGTTTAACGCTTGACTCCATGCCAAGTACTGTTCTAAAAACCCATATTCACTACTGTTTACAAGAACCCTATGAGGAGGATGCTATTTTCACTCCCTCCCATTTTACAGATGTAGAAACTGAGGTACAGAAAGGTGATGTCATCTCTCCAAGGTACCCAGCTAATAAGAGGTCGATCAAGGAAATCCAGTTTGCATCTCAGCCATCACACTCTCCTGTCTCTCCATTAAAGACGTCAGCAGCCCTTCAGGTTTCTCTACAGCTTCTCAAGCCTGTCCCCATACTCTAGCTGGTTCTGAGGGCCTATGAGGTAGCCAGGGCAGGTGTTTCATCTCCATTTTGAGATGAGGGTGCTGAAGTCGATGAGGTTAAGCAAACCACCCCAGGCCCCACCAAAAAGAAGAGGCATAAGCGGGACCACAGCCAGCAAGTCCAGCCCAGGGAAGAGAGGGCATTTGGGAAATGACATTGAGAGCCAGCAGGCAGGGAACGGTCTTGCTTCTTTCCCCAGCCCACCCTCTCCCAGCCGTAAGATATATATAGCTCCAACGGAGAAATGAATCGTGTGTTTGCAGCCCCTTCTGCAGATCCATCACGGAGCAGTGTTCGGTGCAGATTTTGCAAACAGCTTGAGATTACTGAATTAATTAGAATAAAATTAATCAAAACACCCACCACAAAGGAACCTGAGCGTGCGGAGTGTGACTTTGGTGAGAGAGGAGGCGCAGCAGAGAGATGGCACCAGGGGCTGGACTGGCTGTCTGCCCAGAGCCCACTGGGGCAGGCAAGGAGCCGCTGGGCGGGGCGCTGACTCCTGCTGGCACTCTGCCAGGCCCCCCAGCCCCCACTTCTGCACTCTGGGTCTCAAAAAGGAGAAGACTCTGCCCTTTCTGTCCAAGCTGTTCAATCTGTAGGGATGGAAGCTTGGATCCTGTCGGAATGTTCAAGGTAATAAATGAGAAGGAGGTGAGCAGGCAGGGATAAAGCAACTGATTACAGGTCAGAATACCTGGGGTCTCTGAGCATTATCATCCCAGTTTACTAGGATGGATGATTTCGATTTTACTCACCTCTTTCAGCCCTTGCTGTTCGGTCGCTTAGTCGTATCTGACTTTTTGCGACCCCATTGACTGCAGCATGCCAGGCTTCCTGGTCTTCCACTATTTCCCGGAGTTTGCTCAAACTCATGTCCATTGAGTCAGTGACAATTTCATCCAACCATTTCATCCTCTGTTGTCCCCTGCTCCTCCTGCCTTCAATCTTTCCCAGCATCAGGGTCTTTTCCAGTGAGTTGGCTGTTTGCATCAGGTGCCCAAAGTATTGGAGCTTTAATTCTTGTAAGTTGTATACAATAGATGAGAGAGCTATAAAATAGAGCTTGCACCCTCAGCCAGACTGAGTTTAAAGCTCAACTCTCCTACCTACTAGCTGTGACCTCAAGCACTTACTGGCTGCATAATCTCACTTAGCCTTAGTTTCCCCATCTGTTAAATGGGGATAAAAAATAGTGCCTCCCTTATGGGGCCCATTATACAGTAATTACCATGTAAGTGCAAGCTATTCTTAGATCTAACCACTCAAGAGGCCCTGTCCATCTTCCTTCAACTTGGCTTCACATTTCCTCTATCTTCCTGCTACCATTGTCTCAGGCAGAGACATCGCTCCATTCATGCATTCATTCCATAAGCATTTGTGGAGCTCCCACTATGTGCCTGACACTGGACCAGAGCCAGCCACTGCCTTGGGGCATTTCTCACCTAGCAAAGGGGGTGTGGATGCACCTGGTCAAACTCCGTGGGGATCAGGGAATGCGTCACAGAGACCTTTCAAGCCCAGGAAAGGCATTCCAGCCAGAGGAACAGCACGTGCCAAGCATTGCCACCAGGCTCAGTGTCCTCAAACATAAATTTGATAGAAATCATGTCCTGGTTCATAACCTATAATCAGCCCTATTCACTCACAGCAGTTCATGCCATAGTGCATGTAAAGCCCTCTGCTTGGGTTTCATGCTTCTTGCAAATCTGCTTCCACTTACCCTCAAGCTTTTTGACTCCTAGCACCCCGCTTCAGCTGGGGACTGTAAGATGAAAGGGTTATTGTGGAACCTATGGTTATGCGTATGCAGCAGGTGCTTAATAAATGAGCCCCCCTCTCCTCCTCACTGCCACACTAAGTTGCTTGGTCAGCTTCTCTTGGTTTAAGTGTGTGCAGGAGGCAGCACCGTGCAGCGTTCAGAGTGAGGAGCCCCAGTCTGGGGGTCAGCAGAGCAATTTCTAGTCCTGGCCTTTTTTTTTTTTTAATTTATTTTTCACATCTCGCAGCATGTGGGTTCTTAGCAGGGATTCCGTGCCTCCCTGCAGTGGAAGCATAGAATCTTAACCATTGGACTGCCAGGGAAGTCCCTGAAAAACAGTTTTGTAATCCTTTCTGCCTCTGACCTTTTCTCTGGCTACTGAAGAACATGTCTCACACCTCTCGGGGACTTGGCTGTTGCCCCGCCCCCACAGTGCCTCGGCCTCCTACATGGCAGCGTTAGTGGTAAAGAATCCGTCTGCTAAAACAGGAGATGCAAGAGATGTGGATTTGATCCCTGGGTCAGGAAGATTCCCCTGGAGAAGGAAATGGTAACCCACTCCTGTACTCTTTCCTGGGAAATCTCATGGACAGAGGAGCCTGGTGGGCTACAGTCCATGGGGTTGCAAAGAGCTGGACACGACTGAGCACCACAGTGCCTAGAAAAGTTGGTGTCACATGATAGGCACTAAACAGGGAGTCTCTAAGAGCCTCCTGGGAGCAGCTAAAGCCCAGACTTTGGAGGCACACTGAGAAATTTCGAATCTGACTCTGCCACTTACTGGCTGTGTGGAACTGGGAAAGCTTCTCAGTCTCTTTGAGCTCCAACACTTGGTTCAACTGAATGAATGGTGGTTCTAAGAGTAACCACCTCATACTGTTACTGGGAGGGTTAAATAAGATAACAAATGTAAAGCACTTAGCCTAGAGCCTGGCAGGTAATACTGCTCAAAGTTTTGTGTTTTTTTGGGGGGGGAGGTGATCTTGGGCAAAACTGAATCTCTCTCAATTTTCTCATCAGACACGGATAATCATGCCACCCTCCCCAGCTGTCATGAGGGCAAAGTCAACAATGTCCGTACACACTTGGCACAGTTAGCCCTCTGCAGGGCACACAACTGGTGGGAGTTTAAGTGACTGGAGGTCAGTTGGGCAACATCTTTCGAAATTACAAGTATATATATGTACCTCTCGTCCCAGCAATCCCACATCTAGCTATTTTTCCTATAGATACACTTCCAAGTGTGCAACTAAACACAGGTACAAGGTTTGTATTAGCAAGTGATCAAGGATAACTCAAAATAACCATCCAGTGGGGACTGGTTAAATTGGTTATGAGATGTAAATGCTTATGGAATACTAGACAACTGTAAAAGGGAATGAGGAAGGTCTTCACATACCCCTGTAGAAGAATCTCCAAGACAAATTGTTTTGGAGGGAAAAAGAACAATGTGCTGTAACGCCTACATATGTGTGCCTGTCTATCCATAGAACATCTCTGGAAGGAGCCACAGTAAATCAGCAGCAGCGGCTGTTGTCTCCAGGGAGGGAAAGAAGGGTGCAGAGAAGGAAGGAAGGCTTTTGTGAATGTGGAGCTGTGTGCCTATAAAAGCCATTGGTAAGTAGAAAGCCTGACTCAGCACAGCAGGAACCGTAACGAGCCCAAGTCTGAAGTGAGGCCCTCTGCCAGGGGTGACTGTGAGGCATGGCTCCCTCTTTCTCAGGCATATGGCCCATTGCTCTTGCTGGCAGTGCACACTTCCAGAGGCCAAGACAGGGGCTTGGTTGGAGGCCCAGAAGGACAGGGCCCTCTCGGGACTGGCAATGTTTGAGTACCACCCTGGCACCTTGGGAGGCCACTGTCCTCCAAGGGTCCCTACATGTTTGCACTTAAACTGAGGCAGTGGTACCAAGAGCCTGATTGCTCTGCCCAGGACTGCAGACCCCAGGGGTCTGTGGGCGTCTGTGTGATTGGAAAAGAGTCCTTGGGTGGCCTCTCAAGTCTGCCAGGGAGGCAGTTTCACAGACAGCCTGGTTCTGCACCCCTTTTCCCTTCCTGGAGTGAAGGAGCTGCCGCCGCCCTGGCTCTGAAGGAATGAGGTGTCCACTGTGAAACAGGATTCAGCCCCTCAGAAGGAGAGGAGGGAGGAAGGTGGAGATGTATAAGCCAAGGGGTTCAATTTCCAGCTGGGCCACGTGCCTACTGTGTGATCTTGGGCAGGGCACGGAGCCTCCGTGGGCCTCAGTTTCCATATCTGTGACATGGAATGACCACACTCACTTCACAAGCTTATTGCAATGAGCGAAGGTCCTGTCTGCACTAGCACAGAGTAACAACTGAGGCCAGGATCTGAGTGCAGAGTCGTTTATTTGGTGGGTGATCTTGAGAAGCACTGGACAAGGGAGACAGGGAAGGTGGAAATCCAACAAAGGTTGCATTGAAGAGCAGTTACCACCCAGTCTGGGAGACTGTGTAGAATAAGCCTTGGTTATCTCAACGAGGGCCAAGCTCGCCTGGGTATGTATACGCAAATGCCTTAAGATCACTGGTTAAAGGTTTCTCTGGGCACTTAAACTGCTTGCACTTCTAGCCTGCCTGGAGCTCAGGGCAAGCAGACTGGGAGGGGGTGAGTGGGTGGAGAAAGCTGTTAGGCACAGAGACACAGGTGCTTGGAGCTGGAGCAAGTCCAAGTGCTACACATGGGACTAGAGAGTGTTGAGGGCGTGTGGCAGGGGCACCAGTCTCTCTGTCACAAGGGGTTTCACATGTGCTTGGCACTGTTTTAAGCACTCTTCAAATATGAACTCATTTAATTCTTACTGCAACCCAGTGAAGCCTGGTGTGCTGCAGTCCATGGGGGTCGCAAAGAGTCAGACACAACTTAGCTACGGAACAACAACAACAATTCAGTGAAGTCGATGAAAACATCAAGGCACAGAAAGGTTAAGTAACTTGCTCAAGTTCCCCCAGCTAGAAGGGGGAGCCAAGATTTAAACTGAAGAAGTCTGGCTTATTAGGTCTAAAGGGACCTTGGGCTCCCTTGGTGGCTCAGACGGTAAAGAATCCGCTTGCAATGCGGGAGACCTGGATTCAATCCCTGGGTTGGGAAGATCCCCAGGAAGAGGGCATGGCAACCCACTCCAGTACTCTTGCCTGGAGAATCCCCATGGACAGAGGAGCCTGGTGGGCTGCAGTCCATGGGGTTGCAGAGTCAGACACAACTAAACAACTATGCGCATACAGCATTTAAAGGGACCTTAGAGACCACTTAGGTCAACCCCTTCCATTTTATGAATGAGAAAACCAGAGGGGAGAAGCAATTTGTCCAAAGTCACACAGCTAGATGTGACCAGAACAGAAACTTGAACCCACCCCCCCCATCCACCACCCCCCCGCCCCGCCTCTGCCAACCACCACCTTCTTAACCTTAGCCCTTTCTCCTCTGGGCTGTCAGGTGGGGCCAGCGGCAGGTGAGAGGGGTGGTGGAAGTTGGCCTTCTGCAGAATACTGGGTGCTGCAGTGCGGAAGCCAGGGGGGCCATTCATCGGCTGGTAAGGCGGGCATGGCAAAATCAGATTAGATCTTTAGGATGCATGCTTGGAATCTCAAAATCAGCAAAGGAATCAGAACCCAGAGGAGGCGTGTGTCGCTTGTCCCTGCTTTTTAACCCCAGGCTGGCATCAAAGAGGAAAAGATGAGCTGGGCTCACTAGGGTGTGAAATTTCTTTTTTGTCTCCTGAGGTGGGGAGGGAGAGATGAGAAATTGCGATGAGCCCCGTGTGTAATTAAAGGCTCCAGAATTTCTTGAGGATTATGTTGCTCAAAGAGACAGAGGCGGGTATTGCTGGGCCCTGGCTGATGTGCCTTTAGACAGACTAAGAGAGGTAAGGAAGCATGGTGGGGCGGGTGTGTGTGTGCACGCGTGTGCACACGCTTCTATGCATGCTTGGACTGAGAGGAAATCATAACCAACAAGTAAATTAACCCTTACAGCTTCACACTTTTCAGAGAAGTCAGAACAAGGATGAGCCGTCCTTGCCTGGAGACAGCCTTCTAGAATCTTCAACCTTGAGTTGCCAAACTGTCAGTGGGCTGCCATAGACACAACTGGCACAAGAAGGGTTACTATTTCCCAATTTGCCTAGGACTGTTCTAATTTGGGGCATCCCTGGTGGCTCAGACAGCAAATAATCTGCCTGCAATGCAGGAGACCTGTGTTCGATCCCTGGGCTGGGAAGATCCTCTGGAGAAAGGAATGGCTACTCACTCCAGTATTCTTGCCTGGAGAACTCCATGGATCAAATCCTGGGAACCACCTCAGTTCCGGACAGATCACAATGGTTGGTCACCCCAGGCATAGCCCTTCTATTCCCACCCCTGGTAAGACTGGGCCTGTGGGGCCTGGAGAAGGGCAGGGTCATGCACAAGTGCCGGCCACCCAGCCAGGTGTCCAAACCCGCTCCCAACTCTTGTCTCTGGAATCAAAGACTGCTCCCTCAAATCAGGTCACACTCCAATTAGGGGCCCTTCCTGCTCTGGAAAGGGGGCCCCCGATTCTCTTCTGGGCCTGTTGAGCCTGGCTGGCCAGGCTGCGTGCCTGGGAAGGAGCCTGGTAAAGGGACACGGAGGACAGGGCCTGAGGCCAAGCTGTGAGCACAGTGCAACCTGGAAAAGTGCCTTTCCCTCCCTGGGCTCTGTTTCAAATGAAGAAGTTAGACTGGAGGTCTCTTTTTATTTTTCTTTTCTTTCTTTTTTTTTTTTTGGAAAAAGATTTATATTGAAATTGTGAAAGTAAATGCAATCATTTTTGAAAAAAATCGAACAAAACAAAAATTTCAAAGTGAGAGGTTAAAGTCCCTCTCTCCTCCTTATCCCATGGGACAGCCATTAACAGTCTTTTTTCCTTCTCAGACATTTTCTCCGCATAGGCAAGCCTGTGAGTATATATAGCCTTTATTTAAAATGTAACACAAATGAGATATTTCGCTATATGCTATGCTGCAACTTGCTTTTTCTATTGAACAATATATCCTGGACATCTTTCCTCACACACAAATCTCCTTCTTTCTTGCTGGGCTGTGGAACGTTCTGCTGTCAGAATGCCCCACGGCTTGTTTAATCAGAACCGCTGGTTTCTAGGGCCCTCCTGGCTCCCAAGTTCACAGCCCAGGCAAGAGAAACAACCAGGGGGGCGGGATGGGGTTGGGGACAATCAGCAGAGTGTCAGTTCCAGAAAGCTTGCCATCTGTCACATCTCTTCACTGGGAGATGAAAATGATTTCGAGAGGGGTGAGGAGGAGACAGAACTCCTGGGCGCCGAGAGTAAGGGGTGGGGTGGAGAGCTCCTGAAAACGGAAAACAGCCCCTCCAACACCGAGTTGGGGCCACAGACACAAGGCTCTCGGCTAACGCAATGTGACAGAGCTGCAGGGCCCGATAAGTTTTTCCATTTCTTTGTCTTTCCTGAGAGAAGCTCATGATTATCACCTTCCAGGTCACCGGGAGCCGAGCTCAGAGGGACAGCACAGCTCCGAGCGCTGCCAACTGGCTCCCATCAAGAAGTTAGAAGGGAGCCTGCAAATGCATTTCCTGTTATCATCTCTCTAGCCCAGAAAGACTTCCCCTTACGGGGCTGGGGGAGGGCAGGCGGGCGGCAGGCCCCTGGGAAGACCTGGGCAGGAATATTAATGCCGGAACGACTCCCTAGCGCCGCGGCGGTCCTGGGAGGGTCTGGTTGCTGCGCAGCCCGCGGGAGGGACGGATCCGATGGCTCGCGGCAGGGGCACCCCGAGTCTAGTGAAAAACCATCTCCTTGTTCTGGGCTGGACACCCCCAACACACTGCCTGGGCCTTGCCCGACCACCCGGGAGGCCCTCCTAAGCGCGATCGGCGACAACGCTTTATTCCTGGCGGGTGCATCCGTCTCGCTGGGTCTAGATAGATAATACAATCTCTCTGCCCACACCCCATTTGCTAGGAGACAGCCTGGGCTTCTGAATTTTTTATGGCCTCACTTAGCTTGGAGGAAATCCAGAGGTCAAAGCCGGAGCAGACGCTCCAGTCACCTTGGCCGTCCGGGCGCGCAGCCTTGCCGAAACGGGCTCACCCACGGGGCCCTAAATTACGGCGATTACACTGCAATTCGCGGCGCGATATTACTTTGATACACTACTTGCTGCAGCCGGCGCTGGGAGGCGTGCATTATTTACCAGGAGGCTGCCCGCGCCGTGCACCAGAGCCGCCAGCGCTCCGCGGGGTCTTTCCCGTCCCCGCAGCCCCGCCTCCGCTCGCCCGGTGCGGGGTCTGGGGTGGGAGCGGAGTGGAGCAGCCACCCTGGCTCCGCGTGACCCTTTCCTGACCGCAGTACAGGCCAGGAGAGGGACCAGTGGCAGCTGGCGATGAGGTTGGGGGTGGGTGGGTGGGGAGAAGTGCCGAGCCTGCGGCTTCTCGTGCTCCGAAAGAAAGAAACCTTTGGTCCCTCTTAGCCGTCCTAGGAGAGCCCTTCTCCGGAGCGTCCAGGGAACCCCCGCCGAGGGCTCGCCCAGAACGCGCAGCTGGCTCCCCGAGGCTGGCTAACTGCAGCGGCAGGATTAACCCTCCTCGGCCAGACTCAGCGATACGGCTGTGCCCGCCAGTGTCGGGGACGCAGGGACAGCAGGCTTCGCCCCTTCCTAGGTCCCTGGAAGCTGAGTCGGCTGCAGCCCAGGCCGGTTTTCATCCTCGCTGAACGCCGGGGTTGGCCCGGGTAGGGACCGGGTTGGGCAGGCGGCCTCCTTCCGGCTCCCCCCATTATGGCTAGGCATCAGCATCTAGATTGCAGGTTTCTTCTGCTTGTATCCAAAGCGGTCCTTAAGGGAGATGGATTTCTGATTGAAATCCAGTCAATTGGCGCCGAGGCTGGCAGGGCGCAGCGTGAGCGCTCTTCTGGGGAAATTGCCCTGGGTCGGGGGTGTGCTTGTTGGCGGGGAAAAGACAGGAGCCGGGAGCCCTGCTCACAGCCCTGCTCTGGAGCCTGTGAACAAGCTCCGGTTGGTTGGTATCTGTGCAAGTCCCCTACAGAGAATCTGCGCTGCCTTTCCAGCTCCTTGGGATTGATGGAGCCAGAAGTCTTCCGTGGGAACCTCCAGAGGTCAGTGCATCCGGTCTCTGGCACCCAGTGTGTGGTTAATGAACCCGAGGAGGGGACCAGAGTTGGTTAACTGGAGGTGTCTGCTCTGTGGGCTGAAGGAGGATAGTCTGCTGTGAGTCCTGGTGGTTGATCTGTCCAGTTGTGGATCAGTGCTAACATCCTAGTTCCTGCTCTCTAGAATTTAGGAGAGGTCATTGTTCCCTGTAGAACATGCCCAGTTTAGGACATAAGTGGTGGAGGGTGGGGAGCTGCCCCCTGCCCTGCGAAGAGTGCCTGGGGTCCTTGTTATCTGCTTCCCCTCCTGGATGGTGACCCCCACTTCCACCCTGGCCTTTCTTTCCCATCAGGAAGCCCTGGGAAGGCGTCTCTGACCCCCACATCTCTCCCCAGCATCCAGAAAGTCCTTAATGTCCATGCTTTAGACTCCAGGTTAAACCTCTCCCTCTTACAGAGACTGACTTAAAATGCAAATTCTCCTGGGTGGGGGAATATACTTTGAATCTCCACTGCCTTCCAGTGGAGGAGTTCACCGGCCCTTCAGGAGCAGCTGGAGGAACTGGATGTGGAAGGGCTCCTGGGAGGAAGCCTGTGGGCTGGGGAAGGTGAAGGGTGACTGGTGCCCATACTCCACAGTTGCTTGGGAGAGAACATGGCTATGAGAGGAAATGTGAAGACTGGAGTAGATTCCAGAAATGTCAGGAGATCATTCTATCTGCTCTTCCCAGGCCGGCAGAGAACATGTAATACATACTGTCTCTGTCCACTTTGGGACCTGAGAGGAACATATTTTTAAAAGGAATCCCAGCTACTGCAGGAACAGGTGGAGCTGTGGGGGCAGCTGAGAGCAGGAGAAAGGGCACTGGCTTTCGAGCTCTAGGGCTTTGCCGCAGCCCTGCCCCTGTGTGGTTTTGTGACTGTGGGCAAGTCACTCCCTGCCCTGACGCTGGTTCCCTGGTGAAGAGTGAGTGGGTCCCAGGGAGCGCTGGGTGAGTCGAGGCCTCGGTGCCCCCTGCAGGTGAGGATAGAACACTACTCTGGTTGGCAAGGAAGACTTATTTTTCTACTTATTTATCTGTTCAGCCGGTCTGTTCCGGGCAGTCTTGCAAGCCTACAACAGCCACCACTGTGTTCATCCTTCTCTGATGCATTTGATTGCCTGATTAATGTATTGAGTGGCTTCTTTGGTTGGAGCTGGTCCCTGTGTCCTCCAGCTTCCCTGGTGGCTCAGACTGTAAAGCATCTGCCTGCAATGCAGGAGACCTGGGTTCGATCCCTGGGTTGGGAAGATCGCCTGGAGAAGGAAATGGCAACCCATTCCAGTACTCTTGCTTGGAAAAATCCCATGGACGAAGGAGCCTGGTGGGCTACAGTCCACCAGGAGTTAAAAAGAATCGGACACGACTGAGCGACTTCACTTCACATCCCTGCGTCCTCCTGCTCATCTCCTCTGGCCCCTCCCTGAGGTTATCAGGAGGAGCCCTGCTGCAGGGTTGGGGGTGGTGAGAGTAGAACCTCCACCATCACTGACTGCCTCTTGGGCTTGGAAAGAATCTTAAAGGCCCCCTGGCCCAGCAGCCACCAGGTGCTTCTGGACCCTCCTCAGAAGTTTCACTTCTCGTCTTAGGAGGCTCACTATTTCTCACTGATTCACTCTTAGAAAGGTCATCCTTTTCTGGAACCAAAGTCCAGTCCCCTGAGTCACCTCCCTTTAATTCTAGCTCTTCTTCTTGGGAATAGCACAGAAGGAGTGGATTCTACAGGATTCATAGGACAGCCCCTCTAGTAGTTCAGGGCGGCTATCTTGTCCATACCACACCCTGTATTCTCAGGGTTAAACCTGCCTGGCCTCCTCACACTGCCACTTCCAAGTCCCTTCACAATCTTAGCTCTGACTAGATTTGATGACACTTCCAGCCTGGTGGCAGAGCCCCTGGTCTTCAGGGAGCTTCCAGTCTGGGAGATAGTCTTCTTACAACCCCAACAATGAATAACAAATTTGCATAGATAATTTGAGACTGTTGGATTTCCAACTGGTGTGGCTGTTGGTCTAGAAATTTCCTCAGCGGTGAATGGGTTTAGTCATTGGCCAGGGAGAAGAATTTTCCAATTCCCCCTGAAAAACTGTTCTGCCTTTCTCCAAGTGCTCCCACTGTCCCCTGGGAGGGATAAAGAAACTGGGGGAGAGAATGCTCTTCAATTCTCCCCTCCCTCATACAGCCATCAGGGTGGGGTGGGGACCCCACTGGCTTTGGTGCCACAAAGATTTGGAGTCAGTGGGCCTGGGACCTTGGAGAAACCTCCTCAGCATCTGAGATGCCAGTGTTCCACTATTTTTCCTGATTCCTAGAAGATGTTCCTGGAGGGGCCGGTCTGCCCCAGCACAGAGTGGGCCCTCCGTGTGGACTCCTCCTCCACCCGCCTGCAGCTCTTAATTTATTATTAACTCTGGAACTGACTTTGAAATTATGGGGGAGCATGTTGTTTCTTTCCTTGGCATCTCTTATGGTCCCCGAGGGGAGGCGAGCTGAGAGCGCCAGATACACAAATATGCTGTGAAAACCCTGTGGATTTGTGGTTCTAGCAAGGGGAAGGAAATTAGCTGTAATAAGCCGCTGCCGCCTCACTCGAAAGCCGTCACCGCAGACCCTCAGAGGGGCCCCTGGCCCCCTTCCTCTGTCCCCTTCACTTCCCCGCCACCTGTCTGGAGACCTCGGTCTTCAGGTTCCCCCTGCAGGACAGCAACCTCCCCCCAGCCCAGTCCCACGACATCACTGATGGGGATTATCAGTATCCCCGGGGCCTGTGGGGAGAAGGAGGCGAGGCCACGGGCACACAAAGAAAGCGGTCCCTGGCCTCTCCCTGAGCGATTAGCTTGAATGGTGGTAGGACAAGCAGGTGGTAGTCAATTTTCATTCTCCTAGAATTACTGGAAGGGAGAGGGTTATTTGGAAGTTTCTGAGAAGTAAAAGGGATTCATTGGCCCCCACATAAAAGGATCAGTAGGCGTCTGGCCTTTCCTTTTTCCTCTCCCAAGTAGAACCAAGGGCTAAAACTCATAAGTGACTACCCCGCAGTGGCAGCTTCACTTAGGCAGAAAATAGACCCCAACTGTGGCTGGGATGATGGAGGGAGCTGGTCCTGGCCCTCAGCTGGCTAACCAGTTGGCCCACCGTGATCTGGGCTCTGCCTTCCTCTCTGGCTTGTGGTGCAAAGGACAGGACTGAGTCATGTGGCAGATGTTATGTTCATGGCACTGAGCAGGTTAGGTTCACCTGCTAATTTGCTGTGTGACCACTGATGAGTCACCTGACCTCTCTGGGCTTCTCTTTTTTCATGTATAAAAGAAGAACATTGGTGAGATGAGCATAGCATTCCTGGGATGCAGAAGTAATCACGGTGGATCACACTGCGACTCAAACATACTTTCTGCTGGGCCCACCAGCCAAAGTGCTGTCTGCTGAAGCTTCACACTGATCCTGTAAAAGGAGAATTTTACATCCAACGGGACAGTCATGATTTTTCACTACTAACGGCTATCTTTGTGATTTAAAACCTTGTCAATAAAATTTGATTCCTAGCAATATTGTTGTATCTTTTTACTTTAACATTTACTAAGATTTTTTTTCCCCCTCTTGGAGATACAGCCAGATGTAAGGGTGATGAGTGTAGCTCAGGATACTGACCTCTTACTTGACTATGAACCTTGGCTCTGTCACTTACCAGCTATGTGACTTTCAGCATGATCCTAACCACTCTGTGCTTCAGTTTCCTCATCTATAAGGAGGAGAACATGATATTTCATAAGTTTGTGATCTGAAGGGCTTAGAACAGTGTCTGGAGCATAATAAAGGCATATTCAATAAATATGGGGATTATAATTGCAATGCAGAGTGCCTTTAAACATTTCTCAGGAAAGGTGTGCTCTTTGTTTTCATCATGCTGGGTTCTGAATCTTTGCTGTAGTGATCAGTTAGAAACACAACTTCTAAAATCCTGAGAAGAACTGATTTTTAAGGTATGCTTCCAGCGAGAGTGTTGGGCGGTGGGGGGTGTGTTCCTGGTTAACAGAATATCCTGGTTAACTGATAGGAGCTGTTCCTTTTAGTTTCATTCCCTTTGTAGTTGAAAAATTTATCTGAAATGCACAGACCTCTTTCCTTGCTTTAGCCAGCAGGGTAATTAATAACCCGTTCTGTGGAGGCCTCGAGGTATTGTTGGTAAGAGTCCTGGCTAGGCTGGGGGAAGGCTGGCAAGTCTGTTTTGCCTCCACCCCTGGTTTCCGCATCTGTAAAACCGGGGGGCAGGGAATGAGGCCTGGAGGGAGCCTGGGCTTTCCCTTCTCACAAGGAGATATCAAGTGGGATGGGGTTCCAAGAGAACTTTGTAAACTCTAAAACTCTGGGTATGCAAAAGTATGTCTCATATTCTCCAGGCTGACTCTGCTCCCTGGGAACCCATTTCTGAGACAAGAAGTCACCCCATCCAAGGCTTCTCTAGTGGAGGCCCAGGAGATGGCCTAAGGGTGCTGGGCCGGGGACTTCACGCCAAGAAACAGGATGTTGTTTTGCTCCTTTTTTGTGTTCTTTTCCGATCTTGCTTTGTGCTCAGTCCCTTCAGCCGTGTCTCTTTGCGGCCCTATGGACTGCAGCCCACCAGGCTTCTCTGTCCATGGGATTCTCCAGACAAGAGTACTGGAGTGGGTTGCCATTCCCTCCTCCAAGGGATCTTCCCAACCCAGGGATCAAACCTGCGTCTCCTGTGCCTCCTACCTTGCAGGCGAGTTCTTTATCACCAAGCCACTGGGGAAGCCCAATCTTGCTTTTCCTAAGTAAAAATAAAAATCCAGTTAATGAACAATCTCGTGAACAGAGACTTTACAGGCTGGATGTATGTGTTAAAACATGAAATGCATGTATGTGGCATTCCCTCCGGGCCCAACCTTGACCAAGGTTTCCAGGGTTCATCCTTATGTCTGGCCAACATCACATGCTTTACTAATGTAGTTGTTCATTCATTGGACAAGAATTTATGGAGAACCAATCAATGATGTTCTAGGTGCTGGGGAGATAGCCATGAATAAAACTGACAAGGTCTGTGCCCTTGTGGACCAAACACCCAGATGAGGAGAGACTGATAATACACAGAGAGATATAAGAAGGAGGAGTTTAGGTTGTGAAGAGTGCTGTGAGGTAGGTAAGTCATGCAGATGTGATGGGGAGTTACTTGGGGGCTAGGTCACTTCTTCAGGTCAGGACAGATTCTGAATGGGCAACTTATGTAACAGAGATTGTCCTAAATTCTTTCTCTTTAATAGAAACACACTACCATACATATGAATGATGGTAGTTAACAATGGCTGAGCTCTTGCTGGTGCCACACCTCTTGAATGGGCTGCAAGAATCATCTAATCCCTCCAACAGCCCCATGAGGAAGGTATTGCCATCCTCTCTTTACGGATGAGGAAACTGAGGCACAGAGAGGTTAAGTAACTTTCCCAACATCACACAGCTAAGAATGAGTGAAACCAGCATTTGAGAGTCCTAATGGATTTATGAATATTGTTGTTCTTGGGGGGGCTACAGTATAAGCATTTGAACTGTCACTGGAATAGTTACACTCCATTAAGTATTCTTCATTCAATTTGACCCATTTTCGAAATGCATTTGGTAATTTGTAGGTTTTATTTCATTTTAGTGAAGAGGGCTTCTCTTGGGAATTAATTGGAAGGCTGGTGGTTCAGAGAGGTTTGTAGTTTCTAGAGTGGCAGAGAAATCATGAAGCTGTGGCGTAGGAAAGCTTCAAAGGCTGCGGAGACCATCTGGCCCAGGTCACTTATCATGTAGACCAAGAAAGCGCGTCTGGAGAGATTACGACACATACACCTCACACGCTGCACATACTCAACACACACCCCCCCCACACTTCAGGTCCTCCCTCCAGCCTCCCACACAATCCGAGGAGCATGTCAGATTCTATTAAGAGTAACCCAGTGCAGCATTCAAACACAGTTTCAGTCTATTTATCCAGGGAAACACGGCTTTGGAGGCAGCAAACATGCCCATTTGTTACTATTTGCAAAGATGGTGTACACCAAATATGGGCTTTCTGTAAACAAATTAAAAAGTAATAAAGTGGCCCCATCTGCATACTAGAGCGCTGTGCTTCCATTTTAATGAAGCTTGCTCCCGCAAAGCCGTTTTGATGGTTTGTCAAACAAGCTGAAGCCCTTGGCTGAACATGGAGCTGTGCTCCTTCCTTCAGCCCTTCTTCCCTCCAGTGTGTCTGAGGCACCCGGGATGGGGTGGCTGAGGAGCTGGGCTGGGGTCCTGGGCCATCTGCTATGCTCAGGAGACCGGACAGGTGCCAACAATACTGTTTAATAGCGAGGTACGAGGTCACAGACAGTCCACACAAGTCACACAAACAGTAACAGTAGTAATAATATTTCATCAGCGTTTGCCGAATGTCAGGGGGCTGGAGATCTTCTGTCCTCTCCTCCCAATCCACCCTCTGCCCTGTGCCCTGGTGCCTCCCTCTGCGGACTGCATCACAGGGCTCCTTGTGAAGTGAACCCTGGTTGGCATTGCCCAAGGGAGGGGGTTGAGGTAGGTATCTCGGGGTGCAGCGGCTGCCTCCTCAGTACCCGTGGCACCTGTCTCAGCCCCTCTCCTATTGCAGAGTTCTACCTCTGGGCTCTTGCTTCTTCTCTGTGCCCCTCTAGGTCGATGGGTGCTAACAGCGCCCCAGTGTTTCTAGCCCTGGGGTTCTCTACACTCCCTCCTTGATGCCTTCCTTAACTCTACCCACCTCTCTGCAAACACCCCCTTTGGTAAACTCTCCTCAGTGGTTTGAATAAACCATCTGTTTCCTGCCAAGACCCAGATGAACACAAATCACCTGACTTAAGCCTTTACAGACAGACACTCCATCCTCCCAGAACAGCTCTGTGAGGTAGAGGCTGTGATTAGTTCCATTTACAGATGAGGAAACTGTGATTCAACTTGCTCAAGGCCAAAAAGCTGGCAGAATTTGAATCCAGACTACCCATCAACAGAGATAAACTCTTAATCATCACCTCACCTGCTGTAGAGGAAGACTGATGCCAGTCCTGTGTACCTTTGGGCACCTCCAGAAAGGGGACTGGCCCACCTGTCATTAAATCTTTTATTTACAAACATTTATGGAGCACCTGAGCACCAAGCACCAAAGAAATGATGCTTTTGAACTATGGTGCTGGAGAAGACTCTTGAGAGTCCCCTGGACTGCAACAACATCAAACCAGTCCATCCTAAAGGAAATCAACCCCGAATATCCATTGGAAGGACTGATGCTGAAGTTGAAGCTCCAATACTTTGGCCACCTCATGTGAAGAGCCAACTCAGTGGAAAAGACCCTGATGCTGGGAAAGATTGAAGGCAGGAGGAGAAGAGGACGACAGAGGATGAGATGGTTGGATGGCATCACCGACTCAATGGACACGAGTTTGAGCAAACTCTGGGAGATGGTGAAGGACAGGGAAGCCTGGTGTGTTGCAGTCCATGAGGTCACAAAGAGTCAGACATGACTTAGTGACCGAACAACAACATGGAGCCCCTGCTGTGTGCCAGGCCCAGCACTGGGCACCAGGATGTAGTGCCCAGTTCATCTTCTCTATGGAGGAGACCACAGCCTGCTCCTTTGGTTCTCAACCACAGCAGCATGTCAGCACCACCTGGAGAGTTAAATGGAATCAATACCCTGCCGCCCCACCCACAGCCAATTAAATCAGAATTCCTTGGTGGTGGAGCCAAAGCATTAGTGTTTTAGAAAACTCACTAGTGAGTCTACTAGTGGACCAGACCCATGGGCGCACTTGAGTGCCACAGTGGGTCAGAGCAGGTTGAGAGAATTTGCAGCTGAGCTGGTTGGCGATGTGGAGAGTTTGGAAAGATGGAAGCTGGTAGATGTGAGCCTTCTAGGCTGGGGAATAACTGGCCAGAGTGTTGGCGATTATTCATTCAATAAGCACTAGTTGAAACTCAATTTCAAGCAGTCAGTGTAGTTCATATGCAGAGATGGACCTGCCGGCTCTCACAGCTTGGGAGCTTCCCTCTGGGGTTTGGGATAAGGCTGGGCAGTGGGGAGCCATCCACGCTCCTCTGTGCTCTTGAAGCTGGAGACAGGCCTGTGAAAGCTGCTGCCTGAGCCTAAGGCCAGACCTGGAAAGAGGCTGTGGCCTGGACAGAACCTCCCTCAGGCTCCACTGCCCAAACCCCGACTCTGGATCTCAACAGGTCTTTCCACTGCTTGCCAGGACTTTAATTATCTATCTTGCTGTCCACCCACCCAGACAGGATGAAGGGAAATTTTGAAGTGTAACAGCCAGCATTCCCTCCCTAGAGCAGACACGAAGCCTAAGTCTTGTTCCAGGAGAGAAGTGAGGTGCCACCCAGGAAGGAGACTGAGAGGGGAGACACAGCCCTGCCTCAGGGAGCCCCAGTCTGGGGGGAGACACAGTCCTGTCCTCAGGGAGCCCCAGTCTGAGGGGAGACACAGTCCTGTCTTCAGGGAGCCCCAGTCTGAGGGGAGACACAGCCCTGCCTCAGGAAGCCCCAGACTGAGAGGAGACACAGCCCTGCCTCAGGGAGCCCCAGTCTGAGGGGAAACACAGTTCTGTCCTCAGGGAGCCCCAGTCTAGGGGGAGACACAGCCCTGCCTCAGGGAGCCCCAGTCTGGCGGGAGACACAGCCCTGCCTCAGGAAGCCCCAGTCTGAGGGGAGACACAACCCTGCCCTCAGGGAGCCCCAGTCTGAGGGGAAACACAGTTCTGTCCTCAGGGAGCCCCAGTCTAGGGGGAGACACAGCCCTGCCTCAGGGAGCCCCAGTCTGAGGGGAGACACAACCCTGCCTCAGGGAGCCCCAGTCTGAGGGGAGACACAGCCCTGCCCTGAGGGAGCCCCAGTCTGAGGGGAGACACAGCCCTGCCCTGAGGGAGCCCCAGTCTGAGGGGAGACACATCCCTGACTCAGGGAGCCCCAGACTGAGAGGAGATACAGTCCTGTTCTCAGGGAGCCCCAGACTGAGAGGAGACACAGCTCTGCCTCAGGGAGCCCCAGTCTGAAGGGAAACACAGTTCTGTCCTCAGGGAGCCCCAGTCTAGGGGGAGACACAGCCCTGCCCTCAGGGAGCCCCAGACTGAAGGGAACCACAGTCCTGTCCTCAGGGAGCCCCAGTCTGAGGGGAGACACAACCCCGCCCTTAGGGAGCGCCAGTCTGAGGGGAGAGAAGACTCACCATTTCTTCAGAGCTGGAAGTCTGAGTGGGGAAATAACCATAAGGAGTGAGACTCACCCCCATGTATGGTTAGGACCAGATGCTCTCTGATCAGGAGCCCTGCTGGGATACTCCTGAAGTGAACAGAGACTTCTGGTTTCCACTCAACACTCCACTGTCCCCAGCAGCAGTGACCACCCCGTCCTGATAAAGGCCTAGGCCAACCCATCCAGAAGGCAGAGACCCTAAAGGAACAGTGGTGGCCTGAGGCCAGCCTCATGAGGGAAAGATGCCCAGCAGCAGGTGACTTCTCTGTGTCTGTTTCTCTCTCAGGAGGGCAGCAGAATGGGAAACAGGTGAAGAATGAAGGAGGATAATGTGGGAGCCGGGATTCCCAGGTGACTCAGAGGTAAAGAATCTGCCTGCCTGTACAGGAGCCTTAGGAGACACGGGTTTGATCCCTGGGTGGGGAAGATTCCCTGAGGGAGGAAATGGCAACCCACTCCAGGATTCTTGCCTGGAGAATCCCCATGGACAGAGGAGCCTGGCGGGCTACAGTTCATGGAGTCACAAAGAATTGGACATGACTGAGCGACCGAGCACAAACGAAGGTGGGAGCCGAGCTGGGCAGCCTCAGCCCAGACTTCCTCTTCCAGAAAGCTCCCCAACCCCCAAGACTTCTGCTGCGGCTCCTTCCAGACACCCTCTGCCCCTCCCCTTCACCGCCATGTAGTCCTTCTGCCTCATTTTTGATATCTACACCGCCCGCCCCACCAGGGCCCACAACGACACCAGAAGGACCAGCAGCTCGTAGTGACAACTGACATTTACCATATGCCTGGGATTGTTTGAAATCAGTCTCTATTATTATGTAATGCTCACAACAGCATTAAAAGATGGTTTCTGCTATTATCTCTGGTTTATAGATGAGGAAGCAGATGCACAGAGAGGGTAAGCCATTTGTCCAAGGTTGCGTAGCCTGTAAGCACTCAAGGTTGGACCCTGGCAGTCTCTGCTCTTGCTGGCTTAGCCTTGTGCCTCCTGGTAAAGCATGTGGATTAACGAGGGGTAGATGTGAGACAAAAGCTTTGGTAGATGGAGTTGAAGGAAGCAGGCCTCCATTTGTAGCTGCGTGGATGGACCTAGAGAGTGTCGTATTGAATGAAGTCAGGCAGAGAAAGAGAAATATGGCATCCCTTTTATGTGGAATCTAAAAAATAAAAACAACCATGAACCTACAAAACAGAAAGAGACTCACACACTTAGAAAACGAATTTATCATTGCTGCGGGGTTGTGGGGGGAAGGGATAGTTAGGGAGTTTGGGAAGGTCATGTACACATCATTGTATTTGAAATGGATACCAACAAGGGCCTATTGTGTAGCACATGGAACTCTCCTCAGTGTTACCCACCAACCTGGATGGGAGCAGGGTTTGGGGGAGAATAAATACATGTGTATGTATGGCTGAGGCCCTTGGCTATTCACTTGAGACTACCACACCATTGTTAATTGGCTATACCCCAATACACAATGTTTTTGGTGTTGAAAAAAATAAAAAATTTTAAAAAAAAGATAAATTAAAAGGAAGCAGGCCTCTTCTCTGTGCCCCTTTGGCTGTCTGTTGCTGGGAAGGATTGATTTTAAGCTGGAACTAATTCAGATTCTGTTTCCCCTCCTCCCTCTGAGAGGCTGAGGTTTGGGGCTTGAGGCCCTGCTGGCCTGGTGTAGATGAGGAGCGGGGAGGGTCATAAATTAACCGCCCTCCGAGACTGGCAGGTCCACCCAGCCCTGCACAGATGGCAGCCCAGGGCGGGGGCAAGAAACTCTATAAGGAGCTCCGGATTGGCTGTATCTGGGCCCAGGGTCGGCTTCCTCTCTGCTGTCCTGCTGGAGAGGAAGGTGAGTCAAGGGTGGGCTTCCAGGTGGTCCAGGTTGGGCCAGGGGGAGTGGATCGGGCAGCCTCTAGGCTGTGTATGCTGCCCTTGCCAGAGGAATCACCCATGGTTAAGTCTGTAGGAGTTTAAATTGCCACTGACTCAGGCCCTCCCACGGAAAAGGCGATGGCACCCCACTCCAGTACTCTTGTCTGGAAAATCCCATGGACGGAGGAGCCTGGTAGGCTGCAGTCCATCGGGTCGCTAAGATTCGGATACTACTGAGCGACTTCACTTTCACTTTTCACTTTCCTGCATTGGAGAAGGAAATGGCAACCCACTCCAGTGTTCTTGCCTGGAGAATCCCAGGGACGGGGGAGCCTGGTGGGCTTCTGTCTATGGGGTTGCACAGAGTCGGACACGACTGAAGCGACTTAGCAGTAGCAGCAGGCCCTCCCTGGGGCTGGGATGTGTGCCTTAGCTCATTCAGTCCTCAAATCAGCCCTGTGTAGTGGGGATCGCTGTTTCTCTATAGGTTCAGAGAGGCTGAGTTGCACGCCCAATGTCACACAGCCTCTGCAAACTGCAGAGCCAGGGTCCTTGACCACTAAGTATGTATCTTGCGGCCAGCCCACACAGCTGTGCCTGAGCCTCAGTTTCTTCTCTGGTCTCCAGCCCCCAGGGGAAACAGAGCCCTAGCTGGAACTCTGGCCTCTGAGCCTGGGGTCCTGACCCTTTTCACCCCCTTGGGCCCCTTGCTCCCTTTCCTGCTCCCCCAGAGGATCCACTGCAGGGATTAAATGATGCTCACGCCTGAGTATCCAGATGCCTGAGACAGAACTCAGCATGGTGGTTCAGAGTGTGGATCCTCGACCATTTCGGCACTGCTGCGTGGTCCTGGACATGTTATCTAGCTTTGCTGGGCGTCAGTTGCCACACTTGCTAAGTGGGGGTGAAAGTCTCCGGTTGGGTGGCCTAGGAATCTGAACGTGTAACTCTCCAGGTGGATCTGATATCCGCTAAAATCTGACACCTCTGCAGGGAGAGGGGAAGGCTGGGCATGTAAATTGTTTGGATGGATCTCAGTCACAGCAGATCAGATCTGCTAACCCTGTGATTCTCTGGCCTCTCCCACTTTCACACTGAAATCTTGCGGAGGACATCTCTAGTGACCCTGCCTCCCCTCACTGCAGTGCCAGTCTTTGAGTTATGCTTCCCATAATCACCCAAGTCCTCCTGTATGACAAGGAGCCTCAGGTATCTCCATTGCAACATTGAGTCTCTCTCCGTAGAAGCAAATTAAATGGTTCCCTCTGACAAGGCTTTAGGGGAATCAGTGGACATGTGTGAGAGTGTGTGCGTGCTCCCACATGTCTGTGTGTGTATCACTCTGTGTGTGTGTGTCTGCGTATGTTTCTGGATACATGTGTACACACACTCTCAGAAGCAGCATCTTTCTGGTTATGAAAGGCCTTGGGCTTGTGTTTTCTGTCTGAATGGTGGCAGCTGCCCTTCAGAGTTCAGATCAGCTCAGTTTCCCAGCACCTCACTCCCCAGGGGCCTGAAGACCCAGCTTCTGGCCTCTGTGCCCTCTGGAGCTGAGACTGCTGTTCTTTAACTATTTCTTGCCTGAAGTCCAGGGCAGCATCTTCCATTATTAACTGCCTAACAGGCCAGCACAGAGCCACAGGCTGAGGCAGCAGAACTGAGAGCCTCTGGAGGTCACCTAGGCTGAGTGCCTGGGAGAGAAGTGTAAGGGCCATAAAGTCCACTTTGAGATCTGTCCGCTGACTCTGTGGCTGGCTAATAGCTCTGAGCTTCAGGGTCATCACCTTTACAATGGGGACAATAATAACTATGTTATGAAGTTGTTAGGAGGATATGAAAGGTCAAGAGCCCAAGGTCTAGTTGAAGAGACAGACTCATGATCAGATTATAATATGGTAAGAGCCAAACTGGAGGCCTAGATGGTAAAGAATCCTCTTACAATGTGGGATACCTGAGTTTGATCCCTGGGTTGGAAAGATCCCTTGGAGAAGGGAATGGCTACCCACTCCAATGTTCTTGTCTGGAAAATTCCATGTACATAGGAGCCTGACGGGTTACAGGTCCATGGGGTGCAGAGTTGTACAGGACTGAGCGACTAACACTAACATTTTTTTTAAAGAGCCAAATTGGTCTTAATAATAATAGCAGCATTTAGTGAGGTCTTACTGAGTGTCACAGGCTGGGCTAAGTAAACACTTTACAAGCCTTGTTTAATCCCCACACCATTCCCATGAGGTGGTTTCTGTCATTACACCCATTTCACAGATGAAGACACTGAAGCCCAGAGAGGTAACTTGCCCAAGCTCACACAGCCAGCAAGAGGCAGAACTGGGATTTGAACCCAGGCAGTCAACTTTTGCATAAGGAAGGACAGAGGAAGGTGGAACAGTTCTGCCTAGATAAGTGAGGATGGAGGACAGCAAAGGTCAGGAAGCTCATTCTGGTCTCTGTGATTGTGATGAGGGGTAGACATGTCCCCCGAAGGACCAGGACGAGGAGCAAAGGCCCTGCTGAATTTAACTCATCTTCCCACCTGGGACCAAGTTTGGTGGAGAGTCACAGCCCTGAGGCCTGGTGAGGTGGGCTGTCTTCTGTCATCAGGGTGGGAGTTCCAGCCCCAAGCATCTCTCTTTGCTGAGGGTAATAAACCCACCTCCTTATCTGCCTGCAAAGAGGTCCTTTTGTTACTCCTCTGTTCTCCCGTCACCATAGCGCCAATAAGCTGCATCTTTATGGCCGACAGCAGTCACATTGAGCTGGTTAGGGATGCTCCCTTGCCTGATATTTGCCCAGCATGTAAGAGGAGGCGTGGGTCCCATTCCCACTCCTCCACTGCAGAGCTGAGAGCTTCTTTCTTTTTTAATAGTTCTGCTCCAGGAGCTGAGTCCCCTAATCTCTTTTCCAATCTTTGGTTACAACACTTTATTGATCTATTGCCATATGGTGTGTACAAGGTCTCCTGACCCCTGTGAGTCTTGACTGTGATGAAGAACTCCTGGAAGTACCGACTAGACTGGAGGTGGGAGTTGGGCACTGACACTTATCACGTGCCTGGCCCACTGTGTGCTGGCCACTGGGATACGCAGTGGACATCGAATCCTTCCGAGTGACATCCCTAAGAGGTGCATGACCTTGGGCAAGTTGCTTGATCCCCATGGGCCTCAGTTATCTCACCTATAAATTGGGGATAATAATAGGACTCTATGAAGACCTGCAACACCTTCTAGCTGCTGCTGAGTCACTTCAGTCATGTCTGACTCCTTGCAACCCTATGGACTGTAGCCCACCAGGCTCCTCTGTCCATGAGATTCTCCAGGCAAGAATACTGGAGTGGGTTGCCATTTCCTTCTCCAGGGGATCTACCCAACCCAGGAATTGAACTCACTTCCCACATCTCTTATTCTTTTGCATTGGCAGGTGGCTTCTTTACAACTAGTGCCACTTGGGAAGCCCAACATCTTCTGGAACAAATACCAAAAAAAGATGTCCTTTTCATCAAAGGAGATTGGAATGCAAAAGTAGGAAGTCAAGAGATACTTAGAATAACAGGCAAGTTTGGCCTTGGAGTGCAAAATGAAACAGGTCAAAGGCTAACAAAGTTTTGTCAAGAAAACACTCAAATACCCTTTTCCAACAACCCAAGAGATAACTTTGCACATGGACATCACCAGATGGTTAATAGCAAAATCAGATTGATTATGTTCTTTTTGACTGAAGATGGAAAAGCTCTGTACAGTCAGTAAAAACAAGACCTGGAGCTGACTCTGGCTCAGATTACGAGCTCCTTATTGCAAAATTCAGACTTAAATTAAGAAAGAGGGAATACCACTAGGCCATTCAGGTATGACCTGAATCAAATCTATTATGATTATACGGTGGCGGTGATGAATAGATTCAAGGGATTAGATCTGGTAGACAGAAAGCATGAAGAACTATGGACAGAACAGGAGGCAGTGACCAAAACCATCCCAAAGAAAGAGAAATGCAAGAAGGCAAAGTGGCTGTCTCAAGAGGCTTTACAAATAGCTGAGGAAAAAAGAAAAGTGAAAGGCAAAGGGAGAAAGGGAAAGATATACTCAGTTGAATACAGAGTTCCAGAGAATAGTGAGGAGAGATAAGGAGGCCTTCTAAAATGAACAATGGAAAGAAATAGAGGAAAACAACAGAATGGGAAAGACTAGATCTCTTCAAGAAAAGTGGAGATATCAAGGGAACATTTCATGCAAGGACGGGCACAATAAGGGACAGAAACAGTAAAGCCTAACAGAAGCAGAAGAGATTAAGAAGTGGCAAGAATACACAGAAGAAATACACAAAAAAGATCTTAATGACCCAGATAACCACGATGGTGTGGTCACTTACCTGGAGCCGGATATCCTGGAGTGTGAAGTCAAGTGAGTCTTAGGAAGCATTACTACGAACAAAGCTAGTGGAGGTGATGGAATTCCAGCTGAGCTATTTAAAATCCTAAAAGATGATGCTGTTAAAGTGCTGCACTCAATATGTCAGCAAATTTGGAAAGTTCAGCAATGGCCACAGGACTGGAAAAGGTCAGTTTTCACTCCAATCCCAAAGAAGGGCAATGCCAAAAAATATTCAAACTACTATACAGTTCAGTTCAGTTTAGTCGCTCAATTGTGTCCGACTCTTTGCGACCCCATGAATCGCAGCACACCAGGCCTCCCTGTCCATCACCAACTCCTGGAGTTCACTCAAACTCACGTCCATTGAGTCGATGATGCCATCCAGCCATCTCATCCTCTGTCATCCCCTTCTCCTCCTGCCCCCAATCCTTCCCAGCATCAGAGTCTTTTCCAATGAGTCAACTCTTCACGTGAGGTGGCCAAAGTATTGGAGTTTCAACTTCAACATCAGTCCTTCCAATGAACACCCAGGACTGATCTCCTTTAGAATGGACTGGTTGGATCTCCTTGCAGTCCAAGGGACTCTCAAGAGTCTTCTCCAACTCTTTTGAACTCTCCAGTTCAAAAGCATCAATTCTTCAGCACTCAGCTTTTTTCACAGTCCAACTCTCACATCCATACATGACCACTGGAAAAACCATAGCCTTGACTAGATGGACCTTTGTTGGCAAAGTAATGTCTCTGCTTTTTTTTTTTTTTAATTTAAATTTATTTACTTTAATTGGAGGCTAATTACTTTACAATATTGTATTGGTTCTGCCAGACATCAACATGAATCTGCCACGGGCGTACACGTGTTCCCCATCCTGAACCCCCTTCCCACCTCCCTCCCCATGTCTTTGCTTTTTAATATCTAGGTTGGTCATAACTTCCCTTCCAAGGAGTAAGCGTATTTTAATTTCATGGCTGCAATCACCATCTCCAGTGATTTTGGAGCCCCAAAAAATAAAGTCTGACACTGTTTCCACTGTTTCCCCATCCATTTCCCATGAAGTGATGGGACCAGATGCCATGATCTTCGTTTTCTGAATGTTGAGCTTTAAGCCAACTTCTTCACTCTCCTCTTTCACTTTCATCAAGAGGCTCTTTAGTTCCTCTTCACTTTCTGCCATAAGGGTGGTGTCATCTGCATATCTGAGGTTATTGACATTTCTCCCGGCAATCTTGATTCCAGCTTGTGCTTCTTCCAGCACAGCATTTCTCATGATGTACTCTGCATAGAAGTTAAATAAGCAGGGGGACAATATACAGCCTTGATGTACTCCTTTTCCTATTTGGAACCAGTCTGTTGTTCCATGTCCAGTTCTAACTGTTGCTTCCTGACCTGCATATAGGTTTCTCAAGAGGCAGGTCAGGTGGTCTGTATTCCCATCTCTTTCAGAATTTTCCACAGTTTATTGTGATCCACACAGTCAAAGGTTTTGGCATAGTCAATAAAGCAGAAATAGATGTTTTTCTGGAACTCTCTTGCTTTTTCGATGATCTAGCGGATGTTGGCAATTTGATTTCTGGTTCCTCTGCCTTTTCTAAAACCAGCTTGAACATCTGGAAGTTCATGGTTCATGTATTGCTGAGGCCTGGCTTGGAGAATTTTGAGCATTATTTTATGAGTGTGTGAGATGAGTGCAATTGTGCGGTAGTTTGAGCATTCTTTGGCATTGCCTTTCTTTGGGATTGAAGTGAAAACTGGCTGTTGAGCTCATTTCACATGTTAGCAAGGTTATGCTCAAAATCCTTTAAGCTAGGCTTCTGCAATACATGAATTGAGATTAACAAGCTGGGTTTAGAAAAGACAGAGATCAAATTGCCAACATTCACTGGATCACAGAGAAAGCAAGGAAATTTCAGAAAAGCATCTATTTCTGCTTCAAAGACTATTAGCGTCAATGCTAAAGTCTTTGACTGTATGGATGACAACAAATTGGAAAATTCTTTAAGAGATAGGAATACCACACCACCTTACCTATCTCCTGAGAAATTTGTATGAGGGTCAAGAAGCAACAGTTAGAACCAGAGATGGAACAACTGACTGGTTCAAAATTGGGAAAGAAATATGACAAGTCTGTATATTGTCACCCTCCTTATTTAAATTATATGCAGAGTACATCATGTGAAATGCCAGGCTGGATGAAGCACAAGCTGGAATTAAGATTGCCAGGAGAAATATCAACAACCTCAGATATGCAGATGATACCAGTCTAATGGCAGAAAGTGGAAAGGAATTACAGAGTCTCTTAATGAGGGTAAAAGAGGAGAGTGAGAATGCTGGCTTGAAACTCAGTATTTAAAAAAACTAAGATCATGGCATCCAGTCCCATCACTTCATGGCAAATAGATGGGGAAAAGGGGAAACAGTAACAGATTTTATTTTCTTGGGCTTCAGAATCACTGAGGACAGTGACTGCAGTCATGAAACTAAAAGATGCTTGCTCCTTGGAAGGAAAGCTATGACAAACCTAGACAGCATATTAAAAAGCAGAGACATCACTTTGCCAACAACGTCTGCATAGTCTAAGCTATGGTTTTTTCAGCAGTCATGTATGGATGTGAGAATTGGACCATAAAGAAAGCTGAGCACTGAAGAATTAATGCTTTCAAATTGTGGTGCTGGATAAGACTCTTGAGAATCCCTTGAACAGCGAGGAGATCAAAACAGTCAACCCGAAAGGAAATCAACCCTGAATATTCATTGGAAGAACTGATGCTGAAGCTCCAATACTTTGGCCACTGATTTGAAGAGCGGACTCGTTGGAAAAGACCCTGATACCGGGAAAGACTGAAGGCAAGAGGAGAAAGGGTTAGCTAGCATCCCCGACTCAATGGACATGAATTTGAGCAAACTCCGGGAGGTAGTGGAGGATAGAGGAGCCTGGGATCACAAAGAGTCGAACATGACTTAGAGACTGAACAACGACAACAATAGGACTCACTTCCCAAGACTGTTGTCAGGAACAAATGAATTTGTTCAAGAAAAGCAACTTAGAAGACATAAGGTCTCCACACAGCAAGCCCTGTGGGGGGTTAGTGCGGTGATAGTGTTGGTGAAGGTGGCAGGACTTGAGGCCCAGGAAGCTGACATGACTCTCCCAGGTCACACAGCCAGGATTCATGTCCAGGCCCTGCAGTCTCAATCCCCATCAGTATTTTGGCATCTAATCCAAGACTTTCCTTCTACAGGGAAGGACGAATGGAGCCTGGAGAGGTCCAGCGACTTCCCCAAGAACACACAGCAGCAAGCCAGGATACGTGTGAGAAAGCACCCTGCGTGGGTGACAGCCAGCCTGCTTTGGTTCCCAGCACTGATACAGCTAATAAGGAACTCCCCTTCTTTGGGTCTCAGTTTTCTCGTCTATAAAATGGGTTAGGGATTTAGTTGGACCTGATGGGCTCTAAGGTAACTTCTAGTTCTATGTTTGGATGGTAGAGACTGGATAAATCATAGAGATTGTATGTATATGTGGTGATTCTCCCAGGGGATGCCTAGTAAGTTTTTGCCCTGAATCTGGGGATGCTTTTGCCCCCCTGCTCAGCCACTTCCCCCACCAGCTAGGCAAATACTTGTAGAATTGGGCTGGAAACACAGGCCCCAGGTCCCCAGCATCCAGTCCGGGCAGGAGGTAGCAGATGTGGGCAGCTATCCAGGAGGCTGAAAGACATCTTCCTGGGGACCAGCACCTCAAACTCCAGCTGACCCCCTTGCCAGGGAGGGAGGCAACCCCACTTGGGGCTGTTGGCTGTGTGCTATAGCGAGGCATGCAGGCACAGCTGCCCACACCCCGCAGACAGGCCAGGGCCGACTGCAGCTTGCCTGTGGAACAGCCCAGAGAAGATGAGACGCTGGGTACACCAGGAACACAGCCTGCGGAAGTGGTGCCCCAGGTGCTCTGGGGAGCATTCTGCCACCTAAATCATGGAGATTTTTTAATATCTTCTTATTTATTTATTTTTGGCCGCATTGGGTCTTCATGGCCGTGCGTGGGCTTTCTTTAGTTGTGGCGAGTGAGAGCTACTCTCCAGTTGCAATGCTCTGGCTTCTCATTGCTGTAACTTCTCTTGTTGCAGAGCCCAGGCTCTAGGGTACGTGGGCTCAGGAGATGCCGCTCCCTGGCTCTGTAAGTGCGGGCTCAGTAATTGTGGTGCGTGGGCTTAGTTGCCCTGTGGCATGTGGAAACTTCCCGGAGCAGGAATTGAACCTGTATCCTCTGCATTGGCAGGCAGATTTTAACCACTGGACCACCGGAGAAGTCCCAATCATGGAGATTTTTAATTGTAGAAGAGACCCTAGAGCTAACCTTCAGAGCATCCCTGTACTATAGACATCATAAGCCCCATTTTATAGGTGAGGAACATGAGGCCCAACATCTCACAGCAGGACTGAACCTGGATGTGGAGTGCAATTTGCCCAAACTGGCAAAACAGTTTCTCCTGATTCACTGTTCTATGCTCTTTGGCACAAAATTGTGTCCTAGCCATGGTAGGCACTGTCTTGGGGGGACTCCCTCTGACCCTGCCTTTTGAGATGGGGTAGAAAGACGGAGAAGAGGGGTACACCCCCACCTCCACACTCTCTTTCCACCAGACAACGGCCCCTGCCCCAGTCTCTCCAGGGGTCCTACTTTCTGATGGCTGGAAAGGATCAAAACAGTGAGTTAAAAGCAAAAACCCACAGCATTTTCTTCACAATTCCCTCTGCTCTTGAGGAAGGAGGCATGAGCGCTCGCGGAGCTTTCAAGTTGTCTGGAACAGAAGTGGGGCCCTTTCATGGTTCTTCCTCTGTGTTGGAGGCCCTCGGTGCAAAGTGCTATTATTAGCAATGCCTTCACTATCTGCCAAACAGGCTTCCCCACCAAGAAGTAATTAAATGCGTTATTTAGTGCAAAATAACAGCATATATCTGCATCTGCAGCCTCAGACACTGTCACATTCATTTTTGCAATTTTTACAGTTGGGAAGTCTTGGGGCTACATCACATCTAAGTGAGGCGATTAGCCCTGGGGGAGTGGGAGGCAGGATGGAAGGCAAAGGGCAGGCCCTGGCGACATCCTGGCAGTTAGATGAGATGGTTTGTTTGTGGGTTTTAAGGCTGGAAATGGGGGTCACAAAGAGCTGACTCATTGGAAAAGACTCTGATGCTGGGAAAGACTGAGGGCAGGAGGAGAAGGATGAGATGGCTGGATGGCATCACCAGCTCAACGGACATGAGTCTGAGCAAACTCCGGGAGTAGTGGAGGACAGGGGAGCCTGGAGTCACAAAGAGCTGGACACAACTTAGGGACTGAAAAACAACAATGGGGGCTGCAGGAGAGCTGGAAGGACTGAAGCGCCTGGATTTGAGCCAGGCAGGGCTGGGCCGTCCCCCTTGGTGACAGAGTGGAGAACAGGATTAGAGGGTGTGGCCATTCGTTTCCCAGGTGATCTGGACCCTCCAGAAACCCTGGCTCTGGCCTCTGGAGGCTCTGCCTCCTGTTACGGGAGAGATCCTCAACAAGAAGCCTCCTCTCTGACTCTACAGGAGCCAGAAATTGGGCTTTTTTAAGCCTCCATATCGAATGTTTCCTAGCCTTGCTGGCTTGATTTACTAAACAGTCTCAAATCCATCTGCCTCTCTTGCCAGCTCTCGGGGTCATAGTGCAGATTCCATTGGAGCATGGCAAGCGGGGGTTCGAACCTGACTTGCCCACTGCCAGCTCAGTGACCTTGGACTAGGGTCACTAGATTTAATGAATCCAAAATACAAGGTGCCTATTTGAATTTAATATGCAACTTTCAGAACATATTTATACTTTTATACATTCCTTGTTTATCTGAAATTCAAATTTCACTGCTCATTCTGTATTTTCTCTGGCGTCTCTACCTTGAACAAGCTCCTTAACTTCTCAGTTCCTTTCTCTATAATGCAGGGATAATAATAGTACCTACTGCAGGGGTGGTTCTGAGGGTTAAATGAGTTAAAAATGTAAAATACTTATAACAGGAAGATAATAACTATCCACACTCAATTAGTGTATTAGGAAGTGCTTTCTACCTTAAGAACTGCCTTGCAAACTCAACTGATGTGTTATTTTTGCCGCACCTCGCCTCTCCCTGAAGTTCATCAGAGCCAGCAAAGCAGCGAAGTCAGATAGGGGCTGGAGATCAGACCTAAGAGGAGGGGTGGGGGCAGTAACAGGTGACAGGTGGCATCCACAGACTTCCGTCCTGGGCCCGGAAGCAGGCGATGAGTGAGCGTGGAGCAGTTAACCTCACCCAGAGGGAAGGCAGGAGCCGGGTTACGAGTCTGGGAGGGGTCTGCTGGCCTGCAGAGCCTCAGAAACAGACGCAAGTGCCAAGGACTGGTTGTGCGGCAGCTGGGAGGAAGGCGAGAAGTGCTGGCCACCCAGCAGCCTGATTTGAGGGCTCCCAGGAGGGTAGTCATTCACTCACTCGGCAAACATCTACCAGGCAACAATTAGGCACCACATGCTATTTCAAGTTCTCTCCCCAGCTTCTGATGCCAATGCCTGGGATGCCATTAGAACCTCTCTCTGTGGATACCAGACTCTCCCTACACTCCCTGCTAATATCCAGCACCCCGAGCAGGGTGTGAGAGCTTGCCCCATGGCCCAAAGGCTGGGGTTCAGTCCAACCCTGGTACTCCGCCCTGTGTGATCTGTCTGCAGAGGACCCTAGATCTGCTGTGAGGATTGTCGGTGTCTTCTCCCCAGAGCAGTAGGGGAACAGAAAGAGACTCACAGACTTAGAGAAGGAATGTGTGATTGCCAGGTGGAAGGGACAGTTAGGGAGTTTGGGAGTACACACTGCTGTACTTAAAATGGATAAAAAACAAGGTCCTACTGTATAGCGCAGGGAACCCTGCTCAATGTTATGTGGCAGCCTGGATAGGAGGGGGTTTGAGAGAGAATGGATACATGTATGTATATGGCTGAGTCCCTTCACTGTTCACCCAAAACCATCACAACCTTGTTAATCGGCTATACCCTAATACAAATAAAAAGTTAAAGAAACAAAGCAATAAGGGGCTGCAGCTGGGGAGACCTGGGCTGGGGAGACGGGTGGTGGGGTTGGGGCACATGGGCAGTGACAACCTCTCCCAGACAATAAGAATGGATTGTGACCACGCCAACCACACAGGTGAGACACACACACACCGTCAGGTTGCCAGGGAGAAGCCAGACATGAAGGAATCCGTAACACACGGTTCTATTTATGTAAAGTTCAGAAACAGAAAAACCATACCCTACTGTGGAGGGAGCTCACGCACTATAATGAGAAGCAAGAAGCGATTGCCTGGGACCTGGGGGAAGATGGAGATGGGGAGGAAAGGGCCCGTGGGGTCGGAGGGTGCTGGCCGCATCCTGGTCCTTGGCTGAGGGGGTGACCACTCTGAGTTTGCTTTAAAATAATTTCTTAAATGGAACATTTGTCTCATGCCCTTTTCTGAATGTGAGATTTGTTTCATAACGAAAAAAAGATCACAGGAGAGAGAGGAGGCATGAAGGGTCGTTGTCGGGAGGGACCATGGTCTCGGGTCTCATGGTCTACCTTCTTGCAGAGAAGGGCCTCCAGGGAGTCGCAGGAAGCTGACCTCTCCTTGTCCCCAAAGTGAAGCTGGAAAGGGAAGCTGGTTAGTCCCTCTCAAGTGATGTCCCCGACCATGGCCTTCTGGCCTGGGTCAGATTCATTAAAATCCTCCTCGATTCAGCCCTCAGGGTCCAGTGTGGCAAAGAGAAACCCAGGAATTGTGCAGACACCTGGGGTGAGAGAGAAAATTGGGAGCAAGAGGTTGGGGAGAAGGAGGGATGGGGAAAAGGTGGGAGAGTGAGAGAGGAGGTGGGTGTGGAGGGGACCCCCAGATAGAGGTACAGGTCTATGCTCTTAGTCCACTCAAACCTTTCCAAGCCTGTCCCTGCCTCCTGCCCCAGGAGCTGGAATAATTGTTGGACATAACGATCCCCTGGGGGACAACGGCATTTAACAAAAAATTAACTCCAGATCTACTGTCCAACTGTGCTTCCCAAAAAGGCTGACCCCCACCTGTCAGCCCACACCTCAGGCTATGCCAAAGGCAGGTCCCTTTGCCTGTCTTCACCTTAATTCCCAGGTAAGGGACATTTAAGGGCAAGCTCTTCAATGGGCCATAACAATTTACAAGCCAGGCTGTGGAAGTTGTTCTGGAGACCGCAAGGCGGCGGGGGGCAGCCACCCTCTATCAGCTGCCGGAGCCAGAGGGTCAAGTGATGCACTCTCCCTCATTGGAGCCTCATGCCAAACGCAGGGATGCCATCGGGGAAGTAAAGCCTTTTAGCGGCCCGTGCACTTTTCATTTCATGAGTCACCCTCCCATCAGGAAGAGCTGCTCCTGATAGAGCAGCTAGGAGACACTGCTGCCTTCCGAGGCTTTGTTTCCACCCTCCTCTCCTTCCAGCTGGGCTTCGTGCCACTGCCCAGGGCCCAGGCCACTCCCCATCTTGTGGCCCTTTCTGGCAAACACCCTGGAACCATTTCTGTCACTGTTGACAAAGCATCTTTACCCACTATGTCTTCAGGGAGTGCTCAACCATTCAGGATCTGGTGCTAGAACACGCAGGATTCAAACGCAGGCCTGACGGAGACAGCAGACCCTTCCCCCAAAGGGTGAGGCCAGGCAGAGAAAGCCCATGGAACAGGCAGTCTTGAGCCCCCCTTGGAAACCAGACGAGGTGTGAAGAGGGGCGAGGCCTGGCCCTCCTGGGTCTCTGTCCGGTGTGTCCTCTTCTTCAGCTTCACTGCTTCCTCCCTTAGTGGGAACTTTAGGTGAACCTTTGTGCTTGTCCCTCCCTCTTGCTTGTTGTCTCTCCCTGGTCCCTCTCCTTTAGCTCTCGCCACCACGCTCCCCTAGCCCCAACCCTGCCTCTTTGTCTCCATCTCTGTGGTTTTCTACAGAACCGGCCGGATAAGCTGGGAAGAGGAGATGTCATGGGCCCTAATGCCTGGGTTCAGTAAGTACCTGGGTTCAAATCCAGACCTCACTCCCTCGGGCTAAGCCTCTCAGCCTCTCTTGAGCTTCCACTTCTCCTGGTATGTGCGTGTTGTGCTAAGTCACTTCAGTCGTGTCTGACTCTTTGTGACCCTACGGACTATAGCCCACCAGGCTCCTCCGTTCGTGGGATTCTCCAGGCAAGATTACTGGAGTGGGTCGCCATGCTCTCCTCCAGGGGATCTTTCCAACCCAGGGATCAAACCTGAGTCTCTTCAGTTCAGTTCAGTCGCTCAGTCATGTCCGACTCTTTGCGACCCCATGAATCACAGCACGCCATGCCTCCCTGTCCATCACCAACTCCCGGAGTTCACTCAGACTCACGTCCATCGAGTCAGTGATGCCATCCAGCCATCTCATCCTCTGTCGTCCCCTTCTCCTCCTGCCCCCAATCCCTCCCAGCATCAGAGTCTTTTCCAATGAGTCAACTCTTCGCATGAGGTGGCCAAAGTACTGGAGTTTCAGCTTTAGCATCATTCCCTCCAAAGAACACCCAGGGCTGATCTCCTTCAGAATGGACTGGTTGGATCTCCTTGCAGTCCAAGGGACTCTCAAGAGTCTTCTCCAACACCACAGTTCAAAAGCATCAATGGTTCTTTACCACCAGCGCCACCTGGGAAGCCCTCTCCTCGTATAAAACAGGTCTAATGCTCTTTACTTTTCAAGGGTTATTGTAAAGAATAGAATAAATCACACTTTGTAAAACACCTGGCCCAGAATACTGGTCCAAGCAGTGCTAGTGACTGCGGCAGGTTTGGCCCAATCCACCGCAGTCCAGGACCCCCTTTCCATGGTGTGGAGTTTTTGTCTGAGGAGCATCTGCTCAGCCAGTGACCCCACTTTTCAGATCCCCTTTCCATCTGGTGGGGCCACACTTCCCAGCTCTCACCAGCAGAATGTGTGCAGGGCACCTTCCAGGCAGAGAGGTCCAGAGTTGGGAGCACCTTCCTAAGCGTCTCTCCTGTCTGCTGGCTGAACAGGGAGGAGTCAGAGAGCTTAAAGGAGGGCAGAGCCACAGGAGGGAGGGGGCCGGGCCCTCGTGGTCACACCGCAGGCCACCCCAAGAGCAACACTTGCATTAGACTGCAGCTGGGGAGAAGTGAGCTTTATAGGTCAGGCCACTGAGCTGTGTGGATCTGCCTGTTACAGCAGCTTCCATTGCCTCCTCTTATTTTCTCTATTTCCTCCTGGCCCTTCTCTCTATTCCTGTTCGTCCTTCTGCCTAAAAGTGAGGCTGCCACACTCCCCTAGGCCAGCTAGCTCCATGCAGGCCCTCTAACCCTCTTTCTGCCCACTTCAGGCCTGCTTATCCTGCTGCTCAATGTGGGGCTGAAGGCAGGTGTCTTGACTGTCAGGCTCAGGGCAGAGTGGGACCTTCTCTTCAGGTACAAAGTGTGGTCCTAGCCTCAGTGGATGCTGATAGGATGGTCTGGCCATCTAGGGCTCTTGCTTGGCTGTGTGGTCCTCTGGGAACTGGTTTATGGACACCCAAACCACGCTGGACTTCAGAAACCCCCATTTTCCCTCCTGTTACTCAGGGAGAGGGGAGCCAACGGCCACGGGGGCGATTAGACTTGGCCCCCAAATCCTCTCCCTCCCAGCTTTTCATCTTCCAGGGGCAGACCCTCCATGGGTTCTTCCTGCTCCCTCCCAGTGATTGTGGGCTGGGGGGCCCTCGTGAATCTTCACCATTTCCTGTGATACTTCCTTCTTCCCAGACTCACCTGGCCCCTGCCTTGCTTCTCCTGACCTCTCCCCACCTCTGCCTAACTTTTTGTCTCTGTTCCCCACTGCCCACCCCCAAGGTTCTCCCACGGGGATTCTCTGGCGCCGATGCCCATGTCCTCCTTGAAACAGAAGCACAGCAAGAGTCTTGGAAAGGTCACTTCCTGGGGGACAGGCTTTCTCCTGGCCTTTACCCTGGCAACACATGCAGTCCCTGCAGGAGACGGTGGCAAATTGGATAAAAATCTGCCTGTGGCAGACTCACTTTCCTAGGATTAGGCAGACTTTCACGCTAGCTCACCCTGGAGGCTGCCCTGAGTTACCCGTACCTGACGGCTAGCGGGCAGTGTCTTCCCTCCTTGGCCTTCTCGCCAGGCTCCTGCCTCAGTTACCCAGAGCCCTCAGCACACCTCTACCCCTTGGCTACCCCCCTCCCAGCTGGGAGCCCTGGACCCCTATTTGCCAAACCATGACCTACCCTTTCTTATGATTTCTGATCTGTATTCATTTTCTGAGAAAAAAAAAAGTGTGGCTTTTTTGTATTTATGTGTTTATTTTTGGCTGTGCTGGGTCTTTGTTGCTGAGTGAGAGCTTTCTCTAGTTGCGGCGAGCAGGGGCTACTCTCTAGCTGCGGTGCAGGGGTTTCTCATTTCGGGGCCTTCTCTTGTTGCAGAGCACAGGCTCTAGGGCTCCTGGGCTCAGTGGCCCATGGACTTAGGTGCCCCGTGGCATGCGGAATCTTCCCAGATCAGGGGATTGAACCGGTGTTGTCTGCACTGGCAGGCGGACTCTCAACCACTGGACCATCAAGGAAGTCCAAAAAAAAGTTTTTAACATTTAAAAAATTTTATGTATGAAGAGTTAGCATCGCATGATCCATTCGAGGAGGATCGCTCCATCCAGCTTAATGATGCCTGTATCCTTTGTGCACTGTCAGAAACCTTGGCACACGTGGAAGCTGTATTTCCAGATCAGATTGTGCCAGTTTGAGCAACTGTGGCAAGAGTGAGAGCTCTAACCCAACTTTCTCCAGCAAAGCTGCTGGCAACCCAGCTTGTTTACAGGGATGTGCTCAGTCGCTCAGTCGTGTCCGACTCTTCGCTACACCATGAACTGTAGCCTGCCAGGTTTCTCTGTCCATGGGATTTTTCCAGGCACGAATACTGGAGTGGGTTTCCATTTATGAAGCAAAAGGCTGGAAAGATTTCTCAGACTAACCTCCTAGACTCTGGTTTCCAGTCTCTTCTCTCTACTAACCGAGGTTTAGCTCTGATAACCCTGATACGGTGTTGTGCAGGAGGAGCTGGACCAGCCCCTCTGGACCAAGAGCTTGGCGACTGATCATATCCATAACCACGGGTGGGTCACTCACCTGGGAATTTTGACCTGCTCAGCCCTGCTCTCGAGGACTCCTTCCAGGAGATGGGCACACGGGCAGCTGAGGGCAGCAGAGGGTACTTGGGCATATGGTGCTTGAGGCCCACGGTGGAGTGTGTGGGGGAGCAGTCTGTGCAGTTTCATTGAGGACAGAGCCAGGCTCAGCAAGAGCTTCACGCAGGGGAAGGAGATCGGAGCTGAGTCTTGAAGCCTGGCTAGGATCCGGCAAGTGGCGGGAGACCGCAGCAGGGAGGGTGTTCCAGGGGGAGGGCACAGCGCTGAGCATGGAGCCTGAGGGGAGGGGACGGGGAGGAAGTGGGGGGGTGGGCAGGGTGGGAAGGCCGAGCCAGCCCTGCTAAGGGGTCTGCACCTTTTTCTGAGGGTGGAGGGAGGGGCCACTGAAGGGAGTTCAGGAGTAACCGGATCAGATGTGTTGGTTTCCTTTGCTCCACAATCCTCTTACTTCTTCTTTTTTGTAAATGAGCCTTTTATTTTCATTTATTTATTTGGCCACGCCAGGTCTCAGTTGAGGCACGCAGGATCTTTGACCTTGGTTGCAGCGCTCGGGATCTTTAGTAGCAGCATATGAGCTCTTAGCTGCCACATGTGGGATCTAGTTCCCTGACCAGGGATCGAACCTGGGCCGCCTGCATTGGGAGCAGGGAGTCTTAGCCACTGGACTGCCAGGGACGTCCTAACCCTCTTACTTCTATGCTGACATCTTCACTGAGTCCCAGCCCCTGACTCAAGTGCGTGACACGTGCGGATGGATACCACTCACTCACGACTCTCGCGTAGTCCTTAGAATAAAATCCATGCTCTTTGGAGGGTGCCCTGCAGGCTCCTGCCCGCTTGGCCCATCTCACCCCGGAGGCGCCCCTGTTCCCGCCGTTTAGGCCCTCCTTAGGACTTGGCACAGCTCCCGAGCTCAGTGTTGCTTTGTGGCCTGGGCTGGGGCCGCTCCCTCCTCCTGGGCCCTGTTTCCCCACTGCCCCCTCGCCACCACACCCACTCTTGCTCTTGGTCGGCTCCTCACAGGAAGGTCTTGGTCACAATACCCCTACTTGAGAGATTTCCTGAACACACAGCCGAAGGAGGATCCTATCGCTAACATTCTCTCTTGTATGAGCTCCTTTCCTTTGCAGCATTTAACCCGGTCTGTCATTATGTAAGGGCTTCCCAGGTGGCGCTAGTGGTAAAGAATCCGCCTGCCAATGCAGGAGACATAAAAGATGCAGGTTCAATCCCTGGGTCGGGAAGATCCCCTGGAGGAGGGCATGGCAACCCACTGCAGTGTTCTTGCCTGGAGAATCCTATGGACAGAGGAACCTGCTGGGCTACAGTCCATAGGATCACCAAGAATCGGACATGGCTGAAGTGACTCAGCACGCACGCACGCACGCACGTCATCATGTAACTGCGGTTAGTCTGGAGTCTGTCTGCTCCACTAGACTACAACCTAGGCTGGGAGATTGTGGCTTTTGTCTTCTACCGCGTCTCCAGGGCCTGGTACCAAGCCTGACTCAGGTTCCATGACTATTTGGTGAGTGGATGAAGGAGGTTTAAATCTCTCCTCAGTCCCAGGCTCCCAAAGGCAGGAGTTCATCACCCTTTTCAGCCTTGGACCCTCCAGCCCTGCCCAGAGCGGGGACTGCATTGCCCCCCTTCTCCTCCCCCAGGGTCAGAGCTGGAGCACAGGACACAGCGGGTGCGGCAGCTGGGGCGTGCTCGTAGATCAGGACCCACAGGACCCTCTAACCGACAGAGCCAACGCTCAGCACAGGAAATCTCCAAGGAAACCCTGCCAGTGCCCTGAGCGTGGCCTCAAGCCCCAGCCACTTGTTTGCAAAAGGACACATTTTCTCCTATCTTGAAAGCTATCTCAGTGCTCACTTTCCTGCATCCACCTCGATGAAACATAGCATGGCTTAAACACCAGGGCTGTGTGGTAATACTCAAACTCAGACACACACACATATACAGACGCACCCTGGACACATCCCTACTTCCACCCTGCAGCTCAGCAATCTTCTCTTTTCTTTTTTTTCTTTCTCTCTCTCTTTTTAATTTGGCTGCTCCACAGGCTTCCCAGGTGGCCCAGTCATAAACAATCCGCCTGCCAATGAGGAGATTCAAAAGAGACAGATTCGATCCCTGGGTTGAGAAGATTCCCTGGAGAAGGGCATGGCAACCTTACTCCAGTATTCTTGCCTAGAGAATCCCATGGACAGAGGAGCCTGGCGGGCTACAGTCTGTGGGGTTGCAAAAGAGTCAGACACGGCTAAGTGACTGAGCATGCTCCAAGTCTTAATTGCAGCATGTGGGATCTAGTTCCCTGACTAGGGATCGAACCCAGGCTCCCTGCATTGGGGCTCAGAGTCTTAACCACTGGACCACCAGGGAAGTCCCTCTTTGTTCTTTTCTGTGTTCACCTCTCTGGCCCACCCTCTGTGTCTGGCTCCACCTATTTCAGTCCCCTCTCTCTGTTTTTGTCTCTGTCAATCTGGGTCTCTTTCCATCTGCCTCCATCACTGTCTGTGTCTCTGCTTCTCTCTGCCGTATCTTACATCTCTCTTCTGCCACTGTCCATTTGTATGTTTCTCTCATTTTGGAGTCTCTGTTTGCCCCTGCCGGCTCTCCCCTCACTACGGAGCCTTCTGGGCCTCACCTCCCCATCCTTCTAGCTCCGTAGCAGCCCGTCTCTCTGTGAGCCACTAGCTCACACTTTGTAAGCTCCCAAGGCAATCACAAAAAGAAGAAAGGGAGGAAGCAGGGAAATGGAAGCAAGTGGTGGGCCGGCAGTGTGAAGTCACGCTGAATAAACACGCAGCTGTCCCTTGTATCTCTCCTTGGCAGGAAGAAGCGCAGGGCGGTGGTGTGTGTGTGTGTGTGTGGCAAGGAACAGTGGGCATGGAAGGAGATAGATGACAAGGCCCAGGTGAGAGAGAGGGAGTTGGGGGCAGCAGACAAGACTGGAAATTAAAGGGGATGGAAGTTTCCATGACCTCTGCTTCCTGGCAGTGGACATTGATTACTAGAACAGGGAGTTGTTTTGAGTCTAAGATAACAAAAGGATAAAATAAGAAACCATGGGAAGAGCAGTGAGTGAGTGTAGGTGTGTGTGTGTGAGCTGTGTTGTAGTAATTAGTGCTATTTGCTATCAAGTTCTAGGTTTCTGGCTTCCTTGAGTGGCATCACCTAACTGGTTCTAGCCAATGAATCGGAGAAGGCGATGGCACCCCACTCCAGTACGCTTGCCTGGAAAATCCCATGGATGGAGGAGCCTGGTAGGCTGCAGTCCATGGGGTCTTGAAGAGTCAGACACGACTGAGTGACTTCCCTTTCACTTTTCATTTTTCACTTTCATGCATTGGAGAAGGAAATGGCAACCCACTCCAGTGTTCTTGCCTGGAGAATCTCAGGGACGGGAGAGCCTAGTGGGCTGCCGTCTATGGGGTCACACAGAGTCGGATACGACTGAAGTGACTTAGTAGTAGCAGTAGTAGTAGCCAATGAATAGAAAAGAATGCACCACTTCTGGGCAGAAGGATTTTTTCCTAAGTACTTTGTTAAATTAAAAAAAACAACAAACTATTTTTTGATCACAGCCCTCAGTGTGTAAGATCCTAGTTCCCCAATCAGGGATTGAACCCACGCATCCTGAAGTGAAAATGCGGAGTCTTAACCTTTGGGAAGTCCTGGGCAGAAGGACTTAATTGCCAGTGTGAGATCTTTCAGAAGACTTCTTTCTCGCTGACACAGTGACCAGCACAGGTGTCAGTCGGGGTCCTAGAGTGACTACCAGGAGCAGAGGCTGTGATGGGCAGGAAAGAAGTCTCTGCTTTTTGAAGCCACCGAGATTTTGGAGTTGTCTGTTTATGAAGTATAGCCTTACCTCCCGTGACTACTACTGTATATATATGTTGGTGACTGTGTATATATTTGTACTTGAGTGTAAAGTGAGCAAGCATGTTTGTTTAAGTGTTGTGTACGTGCCTACATATATTTGGAGCTTTATATATATGCAAGCGTGTGTGTTTACGGGTGTGAGCGAGTACAAGTCTCTGTATTTTTGGTCCATGCCCAGCCGTGGGCAAAGAAGGAAAGTTTCCCTTGCTGTCTTCTCACCTCCTGTTTCATTTAGAAACACAAAGGGCCGCGTTTTGGTCCCAGCTTGTCTCCTCGTCACATTTCCAGCTCTCATCCGCGTCTCCTCTTCCTAGCAGCGGCCACTTTCTTCCTGCCTGCAGGCTCCAGGATGGCTACTGCTTGGCATGGTTTTTCTCTTCCCCTAGTCCAGGCTCTGCAATGGGCAGGGGACCCAAGACCACTGCTCTGGGGTTTGTCTGCTGGAGCTAGCGGAAAGAAGCCCCTCCTCTCTGTGGGGAGATGGACACAGGAAGGGCTTAAGTGGGGGCTCTCCTGGCTCTGGAGGAAGGGGTAGCCGGGCAGAAGGAAGTGGAGCTGAAACAAAGAAACAAGATCCAGGGCTGCTGCCTCTTAACAGTCACACTGGGGGAGGGTTTTATCAGCTTGCTCACCAAGGTGGTATAGCCTGGCAGCTAGGGCGTGGGCTCCAGGGCTGAGCTCTGTGGACTGCCTGGCCCAGACTCCCAGCCCTCTGGCTTGGGGTAGGCCCCAGCACTGGGGAGCCACACAGGAGACAGAGGGAGGGCTAAGAGTGAGGCTGAGGAGTTTAGCCTCCTGACTTGCTCCCTGTGAGCCACACGGAGGGCTGGCTGCATCCCTCCACACCGAGCGTAGCTCCTGTCCAGCTGCCCCTCCACATGGCTCTCCCTCCTCAGGCCTGGCTCCCACCATCGCCAGCCCTGGAGCTTCTCCACCCCTTGCTAACTCCCCTAGACCCTAGCTACACCTTTGCACCTTGCCCACACCTTTTAAAACTCTGTCTGAGTTCCTCAGTTTGGCAGTCCCCTCCATTTCCAGCTAGACCTTGATTATTACTAAGATGCCGATATATCCAGATAAAACTATAATTCAAAAAGATACATGCACCCCTAGGTTCATGGCAGCACTGTTCACAATAGCCGAGACATGGAAACAACATGCGTGCACACACACACACTCACACATACACACACACACTCACACACACACTCACACACTGGAATACTACTCAGCCATAAACAGGAATGAAATAATGCCATTTGCCACAACATAGACAGACCTGGAGATGATGATACTAAGCAAAGCAAGTCAGAAAGAGAAAGACAAATACCAGTATGATATCGCTAACACGTGGAATCTAAAATACGACACAAATGAACATATCTATGAAACAGAAACAGACCCACAGACAAAGAGAGCAGACTTGTGGCTGCCAAGGGGTGGAGTGAGGGAGGGATGGGCTGAGAGTGGGCTGGGGGGGGTTAGCAGACGCAAACTATCATGTATGGGTTGGAGAAACAACAAGGTCCTGCTGCAGACAGGGACTCTATTCAATATTCTGTGATAAGCCGTAATGGAAAAGGATATGAAGAAGAACGTATGTATATAACTGAATCACTTTGCTGTACGGCAGAAATTAATACACCATTGTAAATCAATTATACTTCAATAAAAATTTTTTAAAATATGAATGAGTGCCACTCCCACAGCCAGCCTCAGGGTTTTCTCACTGGGTCTCTCTGCTGCCCCCGACTTGGCGCCTCCCTTCCCTCTCCTCCCTCCCCAGCACAGCACTCAACTCTGACAATTCCTTCTTGGCTCCTTCTGACCTTGGCCCTTGCTGGACAGTCTCTCCTGGACAGTTGCCTCTACTCTCCCTCGGGATTTCAGCCACCAAAAACATTGCTGCTCCAGCCCTCATCCATGGGGCTCAGGCCAGAGTATCCAACTACCCCCAGATAGTCGGTCCAGGCATTCTCAGGTACCTCCAACTCAATTGCTCCAAACTGGACCTCTTCCCCTAAGTCTGCTTTTCCTCCCACCTGATCCTCTGGCGAGGGGCCAGACTGTACCCTCAACATCCAGGCCAGACACCCAGGAATCAGCCTTGACTTCGATTTTGCTCGCTCTGTTTTCATTCTCTTAGGTCCTGATGGCTTTGAGCACCGGAATATTTTTGACCCTCCCTTTTCCCCAACCCAGTCCTTATTACCCTGACGAGGCTCCCCACTGTTCCCCTGGACTGCAGTAGCCTCCTAACTGGCCTCTCAGTCTCTGTCCATACCCCCTGCCTCCAATCCATCCCGTATTACAAATCTAAAGTTGTTACATCCTTTTGCTCAAAACCTTTCAGTGGTTCCCTACCGTGAGCTTCTTAGATAGAGAACAAGACCTCTGTGATCTGAGTCCTGCCTCTTTCTCCTGAAATCTCTCTGCTCCTGCTGAAACTTCACCCCAGGAATACAGAGCCGTTTCCCCCACCCTCCATGCCTCTCTGCCTTTGCTATGTTGTCCTCTTCTGGCTGGAATTCCTTCTCTCCCCACCTCCACCCCGCCAACTCTGGCCTAGCCTGGACAACCCCCACTGCTTGTTTTTGTTTTTAAAGTCTTTATTTAATTTATTATAATATTGCTTCTATTTTGTTTTGTGGTTTTGGCTGCAAGATATATGGGGTCTTAGCTCCCTGACCCTGGATCGAACCCACACCCCCTGTATCGGAAGGCAGAAGTCTTAACCACTGAACCATCAGAGAAGTCCCCACCACTGCTTGTTAAAGACGGTTTTGGTGTCACCTTTGGTAGAGGCAAAGTAGCCAGATTAAAAAAAAAATCTCAGTGGCAATGAACTGGAGGGGGTGTATGAAGCAGAGATGGGCACTTGGCCATTGGTTGGCAGGGGCGGAGGCGGGGAACCAGCACATGAAAAATAACCAACATTTTGACTGCTTTCTCTGCACTCTTCCTTCCCTGATGCTTTCTGTAACTTTCCAGGACTGAGATTTCCCCAGGTTTGATGGTGGTTAAAGCCTTGCAGCTTCGAGGCTGTAGCACACTGATCTCCTCACTTAACCTCTCTGTGCTTCTGGAGTTGGCCTCTCTGCAGAAGGTTCTCCATGGCTCTCTGTTTCCAGGGGCCCTGGGGTTGGGTAATAAGCAGTTGCTGAAAAGAACTGTGAAGGTTTGACTTGGAAGCAGCGGAGTTTCTCTCCTCTGGAGGGCTTGAGGCTGTGCTTCCGGCTTCCAGTGGACACAATGAGCCAGAGGTGTAGGCAAGAGATCTTTTGTTCCAGTGGCGACAGCTCCACCTCCAGGAACCCAACCCTCCCAGAGGCCACTGCTACGGGCCTCAGCTCCTTCTATCTCCTTCTCTGCAGTTTTCTACCATCAAAGCTGCAGGCAGATCTGAACTGGGGCTGAGGAAGGGCCATCCACGGGTGTCCATCCCAAGTCCATTTATTCTGAACCTGGGGGTGGGGCGCGGGGGGCGCGGCCAGGGAGGGGCGACCGACTCAGGTTGTGACAGGCCCCTACCTCAGCTAGGTTTCATCCCCACTTTAGCTGATAGAGGGTCTTATCTGCTCCAGCGACCCCCAAGTCTCCCGCCCCGTTCTCCGAGGAGTTTGCCTTGGCCTTTCCAGAACAATAGCTGTCTCTCTCGGCTGGTTCCAGAGAGGAGCTGGGGTCGGAAAGACCCTGAGCACTAGGGGGAGGGGGAGGGAAACGATTTAAAACAGGGAAGAGGGGCAAGGCAGAGGGAGAGATGGGAAAGGCACAAACTGACTTGGGCAGCTCCGGAAGGCAGAGCCTCTGGCCTTCAAAGACTTGCTTCGATTCTGGGGAAATCAGCCCAGCAAGAAGCCTTTCTCTTGCCCTGCCTTGGGGAGCAGTTTTCAACCAGGGACATTATTTATGAAGGCAAGGAGAGGGAGGAGTTGAGAACGGGTTACGTGGGTCCAGCCGTCATGGAAACAGACTCCAGGGTGCTGGACCCTTAGCCGCCTGCAGCCCCGCCCCGCCCCGCTCCGCCCCTTCGCGCGAGCACCCCAGCCGTGGGCGCCCCCGCGCCGCCAGCAGAGGCTCAGCACCTCGCCGCGGGGTTCTGCTCCAGGGGTCTGGGAGCCCAGCCCAGCAGCTGAGCGAGGCCAAGGGGAACAGAGATGAGTGTTCTGACCTCTGGGCCTGCCCATCTGTCATCTCCTGGCACATCCATCACTTGTCCATGTGTGCAGGTTCCTTCAGCTCGCTCCCTGTATCCTGTGACCCACCATGGTTACCTGGGCGACAGCAGCATCTGGGTGTCCATCCTGAGCCCATTGTCTTTATTCTAGTCTCTTCTTTTCAGGAAGCCCTTCTTCAGGATATCCCTCTGCTTTGTCTCACTAGGCACCGACCCTGCCTCTCATTTCCCTGCCCATCTAGGGTCAAGGCATCTATCATGGCTCCTGGATCAGTCCTTCCAACTGCCCTGTGTTGTCTCCGAAACTGTCTCTCTCCATCAATCTATACATATCTACACATCTATTACTCGGGCGGCTGCCTATACATCATGCGGGCCCATTATCCATCATTTATCTGCATATGTATCATTCATGCTTCCAGCCATCTATTATCCAGCGCCTCTCTTGCCATCTCTTTGATGTGGTGTGTTCTGCCATCAAGGGTTAAGGTTGTCAGACCTGCTTCCCCCAAATCCCAGAGAACAAAGGGACCTGGAGGGAACAGAAAGGCCATCCTGGGGGGGCAGTTAAGAGAGCCCGGGGGGCTCGGAGTTTAGAGGAGAGTGGAAAGACGTGGAGCTGCACCAGCTGAGGCTGATCTGCTGGGAAGTCCATTCATTGTCTCACTGTCCCCCTCTCCTATTTCTCCCAAAGGATCGAGGGGGCACGGCACGGGTTTGGTTTGCAGCAGGAGGGCCCTGGGCTATAGACACAGTTGCCGTTGCTGCTGAAAGGGAGGAGCTTTCTGGGGGAAAGGCAGAATGGAGACGGTCCAGACGTGGCTAGTCACGGGGTCAGGTGCAGAGGAAGCTGCGACTGGGGCCAAGAGAGCCCTAGGCTAGATACACCTCCGCCTCCACCTCCGTGTGGCACACACTTCTGGGGCACAGGATTTTGCAGGAGGGGCTGATTTCCTTTGGCTGAGGAATACTTACCTAATCACAGCCGCACACATCCCTGCGGGCCAGCGTCTCACGTTGGTTTTATAAGCATCACTCCTTATGTTGTGGGTAATACTGCTTCTTTTCCCCTGAGCATGGTTAGCTGGAGGAACTGGTAAGACTGCAGCTCCTCTGCACCTCTGGTTTTCACACCTCCTGTTTCCTCCAGCACGCCTTGCCTCTCTGTGCCCCTCTCAGGCGCACAGAAGCTGCGAAGGGAAGTGGGAGGGCCCTGTGGACACCCTGGGCGGAGCTCCGTCTCATCCATTTCTGTGGCTTCAGTTCTTAGCTCAGTCCTGGCAGGAAACTCAGGCAAGGCCGGCTGTAGGACTGAGACCTCTCCCAGAGTTTTCCAGCAGGCATCTGGCTCTCATGGCATCTCCCCAGGCCCTGCACCTCCTGAGGTGCTCGGGGTCACCTCGCGAGTGAAGAATGGGTGACATTCTCACTTTCATCGTCTTCCTTGGGGGTTCTTGGTAGGGCAGTACCCCGTGTTTCCAGGGCAGGCTGGTGGGAGGGCCAGACATTCAGAGGATGGTTTATGAGACCACCAACTTCATTTTATTTTATTTGGCCACTCCATATGGCATGTGAGATCTTAATTCCCTGACCAAGGATCCAACTTGAGTTTCCTACATTGAAATCTAAGGCCCTCAGCCTCCCAACTTCAATCAAGGATGGGAATGTACCTGTTCTCTTTTGCCTGACTGGAAGCCAAACACCCCAACTCCCTACGTTGCTTTAGTTTATGAGGTTATTTGCATCCAAATTTGCCGGGAGTGGGAGGGCCTGGAGGTGAGAGACATAGGGGATGGCCTTGTGTGGGCCTCCCTCCTCATAGCTCCAAGGGTTAAAAAGCACTTAGCAGCAGCACATAATAAAAGCAAATGTAAGAGAAAGAATATCCTAAGGATTTAATAAACTGCAAACAAAATTATCACGATTCTTTTCCTAGCCAGTTGAGTTTTCAGTGATTAAGAAAATACAATTTCCTGTAATTAAATCTTAACAAAAAATGTTATTAAAAACACTCTGTCCCAGCTCCCATCATAATTGCATGCTCTCCTAGAACAGTAAACAGAATTAGACTTTTCAGCGTACATGCTAATCCACGTGTCATTTTGATCAAATTTGTACTAATAACCTATCTTCTTATTCGGAGACAGGGAAAGAAGGCAAGAAAGAGCCAGGCCCGGGGGGCAAGAGTAGATTCCGGCGGGAGAGTGGGAAGCCAAGAGTGCTGGGGTTGGGCTCCCATGATAACTGTTAAATTTGTTGAGCACATACTCATGCTATGCTCTGTGCTAAGCATGTTACAGGTATAATTTCACTCACTCCTCACACGCCCTGGAACCATAGTTGTCCTCACTTACAGACAAGGAGCTGGAGAAGGACATGGCAACCCGATCTAGTATTCTTGCCTGGGAAATTCCATGAACAGAGGAGCCTGGTGGGCTACAGTCCATAGGGTTACGGGAGAGTCAGACACAACTTAGTGACTAAACAACATCACTGTCAAAGAGACTGATGCTCAGGGAGGTCTAGTAACTCACCCAATGTCACTCACAGCTGGGTTAGAACCCTCGGAGCCCAGACCCAAAGCCCTTTGGTGTAACCTGGGTCTGGAGTGTGGCTCAGGCCCTCCTGGGACCTGAGCTATGCCATTGGATGGGAACATTCTCTGTCCTCGGGAGCTGGCCTGCCTGATTTTGCAGAGGATTGATGCTAACTGGGAGGAGGAACTTCCTCACACTGGGCCACCATACAGGACTTCGAAACAAGGGAGACTGACATCTCCTTTGAGAAGTTTCTTTTCCTTTCAAAAAAGCCAAGCAGAGGGAGAGGAGCTTGTGGAGGGCCTGGTGTGAGGGCAAAGGGATGGTTTCTGTATGGTGCAGGGTGCCAGCTCTGCTAATGGCCCTGGGGCCCAGCTGAGGACATTCTAGCACAGTTAAGAGTCTGGTGTGGAGCCATGGAGGTCAAAACTTGTCTTCCTGCACCTGTGCATCTCCGTGTGTGTTTACGTGTGTACGTGAGTGCACAGGAGATGTCAGGGAGAGGGCACATGTATGAAGGTGTATGTGACTGTATGTGCATGGGTGTGTCAGTGTCTGATGTGGGTGTGGGCATGCACGCACACACCCCTGGGGTTCGTCCCTAGTAGAGGGGGCCGGAGTCAGCCCAGCACAGGAGCCCTGGCTCTTATCCAACTACAGCAGCCTCAGTCCCTGCAGGCTTCATCCCCTCAAAGACATGCCTGAAATTATCCCCAGCACTAACACTCCTGCATGCACACAGGCACCAGTGTCTCTCTCTCTCTCCTTCCCAGTCCACTAATTGGCTCTCCTAATTAAATTCCTGCTGGGATGGAAGGGGCGGGCTTTCCTGTTCCCCAATTCTCTGGGGACCAGGTTTTGCTGACCCAGAAGTTTGCATCCATCATCCACACCCCCCCCCCACCCCACAGCCCTCGCTCCTGCTCAGAGAAGCATGGGTCCCAGGAAGAGGGTGAGGGGTCTCCTTGTGTAGGAGTCAGTGAACACTTACAACCTGTTTGCCCTGTGCCCAGCACTAGGTGTTGTGGGGGAAAAAGTGGGACGACAATGACCAAGACAAGTGGATCCTCTATTTTAAGGCTCCTCCTCCCAACCCCTCCAGCTCTGAACCTTGCTCACACCCCATATCCTATCCCTCCAACCGCCCCCAGGCAGCAACCTACCTCTCCCATCTTATCTTCCGTGTTTCGCTGCACAGAGTTCCACTTTGCCAGATGGCTCACTCATGCCTGGGAACTCCTGGGCCCCCCTTGGCCCCTAGCTCCTGCAACCTCCTTGCTGCATCTGGAAGTTTTCATCAGACTGGCATCTCCTCCAGGGAGCCCTCCCTGACTACCGCCGCATCTCTGTTCTCTGGATACCTGCTGGACTCTTGTCTGTGGAGGCCGACCATTGGGCTTTGGTGTATGCTGTGTGCTAAGACTGTTTCCCTTTTTACAGGCATTTCCTGCCTCGCTAATGAGAATTTAAACCCTTTGAAAGAAGAAGCTCATTCTTGTGCCTCTTCTTGTGGAGCTCAGCAGTGTATGCAGCACAGACAGGGAGCTCCAAGAATCTCTGTGCAGTGACCAGAAGAGGAAGAAGATGGAGGAGGCAGGAGCTTGCCGTTCTCGCCCCTGGGGAGCTCTGTGCAATGTAGAACTCCTGCCCCCTGAATCTCACACTGCATGGGCCTTGGATGTCTTCTCTGAGGTCTCCCCACAAGTGGAGCCTAAGATAGGAGTTCTTTGTGGATGGCTTAATGTGGGAACAGGAGAGCAGGGGCAGCCAAGGCTAGGAGAGAAAATCAGGTCATGGTGAGGGGCAACCTGCAGGAGACTGGGGCACAAGCAGCACCAGGGAGCTGACCCCTGGGCATCATCTCCTCCTCAAGCAAGAAGTCATTGGCAGCCTGGAGCCAGGGTGGATCTATTGACCAAGAGTCATTCTCCTGAAAAAGGAGCAGTTGTGAGAGAGCCCTTAGCGGCTGGAGCTGGATGTACTAGCCTGATAAAGGCAATCTGGATGCACCAACAGCATCCACTACCTCCCCCAGAATGCCCTTGACAATAGGTAACCATGGTTTGAGTCTGTCCCAGAGGTGTGTAGAAGGGAGGACAGAGAGACACTGGTGCCAAGCTGTCAGCCTATGGGGCACCACCAAGGTAACCGTCAGGAGGGTTTTATGTCAGTTTTGCACTGAATTAGCCCCTTTCAAGGGCTTCCCAGGTGGCGCTAGTGGTAAAGAACCTGCCTGCCAATGCAGGAGACATTAAGAGACGTTAGATCCCTTCTGACTCAGGGATCGAACCTGAGTTTCCGGCAGTCCCAGCATTGGCAGGCAGATTCTTTCCCACGGAGCCACCTGGGAAGCCCTGGCCAATAGAGACCAGAAAGCGGGAGAATAGTGACCCTGAGGTTGTCTATTCCCCTGGCTCTCTACCTGTGAGGTCAACCTGGGCTGGAGGAAGATCACTGCTCCTCTTAAGGTGGCCTGTTCTCCACGACTCTCTCTTCTCTGAGTTCCAGTAACCCTCATCCCTTTGATCTTTGAGCTCCATTGCTGCCACTCCTGGGTTTCTTTGATTTCCCCTGTGGGCTCTCTAAGTCACACCCATACTTTTGTACATAATTAATTATTATGTACAAAGTTGATTCTTTTGTACATAGTTGAGTTCAGTTCAGTTCAATCACTCAGTTGTGTCCGACTCTTGAGACCCCATGAATCGCAGCTCGCCAGGCCTCCCTGTCCATCACCAACTCCCGGAGTTCACTCAGACTCATGTCCATCGAGTCAGTGATGCCATCCAGCCATCTCCTCCTCTGTCGTCCCCTTCTCCTCCTGCCCCCAATCCCTCCCAGCATCAGAGTCTTTTCCAATGAGTCAACTCTTCGCATGAGGGGGCCAAAGTACTGGAGTTTCAGTTTTAGCATCATTCCTTCCAAAGAAATCCCAAGCCCTCCTCAAATTATCCTAACTTGAGTGAGTTACCTACTTCCTAGTGACATCTCGACTAACACAGGGTTTTTATAGCCACAAGACTTCTTAACTGATGTGACCCTTTATTCCCGAGCTGACTTGAATGGGTCTCACAACCAGCAGAGCCTGGCTGGGACTGTCCCTACAACTGCTGACCCTGTGGGATCCTCAAGTCCCGCCTGTGATGGCTGTTCACAGCTGATGTGGGTGGGGCCCTCGCTTTGGAGCTAGACAGACTTGGACATGAAACCCCATCCTTCTTGGTTTTAGTTGTGGGAATTTCTCTCGGCAAGTCATGTATTCTTTTTGCACCCCGTGTTCATCATTGGTATGATAGGCACAAAATGCGTGCCTTGCAGAATTGCAGTATGGTTTGGAGATACTGTTAATGAAAAGCCTATCTAGAGAATGAAGAATTTTTTTAATATATCTGTATCTATCTGTTTATCTATATATCAATATATGAATGAACAGATATTTAAGATATACTATGAAGTTTTAAAATCACAACGTATGGCATTCAGTAAAAATCAGTCGGCATACCAAGAGACAGGACCAGATCACTTTAGTTACGAGAAAAATAGAAACTGACCCACAAGTGATCTGGATATCCAGGACTTAAAACCAGCTGTGGTTAATATGTTCAAGAAACCAGAAGAAAAGATTAAACATGAAAAACTTCAGGGAGTTCCTCTGCAGAGCTTTGTTATACTTTGTTACAGTATTGTTTCTATTTTCTGTTTTGGTCTTTTTGCAGTGAGGCATGTGGGATTCAGCTCCCTGACCAGAGATTGAACCTGAACCCTCTGCGCTGGAAGGCGAAGTCTTGGCGAAGTCTTAACCACTGGACCACCAGAGAAGTCCCTCCATGAACTTGTTTTTTTTTAAGATCCCACATATAAGTGATATCGTACAGTATTTGCCTCTCTCTGTCTGACACTTCATTCAGCACAATGCCCCCAGGTTCTGTCTATCCTGTCACAAGTGCAAGATTTCCTTCTTTGCATGGCTGAATAATATTCCCTCAGTTTCTTTATCCGATCTTCTGTTGATGGTGTTGGGATAAGAGTATGTTTTTATTCATCTGTAGGAGATTTGGAAAGATGAAAAGCTGTATGCACGAGTATAGGATAACTCGGGATAGGAGTAAGTCTTTTCACTGTAAACCTTTCTGTGTTGGGTTGCTTTTTGAGCCATATGAATGTATTACCAGTTCAAAGCAAGCAAATAAAAACAAGTGCCTTTGGGGACTTCGCTGGTTGTCCAGTGGCTGAGACTTTGCTCCCAATGCAGAGGGCCTGGGTCTGATCACTGGTCAGGGACCTAGATCCCACATGAGGCCACTAAGAAATCTTGCATGCTACAACGAAGATCGAAGATCCCGAGTGCCAAAATTAAGACCTGGTGCAGCCAAATAAATACATATTTTTAAAAAGCGCCTTCACTTATTTGCAATAAACTATAGCTAGCCTAATTTCGTTTTGAGGCAGTGTATTTTGATTACTAGTTTGGTTCCTTACATTAAACCCAAACCTACCTTTCTATAGGTGGCGCTAGCGGTAAAGAGTCCGCCTGCCAATGCAGGAGACATAAAAAGATACAGGTTCGATCCCTGGGTCGGGAAGATCCCCTGGAGGAGGAAATGGCAACCCACTCCAGTACTCTTTCCTGGGAAATCCCATGGACCAAGGAGCCTGGCGGGCTACAGTCCATGGGGTCTCAAAAGAGCTGGACAGAACATCAACCACCTTTCTGTAAGTTGCAAGCACGATCCTTGCTCATTCCTAAAGAATGCCAGTCCACCCAGTCTTTCAGGTGACAGTTACATGGCTTGCTGCACTATCTTCTGTGTTCTGGTTAAATACACTCAGATATTTTTGTTGTTCTCATCTGACACAGTTTCCAGGCACTTACATTTCTGATCACTTTCTTCTGAACTGGTTAATGTTTACCAGTGTACTTCTTACATGATGCCCAGAACACAGCACAACAGGTGAGCTGGGTTCTCACCACATTGAGACTATCACCTCCTCTAATATAGTGGTTTTATTTCTTTTTACATAATCTAAAATAGAGCATTGGAAGGATTGAAGCTGAAGCTCCAATACTTTGGCCACCTGATGTGAAGAACTGACTCATTGGAAAAGACGCTGAGGCTGGGAGGGATTGGGGGCAGGAGGAGAAGGGGACGACAGAGGATGAGATGGCTGGATGGCATCACTGACTCGATGGACATGAGTTTGAGCAAGCTCCAGGAGTTGGTGATGGACAGGGAAGCCTGGTGTGCTGCAGTCCATGCCGTCACAAAGAGTTGGACATGACTGAGCGACTGAACTGAACTGAAAATAGAGCAAGCTTGTGTGGCTATTACACCAAATGGTTAGCAGCTGTTAAACTTCTGGTTGACTAAAACCAGGTCTTTTTCACACAAACTTCTATCAAATATAACACCCTCACCCTCTTCTGAATTTATGTAGATATTAAATACCAGATCACTTTTCCCCCAGTCTTTTTCCTCCTTTACATTTCAGCCTGTCAAGGTCTTTTCAACACTGGATTCCGGCAGCTCTCAGTCCTGAGCAGGTTGGATAAGCACCTTAAACAAGATAGCATATATATAAGTGGGGTGATGAACAAATACTGCAACTTTTAAAAAATGTGTCCCAGAGTCTCTTTCAGATTTATTCGGTGGGGGTTATCTTCCCCAGGCACAAATAAAAACACTGGCAGGCCTATGATTTGTTCTGCTCTCTTAGGTAAGTGATGGCTCTGCAGTCACTTTTTTTTTTAAATGACAGCTTTATTGAGATATAATTCACACATCATAAAATTCACCCTTTTAGAGCATACAATTCAATGATTTTTAGTATATTCGGAGTTGTGCAACCATCGCCACAATCAATTTTGGAATACTTTCATCACCCCAGAAAGAAACCCTGTCCCCATTAACAGTCATTTCCCATTTCCCCCTTTCCTACCCTGGACAACTATTAATATTAATCTACTTCTTACCTTTATGGATTTGCCTGCTCTGGACGTTTCATACAAACGGAAGCATGTCGACTTTGGTGGCTGTCTTCTTTGACGCAGCATAATGTTTTCAAGGTGCACCCACGATGTAGCATAGATCAATATTTCATTCTTTTTTATGGCTGAATAATATTCCATCATAAGGATATACCACATTCTGTGTCCATTCATCACTGGACACTTGACACTTGGGTGGTTTCCACTTTTTGGCTATTATAAATAATGATGCAATGAACATTCATGTACAGGTTTTTGCATGGACATATTTTCATTTCACTTGGGAATATATGTAGGAGTAGAATTGCTGGGTCAAAGGGTAACTAACTTTCTGAGGGGTTGCCAGACTATTTTACAAAGCGAGTAGACCATTTTACGTGGGCACTAGCAGTGCGTGAGGGTTTCAGTTCCTCCACATCCTCTGCAACACTTGTTACCTGTGTTTTTTTCATTAGAGTCATCATAGTGGGTGTGGCATGGGGTCCACACATAGCAAGAGCCCTCTCCAAAGTAATCTCATCAGCAAATTCTCTCTTTTCTACTATCTGTCCTTTTAACATGCACTTGACTTGGCTGAGGGCGCTGCAAGTTATGAAGCCTTGAACATTTCCTCGGTGAATTCTGTACTAAGATCTGACTTTGGAATTTCACTTCTAGTATTATGTGGGTGACTCCATTGAAAACTCAGATTTAGTATTTTGGTGTATGTGCAGTGCCCAATGCCTGGCGGGTGCTTTGTAAGGATCTCTTGTCTTCCTTGAGGTTTTCTCCACCCCAGATGAAAACTGTAAGCTGATGGAGGCCAGCTCTCTGTGTGGTCCATACTTCCGGCCATCTCAGCAGATGGGACCTCTTGAAAGGCTGTGTCAGGGGCCTTGCCCCGACAGGATGAGTGTGTCTCTGGCCCTGCTCTCACTGGTCCCTGTGGTGGCAAAATAAAACAGAAGGGCATCCAGGACTCTACCCTAGCTCTGCTCCTAGCTCACTGTGAGACCCTGAGAAAGCCAGTGTATCCTCCCTGTGCTTCCGTTGCTGTGTCTACAAAACATAGGGGCAGGTTGGATTTGATGAGGGATTAAAATTTTAGCTATAAAACACAATCTATTGGGCTTCCCCGGACTCAGTGGTAAAGAATCGGCCTACAGAAAACGCAGGTGCGGTCCCTGATCCGGGACGATCACACGTGCTGAGGTGCAACTAAGCCCACGCGCCACAGCTACTGAAGCCTGTGTGCCCTAGAGACTCTGCTCCACCACAAGAGAGCCACAGCGCTGCACACTGCAAGTAGAGAGTAGCCTTCGCTCTCTAAAGCTAGAAACAAAACAAAACAAAAACAGGTGCAGCAACAAAGACCCAGAGCAGCCAAAAAAAAAAGTTTTTTTTAATGCAATAGATTGTCCTCCAAAAGAAATAAACTTGACCTCGGCTTCTAAGAAAGCCTGGTCACAAGAGACAGAAGTGGGGGTCGTGGGGACAGGGCTGTGGGCTACAGATACAATGCGGGAGAGGGGGCGGGATGAGCAGAGTGTGCCGAGCAGAGTGGGAGCCATCCAGGATGGAGCTGCTAGCACGTGGGAGGCAGTGGACGCCGCTGGGGAGCCTCCTAGGATTGTGCGGTCACACAGCCCTCCTTGACCTCAAGCCATCAGGCTTCTAGGGCTCCCGGGTCTCACCTCTGTCCACAGCAGGCGCCATTATGTCACCCAAAGGCAGGCTGCCCACCTAGCTGAGGACCAGCTTTTACGATCTGGAGGGGGTTGGCAATGTTTCCTTGCTTGGTGATACCAGTCAGCTGCTGGCAGTGTGGGAACCCATGGGGAGTTGTCGGGTGTGTGTGTGTGTGTTGTTGCCACCCTTCTTCCCAAACAGTCCTATTCTGCCTGGACCTCATTCTGTCGTCCTTTCAGAGATGCTTCAGTGGCCTCAGGATACCCTTCTTTTATGTCCCCAGTATTCCCTGAAGTGACAAGTTTCTGGGACTTCCGTGGTGGTCCAGGGAGAATCCACTTTCCAATGCAGGGGACCCGGTTTGATCCCTAGTCGGGGAACTAAGACCTCACAAGCCACGGAGCAGCTAAGCCCGTGCTCCACAGCTGTTGAGCCCGTGTGCTCTGGAGCCCATGGATGGTAACTAGAGAAGCCTGCATGCCACAACAAAGAACCCATGTGCTGCAACTAAGACCCAATGCAACCAACAAAAAAGAAAACATTTAAACAAGTTTCTAATTCATCACACTCAGAGCTATGCAACATCTGCTCAGCTGCTGGGGAGGAATCCGGAGGACCAAACAGGTAACTGGGGTCACAAACAGACTTCAGATGGATGACCGAGAAGCAACAAATGTTTATTGTGCAAGTACTATCTGCTGGCCACGGCCCAGGGTCCTTCTCATAGTCACTCATTTAATTCTCACAGCAACTCTGTGGAAAGATATAATCCATGTCATTTCTCCAGTTGGGGAAACTGGGGTCAGAGGGCCCAGGAGTTTTCCCCAAATCTTGCACTAGGTCGAGGGCTGAGCTTGGATTTGAAACAGGGTCTCTAAACCTTGTGGTCTTTCTCTTACACCTGACTGTTCACAAGCCTATCCCAGGTTAGCACAGAAGCCCATGTCTTAAGCTGGGTTCTTCCAGAATGACCCTGTGCTGAGGATTCATACACAGGTAATATATTATGAGAATGCCCACTTGAGAATCTGGGAAGAGGGAGGGAGAAGCAGGGGAGGAAAGAGGAAAAAGCCAAGCACAGGGAGGTGTGCAGGAAGGTGAATCAGCCTGATCCTGCGGGAACTCCAATGTGTAACTCACACTCAGGGTTAGTCCTGCTTCAAGGTGAGATTCCTGGTCTTTTTCTCCTCTCATCGGTCACTGTCTACAGGCTGGATGTGTGTGGAGAAGAAGGAATGCAAGCCCCAGACACTTCCAGCTCTCCTTACAGATGAGGTGCCTCCAATAGCCTGAGGGAAATTTCTGGAAAAGGTCACCGTGTCTGACATTAGCTGCAAAGTGCACTGAACTTGGCAATGAACACACACCGGTTAAAGGGATCCAGGGTGACTGCAGAGGGGGTCCCACCAGTGTCTGCCACTCTCAGCTTTACCCGGCCTGGAGGGGCAGGAGGAGCACTGGGCTGTGAGTCCGCAGGCGCCTGGGCTGCTCCTGGGTCCTGACACTGATTTTATTTGTGTGTCTCAGCCATACCGCCCACTTCTCTGGGCCTTTGTTTCCTCATCTGTGAAATGAGGGGCTGGACTAGATTCATTCATTCAGCTAATATCTCCTGCATGCCTACTGTGTGCCAGATATCACCGTGGGGGCTGGGGGGACATCAGTGAACAAAAGAAACAACTATCCCTCCCCTCGTGGAGCTCAGATATAGTGGAGAAAAGCTGATAGGGACAGAAGAAATGATTGTGCTACATCCTGCATTAAAGGCTATGAGTGCAATAAAAGATAAAGCAGGGTAGGGATTTTCCTGGTGGTCCAGTGGGTAAGGGGGCTTCCCTGGTGGCTCAGATGGTAAAGAATCTACCTGCAATGCAGGAGACCTGGGTTTGATCCCTGAGCTGGGAAGATCCCCTGGAGGAAGGCGTGGCAACCTACTCCAGTATTCTTGTCTGGAGTATCCCCATGGACAGACATGCCAGTGGGCTACAGTCCATGGGGTCGCAAAGAGTCAGACACGACCAAGCGACTAAGCACAGCACCAGTGGTTAAGAACCCACCTTGCAACGCAGGGAACGTGGGTTCCATCACTGGTCGGGAAACTAAGATCCCACATGCTGCAGGGCAACTGGGCCCACACACAACTACTGAGACCACACCACAGCTAGAGAAGCCCACGTGCCACAGTGAAGACTCAACACAGACAAAAAATAAAAAACAAAATAAAAATTGAAAACAGGGTAAGACGGGTAAGTTCAAGAAGCAACAGTTAGAACCAGACATACAACAAAGAACTGGTTCAAAATTGGGAAGGAGTATGACAAGGCTGTACATTCTCACCCTGCTTATTTAACTTATATGCAGAGAACATCATATGAAATGCCGGGCTGGGTGAAGCACAAGCTGGAATCAAGATTTCCGGGAGAAATATCAACAACCTCAGATATGCAGATGATACCACTCTAATGGCAGAAAGCAAAGAAGAACTAAAGAGCCTCTTGATGAAGGTGAAAGAGAAAAGTGAAAAAGCTGGCTTAAAACTCAACATACACATGTATACCTGTGGCGGATTCATTTTGATATTTGGCAAAACTAATACAATTATGTAAAGTTTAAAAATAAAATAAAAAAAAAAAAACTAAGATTACGGCATCTAGTCCCATTACTGCATGGCAAATAGATGAGGAAAAAATGGAGACAGTGACAGATTTTATATTCTTGGGCTCCAAAATCACTGCAGAAGGTGACTGCAGCCATGAAATTAAAAGACGCTTGCTCTTTGGAAGGAAAGCTATGACAAACCTAGACAGCATATTAAAAAGCAGAGACATAACTTTGCTGGCAAATGTTAATATAGTCAAAGCTATGTTTTTCCAGTGGTCATATAGGGATGTGAGAGTTGGACCATAAAGAAGACTGAGCACTGAAGAATTGATACTTTCAAATTGTGGTGCTGGAAAAGACTCTTAAGAGTTGCTTGGACTGCAAGGAGATCAAACTAGTCAATCCTGAAGGAAAGCAACCCTGAATATTTATTGGAAGGATTTTTGCTAAAGCTGCAACTCCAATACTTTGGCCACCTGATGCAAAGAGCCGACTTGTTGGAAAAGATTCTGATGCTGGGAAAGATTGAGGGCAGGAGGAGAAGGGAACGACAGAGGATGAGACAGATGGATGGCATCACCGACTCCATGGAGTTTGAGCAAACTCCAGGAGATAGTTAAGGACAGGGAAGCCTAGGATGCTGCAGTTGCATGGGGTTATGACTGAACAGCAAGAGGGATATCCAACAACTCTGAATGGGGGTGGAGTCAAAATTTTAAATAGAGTCATAGAGGGTGACATGGAGCAGACCTGAAGGAGGTAAGGGAGCGAGTGCTGCAGACATCTGGGGGAAGCTCTCTAGGCATGGGAAACAGTGAGTGCAAAGGCCCTGTGGTAGGAGAGTGCCCATATGCTTGAGGAACCAACCACCAGCGAGGTCAGGGAAGCTGGAGTGGACTGAACAAAGGGAAGCATGCTAGGATGCGAAGTCAGAGAGGTGGTGAGGGACCAGAGTGTATACATCTTGTAGCCCACTGTGAGGGCTTGTACTTCTACTCAGTGTGAAATGAGCAGCCCTTCTGAGCACAGGAAGGACGTGACCTAACTTGTGTTTTTAAAGAATCGCCCTAGCTGCTGTGTTGAGAGTGGATGATAGGCGGTCAAGAGCAGAAGCAGGGAGACCAGTGAGGAGGCTTCTGGAGTCCTTTAGGGCAGAGGTGGTGGGGACTGGGCCAGGGGTGGGGGGCAGCGGTGGAGGTATGCCAAGTGGGTGGGTTCTGGCTCAACGTGGCAGGTAGGGCCTGTCGGATTTGCTGATGGACTGAGGGGACTGTAAAAGTCCAGTCAAGGAAGATTCCACAGTTGCTCCTAATGAACCTAAAGGATACTGTTGCCATTTACTGAGCGGGGTGCAAAAGGTTTGTGGAGGAAAAAACAGGGGCTCAGTTTCGAACATGCTGAGTTTGCAGCATCCATTAGACAGACTAGTGGAGATGTTGCATAGCAGGCAAACACACGTTTGAGTTGAGTTCAGGAAGGAGGTCTGAGCGGGAGGAGAAGCTAAGGGAAGAGGCTAGTGAATTGATACCCACTGGGCCCCTTGCAGCTCTGACCCTGGATTGCTAATTGTCTGTGGGCCTCCCTCCCCTCCCTCTAGGACTCAGGTAAGAACTGCCCCCCTTTATTTTTTATTTGTTTATTTTAAACTTTTTTTCTTTTCCATTGTGGTTTATTACAGGATACTGAATACACTATTCCCCATGCTATAGAGTAGGACCTTGTTTATCCAGTCTATATAAAGTAGTTGGCAGAATTTTGTCATGCGCTGGTCAGCCTGTCCTTCTCCTCCTGACCTTTCTTTTTCAAAGTTAAATCCCTAATGTCATTTGACATATCTACTATATGTATATGTGTGTATGGAAATATATATATATATGCATACATATATATTTATATATGGGCTTCCCTAGTGGCTCAGATGGTAAAGAACCTGCATGCAACGTGGGAAACCCGGGTTCAGTCCCTGGTTCAGGAAGATCCCCTGGAGAAGAGAATGGCAACCCACTCCAGTATTCTTGCCTGGAAAATTCCATGGACAGAAGAACCTGGAGGGCTACAGTCTAATGAGTCGCAAAGAGTTGGACAAGACTGAGCAACTAACACTACCCTACATTTACATACACACAAACACACACATGCATACATATGTATGAAAAACCATAGAAAAAGTAGAGAAAAATCAATGCTTAATTAAATTTTTTTTGCTCAGTCTGTATCTTTCAGACTAGGGTTTGCTTTTTTTTTTCTCTCTCTCTTTTTCTCCTTCTGACCTTTCTAACCTTAACTCTCTATTCCTGCCCCTAGCTCTCCTGGAATCACTCACCCATCTCATTCCTTGAAGTGTTTGCATGAGGTTTACTGTCCACACAGGCTCGGAGCCAGAGTTTGGGGGAGCCCTTGGGGCCCAACAGCAGAGCAGACAGGTTTGAGAGCCCAGGCTCAGTTCCCCCATGCTAAGTGGGGTCATAACCCCCCATCTCAGCTTCGTTAGCTGTAGAATTGAGTGTGAGACTAGCCCCTCACCTTACAGGGCAGGAGACCTAGGTCCAACACCTGGTTGGGAAGATGCCCTGGAGAAGGGAATGGCTACCCACTCCAGGATTCTTGCCTGGAGAATCCCACTGACACAGGAGCCTGGCAGGCTACCGTCCATGGGTCACAAAGAGTTGGGCATGACTGGCTGACTAAGACACTTCAGCCTCAGGGCCTCAGTTTTCTTAACTCTAAAATGGGCTTTTAAGTGTCCCTTCCAGTTGTCAACAAATAGTTGTTATTTGAGAAAATATAGATGTTAAACTAGCCCAGGCCCAAATCTCAGCTGGCTGCTAATGAATGGCATGAGAACAAAAATATCCTTAAACAACACACCTATTAAATCAGTAAAAAATAAATTTAAATTGCATGAGCAGATGTTGGGAGGGCAGGGAAGAAGCAGGAATGTTGGCTCACAACCCCCCACAGCTCTGGGGTTGTTTGAGCTGATGTCTGGGCATCCAGTCCAGTAAGAGGTAACAGCAGCAATTTCCAGAGAGGACAAGTCACACCCCTCAGCCTAGCAGGTTATTGCACATTTGGAAATAAGTCTCAAGGAAATAGCAAAAAGGGAGAAAAGCAATTCGCACTAATATGGTTATCTGGAATGTGAAAAAAATTATAAAAGGTCCGAAGCGCTTATCAAATCATGAAATTTATATGTGCCAGAATACCATCCTATACTGTGGCCAGTGATCACTAGTGGCCTGCCTGGAACCACCTCTCTCTACTTTAGAAAAAAAAACCAGCAGGGTAATTTAGCTAATTTAGGTGATTAGCCTGGCTGCCCAGAATAAGAAATTTCATTTCCCAACCTCTTTTACAACTAGATGTGGCCTTGTGACCAAATTATAGCCATTGGGACATAATCAGAACAGTCATATGGGACATGTCATTAGAGAGACAGTGTCTCGCCTCCCTCAACCCCATAACTTCCTCCTCCCCTCTGGCTGGGATGCAGATGTGATTCCTGGAGTCTCAGCAGCCATCTTAAGCCATCTGGAGGGAGCCACCTGATGAGAATGGCAGAGTAACACGGACGGAGCCTGGATCCCTCATTACCGTGGGGTCGCCATAATAGCCCTCCTCCCACTGCCTCCCTCTAGAGGTTTTACTTGAGAGATTATAGTAACCTTCAGTATTTAAGTCATTCTTAGTTTGCGTTTTCTGTTATTAGTAGCCAAACTGAATTCCCACTGATGTATACATGTAGGGAGAAAATATTTGGTGGGAAAGTAGGGCAGAAGAGTGGATACTCTTCACAGATCACAACTGTGTAAGCTGTATGTCAGTGCAGAGATCGTGACTGAGGGGAGACTCATGAATGGTAGTGTGATGGTGCTGACTGGGTTTTTTCCCTCTCCACCAGTTCAGTTGCTGAATCAGTCAGGAGAGGCTGGGTTATGCTGAGTGAGTGAAAGTTGCTCAGTTGAGTCCGACACTTTGCGACCTCATGGACTATACAGTCCATGGAATTCTCCAGGCCGGAATACTGGAGTGGGTAGCCTATCCCGTCTCTGGTGGATCTTCCCGAGCCAGGAATCAAACCAGGGTCTCCTGCATTGCAGGCAGATTCTTTTCCAACTGAGCTATCAGGGAAGCCCTGGGTTATGCTGAAATGACAAGTAACTCCTAAATTGCAAGGGCTTAAAACAACCAAATTTAATTTTCACTTGCTTTTTGTGTTCACCAGGAGATTCTGCTCATTGTAGCCACTGGGGTAATCGGGCTGAAAGAAAAGCTGTGCCAGGGGTAAAGAATAAACTCAGGAGGGTCTTGCACGAATAATTAAATGCTCAGGCCTGGAAGTGAGACTTTCACTCTTGCTCCCAAATCGTTGGCTAGAACCAGCCCCCAAACTTCACCTGCCCACCTTCCCATACTGAGGCCTCCGAGTAAAACTCAGCCGCATATCCAGAAGGCAGAGAACTGGGAAAATGTGACCAGCTGCTCTAAGGACAGATGCATCACAGATGCTCACAAGAAACATTAACAGCATAAACATTTGTGAAATGTTTTTTGAAGCTGCCCTTCCAGAATAAAAAGTTCTATATTTTTGTAAGCCTCTGTATTCCCAATAAGATGGTAAATTCCTTGAGAACAAGATGTGTTTCTTCCTTCTTCGTAGGCTCCCACATGCCTACCATAGCCCCATTGGAGGCTCAGTAATACCAATTATAGCCACAGTGATGGTGGCTTCCGTGTTCACTGTGAGCTGTGAACTCTGATCACAGCACTCTATTAACAGACAGGTGAGGTTACCGGTGGCCCAGACGGTAAAGCGTCTGCCTGCAATGCGGGAGACCCGGGTTCGATCCCTGGGTCAGAAAGATCCCCTGGAGAAGGAAATGGCAATCCACTCCAGTCCTCTTGCCTGGAAAATCCCATGGACGGAGGAGCCTGGTGGGCTACAGTCCATGGGGTTGCAAAGAGTCAGACATGACTGAGTGGCTTCACTTTCACTTTATGTGGATTAAGACACTGAATACTCACCCAAAAAACCCCTTGGAGGCCAGGACTGCTATTATTCCCATTTTGCAGATGAAGACACTGAGGCACAAAGAGGTTAATCTGACTTGCCCGAGATGACTGCCAGGAAGAGGCAGAGCCAGGAATGAATCCCGAGCCCACGCGATCCTGTGATGCTGCACAAACTCTGGAGGGCAGGGACAGCAGCAACAAAGGCCAAGCTCCCCGCCTCCGGGACCTCAGTCTGGTGCCTGCAGCAGGACATTGTCTATGCCGTTCTATGGGAGCTGAATGACAGCACCCAAAGGCACATTTGTCTCTGCTGGGCCACCAGGGGAAGCAGAGGGTGTGCCAGCCAGAGGGACCAAGTCCTGGGGAGACCTGGCTGACACCAGCCCAAGAGGTGGGCAGAGGTAAGGAGCAAGGGAGTGGGGAATAGGTGAGGGTAGAGACTCGGAGAGCCAGAGCTGGGGGAGGGAGCAGCAGGACTAAGCACTGAGCCCGTGTGTTTCCTTTATCAGAACAGAAACAGGGGCGTGCAGGCAGATTAAGGGCACAGCAGGTTCACTAACTCCAAAAAGCAAGAGAGTTCCAGAAAAACATCTACTTCTGCTTTATTGACTATGCCAAAGCCTTTGACTGTGTGGATCACAGTAAACTGTGGAAAATTCTGAAAGAGATAGGAATACCAGACCACTTGACCCGCCTCTTGAGAAACCTATATGCAGGTCAGGAAGCAACAGTTAGAACTGGACATGGAACAACGGACTGGTTCCAAATAGGAAAAGGAGTATGTCAAGGCTGTATATTGTCCCCCTGCTTATTTAACTTCTATGCAGAGTACATCATGAGAAACGCTGGGCTGGAAGAAGCACAAGCTGGAATCAAGATTGCCGGAAGAAATATCAGTAACCTCAGATATGCAGATGACATCACCCTTATGGCAGAAAGTGAAGAGGAGCTAAAAAGCCTCTTGATGAAAGTGAAAGAGGAGAGTGAAGAAGTTGGCTTAAAGCTCAACATTCAGAAAACGAAGATCATGGCATCTGGTCCCATCACTTCATGGGAAATAGATAGGGAAATAGTGGAAACAGTGTCAGACTTTATTTTTTTGGGCTCCAAAATCACTGCAGATGGTGACTGCAGCCATGAAATTAAAAGACGCTTACTCCTTGGAAGGAAAGTTATGTCCAACCTAGATAGCATATTGAAAAGCAGAGACATTACTTTGCCAGCAAAGGTTCGTCTAGTCAAGGCTATGGTTTTTCCTGTGGTCATGTATGGACGTGAGAGTTGGACTGTGAAGAAGGCTGAGCACCAATGAATTGATGCTTTTGAACTGTGGTGTTGGAGAAGACTCTTGAGAGTCCCTTGGACTGCAAGGAGATCCAACCAGTCCATTCTGAAGGAGATCAGCCCTGGGTGTTCTTTGGAAGGAATGATGCTAAAGCTGAAACTCCAATACTTTGGCCACCTCATGCAAAGAGTTGACTCATTGGAAAAGACCCTGATGCTGGGAGGGATTGGGGGCAGGAGGAGAAGGGGACGACAGAGGATGAGATGGCTGGATGGCATCACCGACTAGATGGACATGAGTTTGAGTGAACTCTGGGAGTTGGTGATGGACAGGGAGGCCTGGCGTGTTGCAATCCATGGGGTTGCAAAGAGTCGGACATGACTGAGCAACTGAACTGAACTGAAGTCATCGTAGCCACGACAAGCGCTGCACATCACAGCCTGAAACCCGTGCTCCTTCAGTGGCCTGCCAGGCCTGAGCTCTGGGCCCCGGGCTCTTCGTGGACCTCATTGCCTGTCCCCACCCCTTCACCCACCCACGGTGCTCCAGCAACTCTGACCCCTGAGAACGCCCATCTCAAGCCTTTGGAGCTGCAACCCCTGCCATCATGCCCTTCCCTATGACACCCAACTCTCGCCTTCCTTTCTCTAAGGTCTCTGCACAATTTGCCTCCTTCCAGGGGCCTTCTCTGACCACCTTTCTAGACTAGCAGCCCACTACATCCCTCTGTAATTAGATTTTTCTCCATAGCATTGATCATAACCTAGACTGCGTAGGTACTTGTATATTGCCTGTCTTTCCAACTGGAAGTAAAATCACAGATGTATCCCCCTGTCTCCACACTGTACCATCCAGGAGCCAGGAGGCGCAGGTGGCTGTTTACTTTTACCTGTAAGTTACATTAAAATGAACGGGAACTTAGGACTTCTCTGGTGGTCCAATGGCTAAGACTCCGTGCTGCCAGTGCAGGGGGCACAGGTTCAATCCCTGGTCAGGAAACTAGATCCCACGTGTTGCAACTCCGAGTCTGCATGCCACAACTAAGACTCATCACAGTCGAATAAATAAATATTTTAAAAATGAAACGGAACTTAAAGCTCATCTCCTCAGTTATGTTAACCACATCTGCAGTGCTTGGGAGTCATGTGTGGCTGGTAGCTACTTGCCTGAGAGGGGCATGTCTAGAACATTTCCATCATTCTTTGTGCCAAGAGTCAGTTAATACGAGGCAGGCGGAAGCACTGACAGGGCACGCAGCAGCTTCCTGCGGAGCTGGTCTACTCCTGAGCCCCTCCTGCTCCCAGCCCCCCAGGTGCCGCTTGCTCTCCCTTCCCGTCTGCCTCCCCTGACTTTCGGGGTCTGTCTCCTGCCCTCCTGGGGTATCCCTCCTGGGTGCGTCCATATCCTGAGGTCACCCTCCCAACTGCATTTACTAGATTCTCTTTTTTTAAAATTTATTCTTGACTGCACTGTGTCTGCGTTGCAGCACACAGGTTTTCTTTAGTTGCAGGGCTTGAGCTTCTCATTGCAGGTTTTTTGTTTGCTTGTTTGTTTAAACATTTTATTTTGTCTTGGGGTATAGCCGATTCCCAGACAGCGTTGTGGTAGTTTCGGGTGAACAGCACAGGGACTCAGCCATACAAACACATGCATCCATCCTCCCTCAAACTCTCCTCTGCATCCAGGCTGCTACATAACACTGAGCAGAGTTCCATGTGCTGTACAGTAGGACCTTGTTGGTTATCCATTTTAAAAATAGCAATGGTACATGTCCATCCCAAACTCCCTTCCCCGCGTCTTGCAACCATAAGTGGATTCTCTAAGTCTGTGAATCTCTTTCTGTTTTGTAAGTTCATTTGTATAATTTCTTTTTAGATTCCACACATAAGGGGTGTCATACAATATTTCTCTTTCTCTGTCTGACTTATTTTGCTCAGTATGACACCTCTAGGTCCGTCCATGTTGCTGTAAATGTCATTGCGGTCATTTCTCTTGTTGTAGAGCACAGACTCTAGGCACCCAGGATTCAGTAGTTGTGATGCACAGGCTTAGTTGCTTGAAGTGTGCGGGGTCTTAGTTCCCGGACCAGGCATTGAAGCGGTCCTTATCGCCTGGATTGGCAGGTGAACTTTCCACCAATGGACCACCAGGGAAGTCGCCATGTATTGGATTCTAATTGCTTCTTTGAGTGCTTTTCCACAAGCCAAGAACGTGCCAGGGAATTGAGGGGTATCTTTATCTCTATTGCCAGAGAGGCCACAGAGACCTCAGTAAATGATGGTTCCCAGAGACATTTTCACCCTCGTCCCCTGTCCATTCCCCTGAACCCTACGGATTCCGATTCCTGGACCCCCAACCCTTCCCCAAGCTGGTGGAGCCAGGTGGCTGTGCCCTGTAGTTGCTGGGGGAGCAGGCCAGAAAAAGGTACCCCCTTTGACCGTCAGCTTCGTGTCTCTTGACTCATCGTGTCTCATCATCACTTGACTTTCTTGTGCAGGCTCAACAGCACGACAAGTCAATGTGTGACTTTAACAACTGTGGAAAAGACTCTGTTTTTAGTGCACACACTCCCAGGGGCTCTGTGCCACCCATGGCACGTCCCCCTCACCTCCTGCCGTGGAGGACGGGGCCCCTTGGAGAATCCTGCTGCCTCCCCTCCCCTCCTCCCCATCTGGGGTCCTGGCCCAGGGAGCAGAGCTCCAGATGGAGTCTGGGGAGGTGAGAGAGCAGGGCCCAGGGTCAATGAAGGGAAGAGAGAGGGCCTGACTTGGATTATGTGCCTCCCACGCCCAACATGTACGCACACACCCCACCCCACCCCCCGCCTACTCTATCCAGATGCTGAGCCATCTGGTCCGGACTCTCAGATTTGTGCAGGAAGTCACTTTGTGGCTGTTCCCCTGGCCTACAGCCTCCCCAGACACTTCCACCTAGAGCCCAGTAGGGTGGAGGTGGGTGGCAAGGTTCCTGCAGTGACAGAGTCAGGAATTACATTTCCCCAGGGAGGGCACTGTCCACAAGCCTTCGGTATGCTCCCCATTGGAAAGCAGGCTCCAGCCCCAGACACAGGTGGAATTGATGGAGGTTAGCGTGGGCTTCCTTGGTGGCTCAGAAGGTAAAGAATCTGCCTGCAATGCAGGAGATCCGGATTCGATCCCTGGGTTGGGAAGATCCCCTGGAGAAGGAAACGGCAATCCACTCCAGTATTCTTGCCTGGGAAATCCCATGGACAGAGGGTTGCAAAGAGTCGGACACGACTGAGTGGCTTTCACTTTCATTGTGGGCCAGGGGAGCACCGCTGGGAGAGGACTGGCGGGGCTTCCCTCCCCAAGTCCCTGAGACACTGAGAGCTGGAGTGTGTGGAGCCCAAGGTGGGGTTGTCCTAAGCTCCGTAATAAAGCGCCTCCCCATAATAAAGCCCCTCCACTACCCTTGAGGGCTGGGTCTCAGGGGACACAGCCTCTCTTGGGCCTGGCCTGGGGAAGGCTCTGCGCCTTGCTCCTCCCCACCCAGGCTCCCAGAGAAGCTCCAGAGCAGCGGCTCTGAGGACAGGCTCTGCCCGGCGTTGCTTTCCTATTAGCTGGAGTGAGAGGGCCCTCCTGGTCCCCAGGGCCTCGTCCTTTGACATGAGAGTGCTCTTTCTCAAGGGAATCCTCAGGGGGTTTCTCCCTGACACGGGGTCGTTCTCCCCACCCCACTCTGTAGTCCAGGACAGAAGCAGGACAGACTAACACTAGAAACCCAGGCTTCCTAAGCGCAGTCACATTCGTTCTCCACCTCCTTGCTCAGCATGCTGGAGTTGACAGCCCCACAGAGAAGCCCCCACTCTACAGAGGAGGTGGCTTAGCACAGACGGGAAAGGGGCTCATCCAAGATCATGCAGAAAGTTAGGACCAAAGTCTCCTGCTGATCATGGGCTTCCCTGGTGGCTCAGATGGTAAAGAATCTGCCTCCCATGCAGGACAGCCAGATTCAATCCCCAGTATTCAATACTCCAGTATTCTTGCTTGGAGAACTCCATGAACAGAAGAGCCTGGCAGGCTACAGTCCATGGAATCGCAAAGAATTGAACACGACTGAGTGACTAACACACACACACACACACACACACTCCTGCTGATCAAACTAGCCATGGGGGCTTTAGAAGCGTGTGTTGGAGCCTGAGTGTGTGTCTTCTCTGGCGTTTACCTGCGGGGTGTGTCACTCCATCAGAAACCTCCTCTCTCCCCTCCTTCTGGGAGGGGACTGGCCTGACTGAAGTGGGGGCCTCTGAGGAAGCTCCCAAGGACCCAAATGTTTCTCTGGGAAAGTGGATATGGCCCATCTGCCGGCCACTCGGCACCCAAACTCTCCACCTCTTGGTGGACTCTCCCCGTGTGTGAGTCTTGGGAGGCAGAGCTCCGACCCATTTTGGAAGCCAAAGGGGAGCAGACAGGCCCTCCCCAGCCCGGGCAGCTGGGCTGTGGGCACACAAGCCATCTGGGCCAGAGGGTGTTTTTGCCCAGGATTTCATTTTCTACATTAACATGTAGTGAAATTGATTTAACCTTTTTGGTGTACAGTTCTATGAATTGTAACACAGGTATAGACTCCTGTGACCACCACCACCACCCCCAGAATCAGAAGAAGTGGGACCGTTACAAACTGTTCACAATGTGCCAGTGTCCAGATACGTGGGCATCCAGAGGTGGCCAGTGTCCAGAGGCAGCAGCGACTCCTGCCCAAGGTGGGCTTCCCCTGGGCGTGACTCTGGTTACGTCTTCTTCACCAGCCTTTCTTTCTTCTAACCAGTTTTCTGAGCCTGCCTCTCTAGCCTTCTCATCAATTCAAGAAGCTAGGATATGTCCTCCCAGTAAATCCCTTCTTCACTTGAGTTGGACTGGTTTTTGTTTGTTTGCTTTTTATAGTTTGCAATGTGATCCCTGATGAGTTCAGGTGGGTCTGGGGTCTGGGGAGGGAAAGTCTGCAGAGAGCTCAGGGCCAGAGAGAAATGGGATCTTTGGGGATTTCCTGGGACAAGAGATCTTGCTCCTGGGCGGCCCCTGGGGACTGGTTTCCTGGACGGTCATTTCAGGAAGGCAGACCTTGCTCTAGCATCGTGCATCATCCCCCTCCCCCCGCAGCCCCATTTCTCTCTGGCCTCGGTCTTAGTGTCCCCCCCATCTAGTCGTCAGCCAAGAGACAGAACCACCTGCCTTCCTCTCAGTGAACAAGCGGAGCCCCTGCTGGTAAAATCTGGGGGAGGGGGATTATTTTCAGCTTGGGGCTCCCCTGCAGGCTGGAGCAGGGGCGGTGTGGGGGCGGGGGTGGCGGGGGCCGCTGCCCAGCTCCTCCTTCCCAGGGAGGTTGGTGGGGGAAGGTTTCCATGGAAACAGCAGCTCCGGCATCTCCAGAGATTTGGGGGAAAACTGGCTTTAAAAAATCACCATCTTCATTTCAGGAGGGGAGGGCAGCATAGCTCCATGGGGAGGAGAGGAGCTTGAGGGTGACAGGGTCCTGGAAGAAGAGCCAGGGACCCCCTAAGGGCCCACTGCCACCCCTATCAGTGCCTGAAGCCCCCTACCGTGCCTGGCTCTCTCTGCATCTCCTTCTGCCCCAAAGAGAAACTGGCCTCCTTCCCTACCTATTGCTCTGTATCCTCACACTGTCCCTCCATCTCTCCCTGATGGGCAGAGCCCATCCCTTGTCCCTCAGATGTTCCTCAGTGCCCCCTCCCTTGAAGGCTTCAGCTCCCCCTTCTGCCACACTGTGAGATGTGCCCCCAGGTCTCAGCCTCAGTACACTGTCCCCCACCCCCATTCCAGCCTTGGGGAGAGAAGGAGACAGGCGTGGGGACTCTTGCTGGGGAGTTAATCAAAGTGTCTGCAGCTTCTCCTGTTCCTGTCCCCTCCCTTGGGAGAACTGGAAGGAGGGCGGGGGACCAATCTGTGTGTGACCGATGCAGGGGCAACATCAAACATGCCAGCCCTGAGGCGTGTGCAGACATGAAATCCAATGGAACTCTTGCTTTAAAAATGACTTTTCCAGCAGCGTTCCTCCCTGGCCAGGGCCCCCCATCTCTGCTAAGAATCTTCCTAAATTCCTGGTGCCGCGGGGGGACCTTGCCAGCCTATTCCCAGAAAAGGAAATGACCCCTGATCTTTCCACATCCAGACTGCATCCCACAGAGATACTCATTCATGCATTATTAGCTCTTCGTTAATCATTATTGAAGGAATATCGATAATGCTAATCATTATTTTGTGCCGGGCAGAGTTCTAGTGCCATAGACACAGAGAAGATATTGGTGGGTGTGTGTGGTGGGGGTAGGGGTCGGGAACAGGTAGGAAGCAGACAAAAACTCCGGCCCTCTTTGTGGAGCTTGTACTTGGCAAAGAGACAGAGATGGAGAATACACAAATAAATAAGTAAAACACATCATGAGTCAAATGTGATGAAATGTTCTGGAAAAAAAAGCAGGAAGAGAAATGAGAGAATGTTTGTGTTTGGGTGGATGGTTGGTGGGTGGGTGCATATTTAAATCAGGTGTTCAGGGAGAGTCTTACTGTAGGGCGATGCTTGCTCACAACCTGCAGAAGGTGAGAACGAGCCAAACAAATTCTGAGGATAGAGTCCTGCATCCAGAAGGAGCAGCACATGCAATCGCCCTGGGGTGGAGGTGTGCCTGGCATTTGCAAGGAGTAGCTAGGAGGACCTGTGTGGCTGGAGTGGAGTGAGCCAAGGGGGAGAGGAGTCAGAGATGAGGTGTAGGTAATGGGGCAGCATGGGTAAGACAGAGGCTCCGGGCTTTGCAATCCATTGTAAGAGTCCTTTGCTAGAAACCCCCTCCAGTGCCTCCACCAAGCAAACATATTTTGAGCATGCTATGGGGCTCCTAAGCCCAGGTGGAAAGGACTCTAAGGATAATCTCAGCCTTCCCACCCTCAGGTCGCCCTAGATGAAGAAGCGTGGACCTGCACCTATGGTTAGAACTCGGCTTAATTCCCTGGCTCCCCCTCCGCATTTGGAATGGGACTCTGAAAGCCCAGTGTGGGAGTGCCTGATGATCACGATCCACAGAGGCCCAGGGGCTGTCCCAAGGGCACACAGCCAGGCCTCCTGCCCACTGGTGGGCCTCTCCCCTTTATCCTCCCTGCCCCCACTGGCCCCTGCAGTGCTGTGATGCTAGGCCTGCAGCAGCGTCTGTATAATTACAGTGATGACTTCACAACATGTGGCTTTCCTTTCTCTTATCACCTCCCGGTGCGAAATAAACCGTTCAATAATTAATTGACAAAGATGAACTTGTTGTCCTCAGCTGGGCTGGGAGGGTGGAGGGGGGTGGGTGGCCACAGCCTTCACAGACAAATGATGTGAGAAGTAATTGCCCTAGGAGAGGAGGCGAGAGGTATCAAGATCAGATTTGCAAGGTCCCTTCCAAGAGCCCGTGGGCACCAGGCGACAGCAACCGCTGGGATTTACGTTGCTAATTCATCACTAATTAATGTTCCAAATTGGGCCTGACAGGAGGAGAAATAAATGCGGAGGCATCCGCAGAGATAGGGAGACAGAGGCTGGGAGCAGAGAGAGACAAAGCGGGGAGGAGACACACAAACACTCGAGAGGCGGAGAGGGATGTTGGAGCGCAAGCATGGGAGCAGAGGTGGCGAGACCAGATTCCAGATCTGTGTTCCCATTGGTGGGGGTGAGCGGGGCACAGATAAGTCCCTTCCCTTCTCTGGGCCTCAGTTTTATAGCCTATTAAAATGGTACTGGGCAATGATCTCTGAAGTTCCTTCTAGATCTGATGTCAGTCCTAATTACAAGCTAGATCTAGAATGATCGTGTGTGTGGGGTTGTGTGTGGCACAGAGAGGTCACCTCCCTCTCTGGACCTAGTCTATTAAAGGGACCTGGGAGGGACTTCCCTGGTGGTCCAGTGGCTAAGACTCTGCTCTCCCAGTGCAGGGGGCCAGGTTTGATCCCTGATCAGATCATGGAACCAGATCCCACATGCCACAACTCAAGATCCCACGTGCAGCAATTAAGACCCAGCACAGTCAAACAAATAAGTACACTTTTAAAATGGGACTGAGAAATGATCTCTGAAGTTCCTTCTAGACCTGATGTCAGTCCTAATTTCAAAACTGATCTAGAATGATTCTGTGTGTGTGTGTCTGTGTCTATGGGTGCATCTTTGCTACCACATGGCTCAGCTGGTAAAGAATCCGCCTGCAATGCGGGAGACCTGGGTTCAATCCCTGGGTTGGGAAGATCCCCTGGAGAAGGGAAAGGCTCCCCACTCCAGTATTCTGGTCTGGAGAATTCCATGGACTTTATAGAGTCGGTCACAAAGAGAATTCCATGGTCGCAAAGAGTCGGACATGACTGTGCAACTTTCACTTTTTTTTTTTCACTTTGCTACCACCCTGGTAGGGGCCACCATCATCTCTGGCCTGGGTTATTGCCTCTGCATCTACCTCATCCCCTCTCGGGATCCTTTCAGACAAGCCAGTTCAAGCCTGCGTCTGTGTAAATCCTTTCATCTCCCCAAGCCCAAAAGCCAGAGCCGAGGGGAAGGCCCAGAAACCCCCGAGCACGTGGCCACTCTGGCCTGCCCACTGCAGCCACACCAACCTCCTCACTGTTTCTGGAGCACGCCAGACTCACCCACCTCAGGACTTTCGCACTTGCTGTTCTCTTGGCTTGAAAAGTTCTTCCTCCACGTGTCTGCTTGATCAGCTCCTTCTCTTTGTTCTGATCTCTGTTTATCTCAGGTCTTCCCAGATGGTACAATCGTATAGAGTCTGCCTGCCAATGCAGGAGATGCCGGTTTGATACCTGGGTCAGGAAGATCCCCTGGAGGAGGGCATGGCACCCCACTCCAGTATTCTTGCCTGGAGCATCCCATGGACAGAGGAGCCTGGTTATCTTCTCAGAGAGGCCCTCCTGGACCATCCTGCTTAAATGATCACCTTTCTCCCACTGTTACAATAATGCATGTTCCTACCTGACATTTCTCTGCCTGGAGTCCGTTGGTCCATTCTGGAGTGTCAGCTTCGAGAGCAGAGATGTTGTCTCTTGTGTTCATGGCTGTATCCCCAGCACTGAAATCAGGGCTGGACACTGGGTGGGTACTCAGTGAACATTCTGGAAAGAATTCCAGGATTCTGCTTTAGAGAAGGGTGGGCAAGACAAGAGAGTGAGGGGTGGGAGAAGGATAAGAGAGGACAGGGAGGGGTCATGGGGGAGCTCTGTCCTTTGTTCCCTGGAGGAGGTCAGCAGGAGTGAGCAGGGACTGAAGACAAAACTCAAGGGTGACCAGGGATGGGCCGACACCTCCTGGGCCAGGTGTGTCCTCAAGCCTCTCCCCAGCCAGCCACTGTTGCTGCTGTGGGCACAGAAACGCTCTTCCTAGGCCAGCTCCTTCAGAAGCCACCGCCAACACAGCACGGGTGTCCCTGACGCCTCCCCCTAGTTTAGGAGAGGATGAGAAGCCATCCAATTGCTACACAATAGGGGCCAGTTAAGTAAAATGGAGTCTGTCAATAGAGTGGAAAATTAGGCAGGCATTTAGCAGGCTGAGATGAGAATTCTGTCGATACCTGGAGCAGTATATGAAATGTTGTTATGAGACCCAAGGAGGCCTCCGTGTTGGAGGCACGTGTAGGTCACTCTTCCCACCGCATTTGTGCCCGGCACCCTGCTGGGCTCCTGCAGCTGAGCCAGTAGACAGATGTGCACCCAGGCTGGGACACGTGACTGTCTCTAGGAGACGGAAGGCCCTGCATCAAATCCGGGCCCAGCCTCTCACCGACAGGGAGCCTGGGCGAGCCCCCCTGAGGCTCTGGAAGGCGTCTTTTCTTTCCCTCATGGGGCTGTGGGAGGCCTCAGCACTGAGTCCAGAGCCTGGAGTAGTGCTGTGGGTCTTCCGTCAATTTTACTACTACTAAGTGCTACTACTATAAGGCATATAGGCTAGTGATTAACAATACAGGCTTGAGCTTCCCAGGTGGCGTGGTAGTAAAGAATCTGCCTGCCAATGCAGGAGACGCGGGTTTCATCCCTGGGTTGGGAAGATCCCCTGGAGTAAGAAATGGCAACCCACTCCAGTATTCTTGCCTGGAGAATTTCACGGACAGTGGAGCCTGGAGGGCTACAGTCCATGGGGTTGTAAAGAGTCGGACACGACTGAGCAACTGAGCACACACATACACAAACACACACACAGGCTCAGGAGCCTGAGTCCGTTTCTTGGCTCTCCCCCTTAACCAGCTTTAAGCCTCAGTTTCCCAGAGTGTAAATGAAGGTGCCAGCAGCCCCTTGCAGCAGTCCAGGAACGCACTCACTCATCCTCACCAGGAGTTTAGTCTCAGTCTGCACAGCTGAGAGCTCAGTGAGGGCATTAGTGTCTAGGGCTGCAGTTACAAAGCGCCACAGGCTGGGTGGCTTCAACAACACATCTCCATTCTCTCCCAGCCCGGAGGCTGTGAGATCAAAGTGTCAGCAGGTTGGTGACTTCTGAGGACTGTGAGAGTCTGTTCCAGGCCTCTCTCCCAGCTTCGGGTGGTTTGCTGGCAACCCTTGGCTCTCCTTACAGACGGTACGTTCACATCATCTCTGCATGTGGCTCTTTCTCTGCATGTGGCATTTTTTATAAGAACACCAGGCACATTGGATTGGGGGCCCCTCTTATTCCAGGATGACCTCATCTTAACTGAATCTGCGATGAGCCTATTTAAAAAAAAAAAAAAGGCCACATTCTGAGGTCCTGGTGGTTAGGACTTCAATATGCAAATTCGAAGGGATGCAATTCAACCCGTCACACTGAGTGTGAGCGCTGGTTACTGGGGTCTGTGGCAGGGGGAGCCTGGGGGAGGGCTTCTTAAGGGAGGTGATGCCTGGGTGAGGAGTGGAGCATGGAGAGGACACATCTGCCTGGTGGAAGAGGAAGGGAGATGGGAAACCAATCCAGGCAGAGGGCTCATATCAAAATAGAGGATCGGCTCATGCTATTCTATCCTTGGTGGCCCAGTGGCTAAGACTCTGCCCTCCCAGTGCAGCCCAGGTTCGATCCCTGGTCAGGGAACTTAGATCCAACTCAGCCACTACTAAGAGCTGTGGCAGCCAAATAAATAAAATAGAATCTTTTTTTAAAAAATAACAAAACAAAACAAAATATAGCTGTCAGGCTCCAGAGGCAAGCTGGGCTGTTGTAAAGAGTTAGAAAGGTGATCTTAGGGCACGAGCTCATTTTTGTACAGTCAGAAGATCGGGCAGACACCGGAGACATTTGGAGAAGGTTGCACAAGGCCCTTGTGTGAGTCTCAACTACTTTCACTCAGGCATCTGACAGCTCCAGTGGCCTTTGGAGTTTAAATGGTAGGGGAAGGTCAGGCGAGAAGAGGGAGGGCTGGGCCAGACTGGAGCACTTTGGGGGACATCGTAAAAGGGCTGGGACCTTCCTGGAAGGTCTGCTAACTGCCTTCCCCACGCCCTCTTGTGTGCATGTTTCCCCCTTCAACAATATGCAACATCCCCCTTCAGCAACACCCTTTCCTGCAGTCCCCAGATAAAATGAACATTTCATCATCCCCATAGCCAGGGTAAACCAGTATGACCCTGCTTTTGCTGTGTCAACTGCCTCATTAAGGGCAAGCAGTCCTCTCCCCCATGGCCCCCCTCCTCCCAGCAGCAAAGCCTTGGATGATCTGTCCCATCTGCTGCACAGGGATGCTGGAAAACCCTATGTGACTATCTGCACAAGAGCGCCTTGTACCCTGGGTCAGGTGGAAGGGCTCCATTCAGGACGGTTCCCGACTCCAGGCCCATCCATATGCTTTTGTTCTGTCCTTGGAAATTATGTTGAGCTCTACTCAGATTATGGGCTTCCCTTGTGGCTCAGCTGGTAAAGAATCTGCCTGCAATGCGGGAGACCTGGGTTCGATCCCTGGGTTGGGAAGATCCCCTGGAGAAGGGAAAGGCTGGCTACCCACTCCAGTATTCTGGCCTGGAGAATTTCATGGACTTTACAGTCCTTGGGGTCGCAAAGAGTTGGTCACGACTGAGCACCTTTCACTTCACTTCACAGAACAGTATAAAGAGGATGCTAGGGAAGAGTATGCTAGTACATGGTCCAGCGGTTAGGACTCTCTCATAGCCAAGGGCCTGGGTTCAATCCCTGGTCGGGGAACTAAGATCCCATAAGCTGATAGTGCAGCCAAAAAAAGAAAAAATGAGTATGCTAGCATTTGCATAAAAATGAGAGCATAGGAACATCATGTAAACATCTTTTTGTGTAAGGATTAAATATCTCTGGGAGCAGTGGGTCTTTCCAGCTTGGGGAACCTAGTGGCTGTGGTCAGCAGAGACTGAGATTTCACTGTATCCCATTTTATATCTTCTGAATATTGAAACATGCACTTATATTACCTACTTAAATCAGTTAAATTATATTACCTAATTAAATATGTTCCATTAAATACTGTAAGTGAAAGCCACTGAAGAGGTTTGGAAGAAGAAGGGATGGAGCCTCCCAGAACCCGGGCACCAGGATGAGTGGTATTTTAGATGCCAGTGGAGGACTGACCAGGGACCTTCCCCTTCCACTGAGCAGGGAGGTCAGCGGACCCAGTGAGACGAGGCAGTGAGCATCTCTCTCTGAATCTGTGAGTCAAGTCCAGTTCCTGATGGGCTGTGTGACCCTGGGGCAAGGTCATCTAGGCTGTCTAAGCCTTGATGGACTCACCTCAGAAGTGGGAACACCATGGAATGCTAAGCTGTAATGAAAAAGCAACATGCCCAATGTACAGCCTAGAGAAACATCTTGAGAGTCCGTTGGACTGCAAGGAGATCAAGCCAGTCAATCCTAAAGGAAACCAACCCTGAAGAGTCACTGGAAGGACTGTTGCTGAAGTTGAAGTTCCAATACTTTGGCCACCCGATGCCAAGAGCTGACTCATTAGAAAAGAGGCTGGGAAAGACTGAAGGCAGGAGGAAAAGGGGTGTCAGAGGATGAGATGGTTAGATAGCATCGTCAACTCAATGGATGTGAATTTCAACAAACTCCGGGAGAGAGTGGAGGACAGAGGAGCCTAGTGTGCTATAGTCCATGGGGTCATGAAGAGTCAGACACGACTTGGCGACTGAACAACAAAGGTGTGTAGACAGATACAGGGATAGATATTAAGCATCCGGTGTTGAGAGGGAAAAAAGAAACAGAATTAAGGTCCACAGCAAAATACCATTTGTGGAAATTAGAAACACATTCTCAGGCAACCAACACTACATATTTAACAAGAATAGGCATGAATAATCAAGGACACCAGAATGTGTGCTGGCGTCAGGGAGAAAACGAGAGTGGGCGTCAGGGATGAAACAGAGGAAAGACAGTGAAGATGGGGGGCCTTGCGCAGACCAACAAAAGCACGCCATGGGCTGAGGGGTGATTTTCTTGTGCTCTGGCCCAGGATGTCCCCTCCCCAGGTGATGACTACTTTACGGGGATATTGCAAGGGCCTCCTGAGAGAATGTATGTGGGCACAGAGCTGGTACTTAAGTAAATCTTTCAAAAAATAAGACTTTCCATGGGTGTTTTGCTATCTTGTTCTTCATTTTTTTTTTAAAGACTTAGGAGTGAGCATTGGCCCCAGGAAAACAAAAATGACCACAGGTGGTGAGTAGCAGGGCCAGAGTTTTCTCCCTGGCACCCCCAGCTCCAAAGCCAGGACTCTTTCCCGCCATAACTGCCAACTCCCTCCATCTTTTGCAAATGGAAAACCTGAGACTCAATGATTATTATGGGCTCACAGATGATGCGGGTGTGGGCCTTAAGGGGCCTGGATCTGGCAGGAGAGATTGGACATGCTCATTTGCAAGCAATTGACATGATAAGGTGGCATGACATGAGGCCTGTCTGCTCTCTGGCTGCTTTTAGAATTTTTTCTTTCTGTTTGATATTCCTTTGATGACTTTCTCTTAATAGCCAAGGGCCATCTTCAGGAGGACAGTCATCCCAAAAAGTTCAAGCAGCCTGGCCTGGTGGTTTAGATGAGGCTTTAAAATTTTATCTTCCTTTTCACTGTACTTCCTGTGTCTGTGAAGCCACATTTTTAATCAAAATGGGAAAATTTCTAGCCATTATCATTTTAAACATTTCAATCTCTTCTCCATCTACTCTCTTCTTCTGAGACTCCAACTAGTCTTTCACACCTTTCAACCCCTCTCCCATATTTCATTTCCTTGACTTGCTTCAGTGCAATCAAAATGCTGTCTTCAGCTCTAGTCCCTGCTTCACGAATTTTTTCTTCAGCTATATCTAATCTCCTATTTGACTCATCTACTGAGTTTGTTTTATTATGAGGTGAATCCAGTCCTTTAAAAAAATCTGCCTCGGAGTTCCTTGGAAGTCCAGTGGTTAAGGCTCTGAGGTTCCAAAGCAGGGAGCACAGATTCAATCCCTGGTTGGGTAATAAGATTTCACATGCCACGTGGTGCAACCAAAAGATTAAAAAAGAGAAATCTGCCTTGCCATTTTTCAGATTTGTTGCATGATCGTCTTTGCAATTCTATTTATAATTTTAAAATACTTTATGCATAATTATTTTGTAACTCGTGTCTAATTACCCTTGTATCTGAACTTCGTGGGAATTCATATCTGTTGCTTACTGTTTCTGCTGGCTCTCGGTATGGTGGCTCCTTTTCATAAGTGTTTGGTGAACTTTGTTCATGAGTTTTTTTCTTAATCCTGATCTATAGGAATCCTGGGGATACTAAGTTGGTGTACTTTCCTTGACAGGGGATTTGTGGCAGCTTTTACTGGTAGCCAGGGGACACAGGCTTGGAGTACTGAGTCTCTACTTTTTTTTTTCCTTGCAGGTCAACTCTCCACTTGAAGCAAGAGTGCCTGGTCAGTTTCCTTGCCTTCCCTTTAGTGATCCCTGCTGCTGCTGCTGCTGCTGCTGCTAAGTCGCTTCAGTCGTGTCCGACTCTTGTGACCCCATAGACGGCAGCCCACCAGGCCCCGCCGTCCCTGGGATTCTCCAGGCAAGAACACTGGAGTGGGTTGCCATTTCCTCCTGCAATGCATGAAAGTGGAAAGTGAAAGTGAAGGCACACAGTCGTGTCCGACTCTTAGCGACCCGTCCTGTGGGGCTAATGCCAGCATGTTCCCCTTGGGGCAGTCTTGAAGATTTCCTCGACTTCTCCCAAGCCCCACATCATTATATATGATTTGTTAAGGATTTGGGTGTTTTGAGACTTCTCTGGTGGTCCAGTGGCTAAGACTCCACCCTCCCAGTGCAGGGGGCCTGGAGTCCCTGGTCAAGGAACTAGATCCCACATGGCTCAACTAACTAGTTCCCACATGCCACAAATAAAGATCCCACATGCTGCAGCTAAGACCTGGCTCAGTCAAATAAATTTTTTTTAAAAAAGAGGATTTGAGTGTTTTATAGTCAGAAAGCCCTTCAGTATGTCTAGACCGTCATGTTCCTGCAAGTGATGTATCACGTGAGAGGTCCGGGACAAGGGCTACAGGGGTTCAAGCAGGACGGGTGGCTACCAAAAGCTGGGGCAGTGGTGCATGATGGGTAAGGGCAGGGGTGATTAAGTGAGTGAAGTCCCAGACAGCCCCTCCCTCATAGTGTCTGGTCCAACAGACCCAGAGCAGGGCCCATGAATCAGCATCTAAAACCCACTGTCTTTTATACATTTCATGCGATTCTGAGGCCAATGGTGTGAGCCCACTTTGAGAAACTCTGGGCTATAGCAGTCAAAGAAGGCTTAGCAGAGGAAGCTGGATTTGACCAGACTCTTAAAGGAGCTCAGCTGAAGAAGACAGAAACAAAGATAAAGAATAGATGGTCTAGTTTCCCAGAAGGTAGAGTCCTGTAGTGAGGCAGGGTTGGGGGGAGGGCCCAGATGGTGGAGGTCCCAAAATCTCAGAGCTAGGATTTGGAACTTTATCCTGTGCAAACTTGGGAGCCTCTAAAAACTCTTAGGGAAGGGGATGCAGTGACTAGAGCAAAGAGGGATTTTAAGAAACTCAATCAAGCAGCAGGGAGCTGGATGAATTGTATTTCGACAGTTACCTACTTACTGTGGAGAATAATTAACTAAATCACGCTGTTATTTTAATAGAGTTGTGTTTTTTTTTAGAAAGAAGAACTGTGACCAGCTAATGCTTAGTGTTCTGGGCTGTCAGCTCCTGGGGCCTAGGGGATGGGGCTGAATAGAGAGACGTGGCTTCCACAGGCCCCAACCTCCTCCTGGCCAGGCTGTGGAAATCTTTGGGGACAGGGCCCAGGGGGTCCTAACTGGCTTCCTTCTGAAGATGAGGCTTGGCTCTTAAGAGGATCCCATACATGAAGGCCCACATTCCTGCCTTGGACTCTGCAACCTCAGCGGGCAGGCAGGGGTCACATCACCCTTGACAGGGGATTCAAGATGCTGCCACCCCAGTAAGGTATATGATAACAATTAACTGTAGTAATAGGCCATCATGCTTATGCAATGATTTACAACCTACCAGCTGCTTTCACTGAAACCATTGCATTTAACCCTACAACAATCCCTGGTGCTAGGCTCTCTTCCCTCTGTGATGGATGTGGCTCAGAGAAGTTTGCCTATTTGCCTGGGGTCACACAGCAAACCAGCAGAGCTAGGACTTGAACCCAGGCCTCCTAGTGGTAGCCCAGAGTTCTGGCCATTGTGCTGTTAGTGATGGAGGAAATGCTGAGTTAGGGGGCTACTGACGAGGGCAGCAGTGCTCGGGGGAGTGGTGGGGAGTTCTGCTTTTCCTGGACACCTGGCCAGGGGGTCTTGCTAGATCCTCTTCATTTCCAAGGATAGTGTTTCCTCAGATAAAAGCAGTTTTGTAAAGCAACCTGGCCCTCCCCCTTCCTCCCTGTGGGATGGCAACTGAGCCTCAAGGGTAAGCATCCAATCAGGGGAGAGAGCCTGCAGCTTGAGGAGATCCCCTCTGCACCAAGCCCCATCACCTTGCTGCTGCTAAGTCACTTCAGTCATGTCTGACTCTTTGCGACGCCATGGACTGCAGCCCACCAGGCTCTTCTATCCATGGGATTCTCCAGGCAAGAATACTAGAGTGGGTTGCCATTTCCTCTTCCAGGGGATCTTCTGACCCAGGGATGGAACCCACATCTCTTATGCCTCCTGCACTGACAGGCGGGTTCTTCACCACTAGCACCACCTGGGAAGCCCCCAGCCCACCGTCTTGGCGCCTTCGCTTCTTATGAGTGGGAACTCCTTCCTGCCGTCTGCCTCCAGGTCTCCTGCTGCTTCAGCACATTCCCAGCAGAAGCAGAAATCTGTGGCTTCTCACATGTTACAATAATCTAGACCTTAGGTCTAGAACCAGAGATCTTTCCTGTCCCAGGGTCTCCAGTTTCTCCCTTGTGCAGCTTGATGACCAGCCAGCCTGGGAGCTCCTCTCCCTCAGACTGAGGGCTCCCTGAGGACAGGTGCTGCGCCTCCTCCCTCAGACTGGGAGTTGCCTAAGGGGCAGGCGCTGTGCCTCCACCCTCAGACTCAGACTGAGGGCTCGTCAACATTCTCTCCTTAGTCCAACTCCAGGGCTGGGTAGACCCTGTGTGCACTTGGAGCGGAAAACTCTCTCAGCCCTGGGGTCAGGATTTTCTTCCTACGTAAGCATTTAGACTGTGCTGGGGCATTTAGCGGGGGCTTCCCAGGGGGCTATTTTGGTAAAAAACCCACCTACCAATGCAGGAGACACAGAGACCCAGGTTCGATCCCTGGGTCGGGAAGATCCTCTGGAGAAGGAAATGGCAACCCACTTCAGTATTCTTGCCTGGAGAACCCTGTGGACAGAGGGGCCTGGCAGGCTATAGTCCATGGGGTTGAAAAGAGTGAGACACGACTGAAGCAAATTAGCACGCACGCACGGGGCGGCTAGGTCAAGAGTGAATGATGGGAGATGACCCCTCATCAAGAAGGGGGCTACTGAGTGACGTGACTATATGAGCGTGTGTACGTGTACACAGCAGTGGGCTGACCCTGGGAGAGGACAGGGCTTGCAGGGGCTGAGAGGGCGCCTCTAGGCTCTTTCACCTCCTCTCTGCTTCAGACCAGGTGCCCCAGGCACAGTGTTCTGGGTGCAGAAAGATTGCCTCTCCTGTTCTGGAGGTAGAAAGGGCTTCTCAGCCCCAACAGATCTCCCTGTTGGCCTGCCCCACCCCTACCAGCAAGTGCCTGCGTTCCCAGCTTGGCCATACTGGTATTGCAGGCAGGGGGACCCCTTCCAGGACCAGAGAGTGGGCTCTTGTCTAACCCTCAGAAATGAATTGTCTGAGGAGACACACGTGCTGACAGAGCAAGGGACTTTATTGGGAAGGGGGCGCCTGAGCGGAGAGCAGGAGGGTAAGGGAACCTAGGAGAACTGCTCTGTTCGTAGTCTAGGGTTTTACGGTGATGGGATTAGTTTCTGGGTCTTCCCTGGCCAATCACTCTAACTCAGGGTCCTTCCTGGTGGCATACACGTTGCTCAGGGAAAATGGATGCCAGCAAGAATTCTGGGAGGGGGAAGGACACGTGACCTCTCCCTTTGACCTTTCCCAAATTCTTCCAGTTGGTGGTGGCTTGTTAGTTCTGCGTTTCTTACTAGGATCTCCTGTCGTAAAATAACTCACACAGATGGTTACGACAGTGCCTGGTCAGGGCGGTGGTTGTAGTCAGCGTGTTCCCCCTAACAGTGGGGGCTCCAGGCCTTCTCCCTTGGAGGGGCTGGCTGAAAAGGAGTGTTGTACCTGTCCTGGGCTGTGCAGAGTTGGCGGTACAGTGGGGTGCATGTTCTAATTCTGTGTGTGGCCTTGAGACCATACATTTGCCTTCCTGGGTTCCTAAACTTGAAGCAGTGGCTTAAAGCCTTGCTCCTCAAAGCGAGGCTCACCGAGGGCAGCACCAGCATCGTGCAGGGCTGGTTAGAAACACAGAACCATGCGCCTCACCCCAGGCTAACTGGGTCAGCATCTGCATTTTATGGGGTCCCAAGTGATTCCTGTACGCATTCAAACAGGCAAAGCCCTGGATTCTCTAGTCTTGGGGTGGGGTGGGGGGAAGTGAAAGTGTTAGTCACTTTCATTTTCACAGCAAGAGTCTGACTCTTTGTAACACCATGGACTGTAGCCCTCCAGGCTCCTATCTCCATGGAATTCTCCAGGCAAGAATACTAGAGTGGGTTGCTGTGCCCTCCTCCAGGAGATCTTCCCAACCCAGGGATCGAACCTGGGTCTCCTGCATTGCAAGTGAATTCTTTATCGTCTGAGCCACCAGGGAAGCCCCCCTCTAATCTCAAGGTCCCTCCCAGCTCTGCTGATAGCAGTCCCTGGGAGCTGGCTTTAGAGATTATAATGAAGAAAACACCCAGACTTCTCCATCTGGCTTCAGAGAACTCTTATTTGGGGTGGGGAAAGGCCCTAAACTGAGAAGTATCAGTGGTCTGAACCCAGGCATGGGGCATGGTTTTGGAGTGGCAGAGAGATTCCTCTGACTCCCAAGATCCTAGAGGCAGGTGGTCTGCCCAGAGTGGCTGTGTTTTGGGGACCCTGCAGCCCCTCCCAGATACTCACACTCTGCCTTTCCCGAGGGCAGCTTCTCCACCAGCCACTCCCAGCCCAGCTCCCGCTTCAGCAGCTCAGTGCAGACCGAGAGCCCTTTTGCCTGGCCGCCAGGAGACCCAGCATAACCAGAGGCGCTGCCCACCCCCCAGGCCAGCTCAGAGTGCTCCCACCTTCCTGTGACAGCAGGGTGTGTTTGCGAGGAGAGGGTCACTGTCTTTGAGGAGTGAAGACCCCTCAGCAGGTCCACGGGCATTCTTGCCCACAGCTGCAGCCTCTCTCTGCGCCACCAGCCTGGCTCTGCACCACTCAGCCCTCAGCTCACTCCGGGAGACCAGACTCCAGAGGAAGTCTGTGGGCACCCAGGTTTGTTTCTGCTGCCTTGGAGGAATACAGCTCTCTATCACCCCCCCAGGCCACCTTTGTCCCCCTGTGTTATGTTTGCCTGTCCTTCCCAGGGACCCGTGGGGGCCCGTGCTAAGTGCAGTGGAGAGGAGGTCTAGCAAGACCAGACAGCAGGCTGCAGGAGCAGAGGACTGGGAAGGCAGGTTCCCTTCCGGACCCCCGTGAGATCCTCCATTTCCACTCACCAGCCCCTGTAGTGAGCACTCCGAGTCCCTGTGCATGCATCTGACCCGGTACTGGGCCCCTTGGGCTGCAGAGACTTCCCCGGTGGTCCAGCGTCCATGACTTTACACTCTCGGACTTTGCGCATCAGATTCCACACTCCCAGTGCAGGGGGCTCAGTTTGATCCCTGGTTGGGGAATTAGATCCCACATGCTGCAATGAAGATGGAAGATCCCACATCCCACAACTATGACCTGGGACAGTCAAATAAATAAATGAAAATAAATGAATACTAAAAAAAAAAAAGAAGAAGAAGGGGCTGCAGCCAACCGGGAGACAAGACAGACTGAAGAAGAAAGCTGGACATCAATAACAACTTAAATATGCATCTATAGTGTGATGCATATATGAAGTACGATAAACCCATCTTACAGTTATCTGTTGCTGGGTAATTAATCACCCCAAAAGTTAGTGGCTTAAGACAGCAATAATCAGTTATTTCTCCCACATATCTGCTATCTGGGCCGGGCTTAGCCAGGCAGCCGTGTGTTCTATGTGGCACCAGCTGGGACAACTCGGTTAAAGCTGGATAAATCACTTCAAAGTGACTTCTTCACCTGGCTGGCAAGTTGGTCCTGACTGCCAAGCAAGAGTTCAGCTGGGACTGTAGCCCTGGGGCCTCTGCTTCTCTCAGGAACCTCTTCATGGACTTCCTGATAGCACTGTGTCTGGTTCCGAAAGCCAGAATTCCGAGAGCACAAGGTGGAAATGTTTTTGACTAACCTCAGAGTGTTGAAGTGCTCAAGGCAGTCACAAAAGTTGGCCCAGGTTCCAGGGGACAGAACTCAGACTCCATTTATCAAAGTGAGCTTCTGAGATGAGAGATGGTGTTCCAGCCATCTTTGGTAAATACAATCTGCCACAACAGATAATGTGGAATGCCATGTAATCGTTTAGAGATTTTAATGTATATTATCAAATAAAAAAGATATAAAAATGTATGAAAAAGAGGAAAGCATGTGCATATTTATGAGAAAAATACTGGAAAGATAGATGCTAAACTATAGTTCCCCCTCTGTGCTTTCTTCTTTGTGTTTGCTCTAATGATTTATCAATTTTTATTTATTTTTTTGCAATTGGACATGCATTATTTTCCTAATTAAAAAGAAACATAAACCATTTCTATGTTGAAAAACAAATGGCAATATGAAAGTCACAATTAGGAAGTAAATGATAAGAAACAAGTGAAGGCTCCTACACAGGAGAGAGTGGGATTCTCTCACATCCAGCTTTCTGAAGCCCTTGATATTCTGATGTGCACTGGGAATCTATGGGAGAGGGTTAGGGGATAAAGCATTTTTTGCTATTATTTAACCAAGAGAAAGAGAGTGTGTGTGTGTGTGCGTGCGCGCACATGAGACATTCGTAGGTGTTTTTGTGTGTCACTACATGCATATATGTTTTGCTGTGTACGTGGGGGTATGTATTGTACATGGGTTTCAATATGTATCTGTGTGCATGGTGTGTGTGCTTGTTGTATGTGCATGGTGTGTATGCTTGCTTATCTGGGTGAGTGTATGTTGTGAGTGTGCACGTGTTGTGGCATCTCAGGGGACCCATGATGCTCACATACACTTTGGGCGAAGCTGGTCCAGACAGAAGCTGAGCTCTGTGGAGGAAGAGGGCGTTTCCCCTCACCTCCACGCCACGTCCCCCTGTTTCTGCCTCTTCTTTTTCTCTCCCACTTGGTGCCCCTTCTTCATTCTGTCTGTCTCACTGGCAGCTCCCAGCCCCTCATCATGGCACAGATTGGGCATGCGACTCTCTTTCCCTTCCGCACCTGCCCCTAACGCCTGCTCTTGAGCTCTTGACAAAAGTTGCAGGATCAGGATGGGGAAAGTGAGGGATGAAGAAGCCACGCAGGCAAGGCAGGAGTCGAGAGAGAGTCAGAGGTTCTCAGGAAGCTTGATAAATAGCATCTAAATCCTCTTGAAAGAGACATTTTATGCCTCTTTAACTACTTCAAGTGCGTGGTTCAGGTACAGAGATGAGGCTCAATGACTTTTCACCCATTGTCACTTATTGTTACAGTGTGACTCTTTGTCCCAGACCCTCACAAACGCGCACACTCGTCACACACTGGGATTGTGACCACTTCATTATGAACTCCGGGAGAAGCCTTAACACCAAGGGATTAGACCAAGCTTTCCGCCCCCCCTCCCCCGCCAGAGAAATACACACAGAGAGACATATACAAGGAGGTTCCCAACAACACTGGAAAAGGCAAAAAAAAAAAAAAAGGGGGGGGACAAATTAAATGTCCATGAACAGAAGAATAGATAAACTGTGGCATAATCCTGCAGTAGAATACTATAAGTATAAAAGGTGAATGAACAAGATCTACACACAGAACATGGATGGATATCACAGTACAAGATTAAGAGAAGAATACTTAACAGAAGAATTGCACACAGTGTGATACCATTTATATATGAAAACATTAAAATATACCATGTATAGTTTGGACATGTATACATTTAAGTAAAAGTACTGATATTTTTAAAAGTCTGAGACAGATAACACACTCAGGTTAGTGGTTCCCTAGAGGTTACCAAAATATTTTCTCTGGGGGAATGAGATGGGTAGGGGAAGAAATAAAGGGGGAATAGATGAGCTGCTAATACTAATATTAACTGTGTTGCTAATATTAATTATCTATTTCTGAGTATAAAATTATCACAAAACTTAGCAGCTTAAAACCACATACATCTATTATCTCAGTTGGAAATGATCATGTGGATTTTCTACTTTGGTCTGTTAATATGATGGATTACATCGAACAATTTTTGAATGTAGAATCAGTCTGTCATTCCTGGAATAAACTCTGCTGGGTCATGGGGTATTCTTCTTAATATATATATTGTTGTATTCAAATTTTTAGTATCTTGTTTAAGATTTTTGCTTCTATGTTCATGAGGGATATTGGTCTGTAGTTTTCTTCTTCATCTGGCTTGTGCACAGGATAATACTTACCTCGTAAAATGAGTTGGGGAATTTTCCCTTCTCTGTTTTCTGGCAGGGATTGTGTAGAATTGGTGTTATTTCTTCTTTAAATGTCTGTTAGAATTCACTAGAGAAATCATCCAGGCCAGGAGACTTTTTGGAGGTTTTTAAACTGCAAATCCATTTTTTTAATGGGAATGGGATTATTCTGGTTATTTTTATTGGGTGCATTTTGATAGTTTGTGACTTTTAAGGACTTGATTTCTTTAATCTGCATATGGGGTCATCAAAGTTTTTCTGTAAAGGGGTAGATAGAAAATGTTCTCTGTCACAACTATTCATTTCTGTTGTTATAGTGTAAAAGCAACCATGCTGGCTAAGTCGCTTCAATCGTGTCCAATTCTTTGTGACCCTGTGGACTGTAGCCCACCAAGGCTCCTCTGTCCATGGGATTCTCCAGGCAAGAATACTGAAGTGCGTTGCCATGCCCTCCTCCAGGGGATCTTCCTGACCCAGGGATCAAACCCATGTCTCTTACGTCTCCTGCACTGGGAGGTGAGTTCTTTACCACTAGTGCCACCTGGGAAGCCTATAGACAATATATAAATGAATGAGCACGGCTGTGGTATTGGTTTCCTGAAAGTGAAAGTGTAGTCACTCAGTTGTATCCAAGTCTTTGCGACCCCATGGACTGTAACTCATCAGGCTCCTCTGTCCATGGAATTCTCTAGGCAAGAATACTGGAGTGGGTTGCTATTTCCTTCCCCAAGGGATCTTCCCAACCCAGGGATAGAACCTACCTCTTTTTCATTGCAGACAGAGTTGATGATTAAGTCTATATAATTGTATTTTAGCATTTCCTGGGGATGCTCAAAACAACAGAAGTTTATTCTCTCGCAGTTTGGGAGGTTAGAAGTCCAAAACCAAAGTGTTAGCAGGGCCATGCTCCCTCTAAAGACTCTAGGGAAGAATCCTCCCATGCTTCTGCAGCCCCAGAAGAATCACTGTGGCAGCATAACTCCCCTCTTAAGTTCAGTCTTCACCTGGCCTCCTTCCCTCTGTGTCCTCTGTATCTCTGCATCCAGATTTTCCACTCCTCTTCTGATGAAGACATCAGTCATGCTTGCTTTAGGGCCCATCCTCATCCTCATCCTCATCTTAACTAACTGCGTTTGTAAAACCTCTAGTTCCAAATAAGGTCACAGTCTGAGTTTCTAAGTAGACATGAATGGGGAGAGGGGTAATATTCAGAGCAGTAGAACCATGTTCCAAGAAAACTTTAGTTACAAAAATAGATGGTGAGACAGATTTGATCCATGGGCTTTGATTTGCTGACCTTTCACTAAGGTTGTTAAACTTAAGGACATAGAGATGTTTGCAGTATTTTATTTTTAATATCTGTGAGGGGGGTAGTGACGTTCCTTATTTCATTTCTGATATTGGCAACTTGTGTCTTTTCTCTTTTTTCTTTGTCAGTCTAGCTATCAGATCAGATCAGATCAGTCGATCAGTCGTGTCCGACTCTGTGCGACCCCATGAATCGCAGCATGCCAGGCCTCCCTGTCCATCACCAACTCCCGGAGTTCACTCAGACTCACGTCCATCGAGTCAGTGATGCCATCCAGCCATCTCCTCCTCTGTCGTCCCCTTCTCCTCCTGCCCCCAATCCCTCCCAGCATCAGAGTCTTTTCCAATGAGTCCACTCTTCCCATGAGGTGGCCAAAGTACTGGAGTTTCAGCTTTAGCATCAGTCCTTCCAAAGAAATCCCAGGGCTGATCTCCTTCAGAATGGACTGGATGGATCTCCTTGCAGTCCAAGGGACTCTCAAGAGTCTTCTCCAACACCACAGTTCAAAAGCATCAATTCTTCGGCGCTCAGCCTTCTTCACAGTCCAACTCTCACATCCGTATATGACCACAGGAAAAACCATAGCCTTGACTAGACAGACCTTTGTTGGCAAAGTAATGTCTCTGCTTTTGAATATGCTATCTAGGTTGGTCATAACTTTCCTTCCAAGGAGTAAGCGTCTTTTAATTTCATGGCTGCAGTCACCATCTGTAGTGATTTTGGAGCCCAGAAAAATAAAGTCTGACACTGTTTCCACTGTTTCCCCATCTATTTCCCATGAAGTGGTGGGACCGGATGCCATGATCTTCATTTTCTGAATGTTGAGCTTTAAGCCAACTTTTTCACTCTCCACTTTCACTTTCATCAAGAGGCTTTTGAGTTCCTCTTCACTTTCTGTCATAAGGGTGGTGTCATCTGCATATCTGAGGTTATTGATATTTCTCCCCGCAATCTTGATTCCAGCTTGTGTTTCTTCCAGTCCAGCGTTTCTCATGATGTACTCTGCATATAAGTTAAATAAACAGGGTGACAATATACAGCCTTGATGAACTCCTTTTCCTATTTGGAACCAGTCTGTTGTTCCATGTTCAGTTCTAACTGTTGCTCTCTGACCTGCATACAAATTTCTCAGGAGGAAGATCAGGTGGTCTGGTATTCCCATCTCTTGAAGAATTTTCCACAGTTTATTGTGATCCACACAGTCAAAGGCTTTGGCATAGTCAATAAAGCAAAATAGATACTGTAAAGAGCAATATTGCATAGGAACCTGGAATGTCAGGTCCATGAATCAAGACAAATTGGACGTGGTCAAACAAGAGATGGCAAGAGTGAATGTCGACATTCTAGGAATCAGCGAACTCAAATGGACTGGAATGGGTGAATTTAACTCAGATGACCATTATATCTACTACTGTGGGCAGGAATCCCTCAGAAGAAATGGAGTGGCCATCATGGTCAACAAAAGAGTCTGAAATGCAGTACTTGGATGCAATCTCAAAAACGACAGAATGATCTCTGTTCGTTTCCAAGGCAAACCATTCAATATCAGGGTAATCCAAGTCTATGCCCCAACCACTAACGCTGAAGACGCTGAAGTTGAACGGTTCTATGAAGACCTACAAGACCTTTTAGAACTAACACCCAGAAAAGATGTCCTTTTCATTATAGGGGACTGGAATGCAAAAGTAGGAAGTCAAGAAACACCTGGAGTAACGGGCAAATTTGGCCTTGGAATACAGAATGAAGCAGGGCAAAGACTAATAGAGTTTTGCAAAGAAAATGCACTGGTCATAACAAACACCCTCTTCGAACAACACAAGAGAAGACTCTATACATGGACATCACCAGATGGTCAACACTGAAATCAGATTGATTATATTCTTTGCAGCCAAAGATGGAGAATCTCTATACAGTCAGCAAAAACAAGACCAGGAGCTGACTATGGCTCAGACCATGAACTCCTTATTGCCAAATTCAGTCTAGCTATAGGTTTATAAATTTTAGTGATCTTTTAAAAGTATTGGGTTTTAGTTTAATTGATTCTTTTCTATTTTCTTCCTGGTTTCAATTTCATTGATTTCTGTTCTGATCTTTATTATTTACTCTTTCTGCTTACTTTGAGTTTATTTTGTACTTTCCCACTCCACCTCAGTTTCTTAAGAAAAAAAGCTTAGATGATTGGTTTGAGACCTTTCTTCTTTATTAATATAAGTATTTAATAAATACATAAAAATAAATACATAAAATAATAACTTTTTCTCCAAGCATTTCTTCAACTGATACTACAGATTTTGGTATTTTTCACTTTCATGCAGTTCAAAATATTCTCTCTCTAAGATTTCCTCTCTGATTCATGAGTTACTTAGAAGTATGTTAATTTCAAAGGGTTTGGAGATATTTCAGTTACCTTTGTGTTATTGATTTTTAGTTTAATTCACTATGGTCAGAAAACATAGCTTGAATTCAACTTCTAAAAATTTGTTAATGCAAATGTTCAGCTTTTGTTATTGTCCCACAGATCCCTGAAATTCTGTTCATCTTTTATTCCAAGTCTTTTTTCTGTCTAATGTTCAAATTATATAACTGTCAGTCACCCAAGTTCTTTCATTCTTTCCTCTGTCGTTTTCACACTGTATTGGACCCATTCAGTGAATTTTTAATTCAGTTTTTTTTTTTTTTTTAGTTCTAAAATTTCTGTTTGGTTATTCTTTTTTATATCTTCTGTTTCTTTGCTGAGTCTTTCTAATTTTCTATTTCAAGAGTGTTCACACTAACTTCTTGGAGCTGCTTTAAAATCTTTTTCTGATAATCCAACATCTGTGTCATCTTGGGATTGGCATTTGTTGCTTTTCTCTTTCTTTGTGAGTTAAGATTTTCTTTGTTCTTAACATGCCAAGCAATTTTGTTTTTTATCCTAGATATTCTGGGTCTTACTTACATCCTAAGAAGTGTGTTGGGGGCTTTTATTGTTAGCAGGTAATCAACCAAGTTAAGTTTAGGCTGCAAGTTCAGTTCTGTTCTGCCTCCTGTATGTTGTGGTTCCAATATCAGTTTAGTCCTTAAAATGTTTGCAGTGTTTTGAGGGACAGTCCCATGTGTGGCCAGTCTGAAGTTTAGGCGGTGACCTACAATGTTAGCTCAGTTCTCAAGGCCTGGATAAACTGTTTAGGATCAGATCCAAACATACACAGCCCAGAAGTGAGGCCTGGAATTCATACATACTGTTATGGGATTCCTCTCTTGAGTTCCCACTTCTCCATGATCCACCTGACACTTTCAAATCCCTGCAGCCTCCCTTCCCAGAGTTACAGACAGAAAAGAAATCTGGGGTGGGGGGGGAGCAGGTCTGCCCTATTCTTGGATCACATGCTCTGGTGAGGGATAAGCTCAGAGAGGGACACCTGCTCTGCTGACTAAATCTCCATCACCGGGTAACCGTCACCACGGTCACCACAGTGTTGCCTGGGGGCTGTGGCCAGAAAAAGAAGGGGTGACATAAAAGCATCACGGGATGTCTCCTGCTCTTGGTAACCCATATGGGGTACCCTTTCCCACTCCCTGGCCCAGAAATAGAAGCTTCTCAATGGGATCTCTTTCTGTCCACACCCAGTGAGCACTTCTGAGTTTCAGGCTGCTTTAAATCCAGGATGGGCATTATCAGACAGGCAAAACTTCTAATTCTTACTTAATCCACCTCAGTTTAGTTCAGTTCAGTCGCTCAGTCGCGTCTGACTCTTTTACCATTTATTTTTTCGGATTCTCTGATACCTGCTCCATGACCAAGATTTATAGTTTTAGGCAGTGGGAGACAAGATAGGGGCATGCTTACTCCATCTCCTCAGAATTAGAACCCAAATTCTTATTTTTATAAAAGGGAAAACCCATCTCCTTTGGCTGATGTCTGAAATTCCACCATCAGAGAAGCCCATTACAATAGCAATCGTTTTGCCAGTTTACCTCTAAGGACTATGTTACCTATACCCAACCTATATCCCACGACAACCCAAGGCACAATCTGCTGCAAGCACCCAGCTCTCTCCTCATCCCCACTCAGGCCCTTCCTAACCTTTTCCTGTGTGCTCAAAGTGCGAGTTTGCCCCACGTTGAGACAGAAGAGGAGAATTCTCCCCCTGCTAATGACTCACTGATTGATGGCTGGCAGGGCCCACATAGCAGGAGTGGTGGACCCAAGCCAGGACCTTGGAGAGCTCCCGCCACTCTCCTGGGGAGGAGGAAGACAAAGCTGTAACCTGGCTGAGCCTGTGAGGCAGGGCTTTCCACTCCATCATGGTTTAATCACCTGTTTACTTGTCTGTCGTTACGGCTGGAGAACTTCTTCAGAAGGGCCAGAGCCTTATTCTCCGTTTATCTCCACAGTTCAGCACTGTGCCTAGCATGTCAATAAAGAGATGATCAGTGGTTGTGTAAATGAATGAATGAATGATGTTACAATCTTTCCCCTCGGTCCCCTTTCTTGCCTCTCAAGGGCTAAATTAGTTTACCATTTGTTGGGCATCCTCAATGTGCCATACATTTTACATTTAATATCTCATTTAATTTCACAATGGGGGAGGTGGTATCATTCTTTTTAACTAAAAACTTGGGCTTTCCAGGTGGTGCTTGTTGCTGCTGTTCAGTCACTCAGTCATGTCCAGCTCTTTGCAACCCCATGGACTGCAGCACGCCAGGCTTCCCTGTCCTTCACCATCTCCAGGAGCTTGCTCAAACTCATGTCCATTGAGTCAGTGATGCCATCCAACCATCTGGTCCTCTGTCATCCCCTTCTCCTCCTTCCTATACAATCTTTCCCAGCATCAGGATCTTTTCTAATGAGTCGACTCTTCACATCGGGTGGCCAAAGTATTGGAGCTTCAGCATCAGTCCTTCCAATGAATATTCAGGGTTGATTTCCTTTAGGATTGACTGGTTTGGTCTCCTTGCAGTTCAAGGGACTCTCAAGAGTCTTCTCCAACACCACATTTCAAAAGCATCAGTTCTTCAGTTCTCAGCCTTCTTTATGGTCCAACTCTCACATCCATACATGACTACTGGTTTTGACTAGACAGACCTTTGTCAGCAAAGTAATGTCTCTGCTTTTTAATACACTGTCTAGGTTTGTTATAGCTTTCCTTCCAAGTAGCAAGCATCTTTTAATTTCATGGCTGCAGGTACCATCTGCAGTGATTTTGGAGCCCAAGAAAATAAAGTTTGTCACTGTTTCCATTGTTTCCCCATCTATTTGCCATGAAGGGATGGGACCAGATGCCATGATCTTAGTTTTTTGAATGTTGAGTTTTAAGCTGGTCTTTTCACTTTCCTCTTTCACCTTCATCAAGAGGCTCTTTAGTTCCTCTTTGCTTTCTGCCATAAGGGTGGTAGCATTTGCATATCTGAGGTTATTGATATTTCTCCTGGCAATTTTGATTCCAGCATGTGCTTCATCCAGCCTGACATTTCACATGATGTACTTTGCATAGAAGTTAAATAAGCAGGGTGACAATATACAGCCTTGATGTACTCCTTTCCCAGTTTTGAACCAGTCCATTGTTCCACGTCTGGTTTTAACTGTTGCTTCTTGACCTGCACACAGGTTTCTCAGGAGGCAGGAAAGATGATCTGGTATTTCCATCTTTTGAAGAATTTTCCACACTTTTTTGTGATCCACACAGTCAAAAGCTTTAGCATAATCAATGAAGCAGAAGTAGATGTTTTTCTGGAATTTTCTTGCTTTTTCTTTGATTCAGTGGATGTTGGCAATTTGATTTCTGGCTCCTCTGCCTTTTATAAGTCCAGTTTGAACATCTGTAAGTTCTCAGTTCACATACTATTGAAGCCTAGCTTGGAGAATTTTGAGCATTACCTTGCTAACATGTGAAATGAGTGCAATTGTGTGATAGTTTGAGCATTCTTTGGCATTGCCTTTCTTTGGGATTGGAATGAAAACTGACCTTTTCCAGTCCTGTGGCCACTGCTGCGTTTTCCAAATTTGCTGGTATATGGAGTGCAGCACTTTCACAGCATCATCTTTTAGGATTTGAAATAGCTCAGCTGGAGTTCCATCACCTCCACTAGGTTTTTTCATAGTGATGCTTCCTAAGGCCCACTTGACTTTGCACTCCAAGATGTCTGGCTCAAGGTGAGTAATCACATCATCGTGGTTATCTGGGTCATTAAGATCTTTTTGGTGCTAGTGGTAAAAAAATCTCCCTGCCAATGCAGAAGATGTAAGAGACATGGGTTAGATCCCTGGGCTGGGAAGATCCCCTGGAGAAGGAAATGGCAACCCACTCCAGTATTCTTGCCTGGAGAATCCCATGGATAGAGGAGACTGGTGGTCTACAGTCCATAGCATCACAAAGAGTCATACAGGACTGAAGTGACTTAGCATGCACAAGTAGGTTAAGAAACATACTTGACTTAATCACTTAACAAGTAAAATGGAGAACCCAGGATTTGAACTGAGGGCTATTTGTTTCCGTTGTTCAGTATTCTTGGTCCTCCCTTTGCTTCCCCAATCTCAGCACCATCCCTGGGGCTTAGGCACCACCACCCCCATGCAAAGACTGTTAATTATCCCTCCAAATCCACTCTGCCCATCTTCCCAATTTTAGCTGGGCACTGGGGTCATGTAGAATAAAGGCCAAATTTTCCAGTCTCGTTGGCAGCTACACATGGTGAATACGTAAATAGAATTGATACATGTAGCTTTATGGAGTGTCCTCAAAGGGAAGGGGCACCCCCTTCCTTGTCCCTTTCTTCTTCCTGTTGACTGGAAAGTGGATATGACTCACTGCTGGTATTCAAGCAGCCATCTCATTCCATGGCACAGAAAGAAAGAAAGAAAGGGAAGTCGCTCAGTCGTGTCCAACTCTTTGTTACCCCATGGACTGTAGCCCACCAGGCTCCTCCGTCCATGGGATTTCCCAGTACTGGAGTGGGTTGCCATTGCCTTCTCTGGGGGATCTTCCCCACCCAGGAATTGAACCCGGGTCTCCCACACCGTAGGCAGACGCTTTACCATCTGAACCACCAGGAAGTCACATGGTGAATACGTAAGTAGAATTAATACATCTGCTAAAGATGACAAAGCAACAAGACAAAAAGGGCCTGGGGGTCAGCCCTGGACTGATACACTCAGACATCTTTTGTCCGAGAGAAATAAATATTCACTTTGACTTAGTCACTAATACTTGGAGTTTACTGTCAATTGGATCTAAATCCTATTGAATCCTCCCCCTTACCTGGATGACCACAAGAACCTTTAAATGCCATTCCCGCTTCTTTCATTGCAACCTAAGCTATTCTAGAAACCACCTCTTCTTTAAATACTACTTTTCTCAAGTCTTTCCCCAACTCATAAACTTTAAATGGCTTCCTATTCTCTATTGAAAAGAATTCCAAATTCATTAGCCTGACATTCAAGGTCCTACTAGTAACTGGATTCATCTTGTCTCATAGTCTTCACACATGCTTATCATACTTACTGGTTTACTTGAGGTCTCCATCACATAACCGTCTTGCTCAGGGTATGACGGCTGCTGTAATAAATAACCCCCAAATCTCAGTGGGTTATCATAAGCAAGGTTACTTCCCACTCATGTCACAATCTGATGGGAGAGGAGCGGAGTTCTGTCCCACACATTCAGGGAGCCAGGCTTTGTCATCTGGTAACATCACCATCCTCAAGTCACAGTCTGTGTGGTTATCATGCAAGAGGAGGAGAGAGTGTGAAGGACCAAGCAGAAGAATTTATGGGAAGCCTAGAAACAGTGCTCATTGGTTTCATCTGTATTCTGTTATCCAGAGCTCAGTCACATGGGCCAACTGTACTGCAAGGGAGTCTGGGAAATATAGTGTTTCTGAGTACCCAAGAGAGAAATGGCACTGCTTAGTTGAGTACATAACATTGTGTCTGGCACACATGCCTTACTTTCCTTATCTCTGAGGCTTTGCATGTACCTTGGAGTGCTTTCCCTTCAGTCCCTGCCAAATCCTTCCCATTCTTGGAGGCCATACGTAATCTCTTCCTTGAAGCTCTCCCTGATTGCTTTCTTCCCTGAATTAACCATGGAATTGCCCCAAACAGGCAATTTGGCACAGGGGTAGTCTTGGCCCTCGGTTTGCTTTATCACTGATAGTTCAGACCAGCAGTTACAGGATGCCCAGAAGTCCAGAACATGATTTATATACATATGTTCAAAAACCGCTCATTGGCAGTGAGCGTCATCAGAAATGACACATATTGAAGGCTGTTAGGGTGCAATAAGAAGAGCATGTAATCACTTCTTTGATTTTTTTTTTGCAAAAGATATGTAACTTGAAACTGATTATGAGGAAACACATGGAACCTGAGGGACATTGTAGAAAATAACTGGCCTGTAATCTTTAAACATGTTGAAGTCAAGGAAAACTCAAAGAAGTGTTTTGGAGTGAAGGAAAATTCACATGACAGAAACATGACAACTGAACACAGTACATGACTCTTTATAGCAAAAACACTGCATCTTTTTGCTATAAAACATATTAGAGGGACAGTTGTCAAAACCTGAACAGAGTGTCAGGCTCAGATGGTAGTAATGTATCAATTTTAATTTCCTGATTTTGATGGCTGTGTTGTGGCAATGCAAGAGAACTCTGTTGTATATAGGCCATACTAATGCATTTGGAAGTGGTTGGACAGCAGGTCTGCAACTTATTCTCAAATGATTCAGAAAAAAAATAGTTCTTTGTAACATACTTCCAACCCTTCTGTGAGTTTGTGGTTGTGTCAAACTAAAAAATAAAATACTCGTTGGAGGAAAATGTCAATAAATCTCAAAGTATGGGAAAAAGATGTATTTCACAGGCAAGTCATGTCTGTGTCTCCTTGGCCCTGCCCTTGGGATTTCAACAATAATTATCACTGCTGTGGTGTGGGCTGTGGATGACCCACATGCCAACCACTCCCCCTTGTCCTTCTCTCAGAAGACCCCAATTTTCTTGGGGCTCAGCAGTGTGCTCAGGCTTGAGGGTGAGTCACTAGTCTAAGTCAAGTGTGACAGCCCACTCCTCTCTGTGAGACACTGCAGTTCCTGTTCCAGGCAATGACTTGCTAGGTCTTTCAGATCAACCTTCCTTTTAAAAACAACAAAAAGCACTGGGGAAAATATATTTTAAGAACCAAACTTAAATGCTTCCAAAAAGATGAAAAGACAGTGGGAAATACCAAGCTAATTTGGAGATGCAATCTCATAACCAGAGAGGTAGGCACCAATACTGCTTATCCTGAGGTTCTTTGTAGACACTACTCACTGGGCTTTGGTTTAGGGGAGGCTCCAGATGAAGAGCTCAGAAGTCAAGGTCTGCCACGCCCCAGGTAGGAGGAGCTTCCAGGAGGCTGGGGCTCCACCCCAAAGGGTGTACCCTTTACCCTGGGGAAAGATGCTAGGGACTGACTTTCCCATAATCCCTCACAGTTTGAGACAACTGTATGTGTGACTCAGTTCTCTAACCAATAAGACGCAGAGGAAATGTGTAGGACAACTTCTGGGAATGACTTTTCTTACTGATGAAAGAGAGGTTAAAGAGGGGAGTCTCCTTCTTCTCCCTCCTTTCCTGCAGCTCAGGATGCTGTCTTGGAAAGCTGTGATGTGGTGCTCTAGCAGCCATCTTGTGACCGTCAGGTGGATATTATGAACACATTGAAGGTGGTAGAGCAGAGGGATCTGTGAAGAACCCAGTTATTGACCAACCCTGGAACCACACACTTCCAGAGTTTTTGCTCTTTGAGAAAAACCATTTAAGGTCACTTTCAGTCTAATATTCTATTCCTTCTAATGGAAGTCATCTCTCTTACCTGAGAAAGCCAAGTACAAGCAATTGAATGGCAGCGGTGCTTGCCTGCTCTCAGCTCCATTTCTTACCCACCCTCAGGGCTTCAGGGACAGCCCCTTTGTGAATTCACTGGGTTCTCAGGAAGAACAGGAAGGTGGGAGAGTAAAAAACCAAATTCCTCACCATCCTAGGCTCAGGAAGTTAACAGTTGTTTATACCCAAATTTCATCTCAATTGCCACAGGGTTGCAAAAGTCAAAATTAAGAGGGGGATCCCAGTCCCAGTCTCTGCTCCACCTCCTTCAGGATTTGAATGCATTTCTAGGGCTCATTTGTTTGCTCTGTGAAGCGGGGAGGTTGATCCGTGCTCTACCTGTGGCTCAGGATTGACAGTAAGGTTGCCTGAGAAAACTCCTTATCCTTCTTAAGCCTTTTACTCCACGCATTTCATCTCTTTTACTTTAACCCACCTACACCCTGTGTTATTAATACTTAGTTTATAGACATGGAAACAGACACAACTTAGTGACTGTTGTTGTTCAGTCACTCAGTCGTGTCCAACTCTTTGCCACCCCATGGACTGCAGCATGCCAGGCTTCCTTGTCCTTCACTATCTTCCGGAGTTTGCTCAAACTCAGGTCCTTTGGGTTGGTGGTGCCATCCAATCATCTCTTCCTCTCTTGCCCCTTCTCCTCTTGCCCTCTGTCTTTCCCAGCATCAAAGTCTTTCCCAATGGAGTTGGCTCTTTGCATCAGGTGGCCAAAGTATTGGAGCGTCAGCTTCAACATCGACTGATGCTGAATGAATGTTCCAATGAATATTCAGAGTTGATTTCCTGTAGGAGTGACTGAGTTAACTTAGTGACTGAACAACAACAAAAACTTAAACACCCTTGAGGGAACTGAGTTAGAGCGAGCCTCAGAGCTTGGGCAGGAGGGAGGGTCAGGGAGACGGGGCAGGAGCTGAGAGGGAGTCAGTGGGTACAGCCACAAGGGAGAAGTAGAGCCTGAGGCTAAGCACCGAAACTCAGGGGCAAAGGGCTGGGCTGCCTTCCATCGCTGCTTCTTATCAGGTAAGTGAATCAGGGCATTTTTAAATGTCCCTGTGCCTTAATTTTCTCACCTATAAAATGGGTTTGATAGTAGTAGTTATCTTATTGGTTTTAGCTGCAAAAATGTCCAGTACTTGATAATTGTTACTATCACAGCTTTCCCTTTCTCCTCCTGCAGCACTCGGGGTACCCCAGAGAGCTCCTGGATGTGTCCCACCCCTCAAGGCCTTGGTCCTTCAGCTAAAGATGCCCACTGCCTCCCGGAATACTGCCACTTGGGCTTCCTCTAACCCCAGCTGTCCCCCTTCCTCCCCCTCTTCTATGTGGGAGAATGAGAGAGATAAGAACCAGCAGCTTCAATTAAAACCGAGTCGCTTGAACAATAATGGAAAAGTAATTGAGCTAAATTGAAATGTAATTGGAAAAGAAAAAAACAACACAATCATGGCTTAACATGGATTTAGAAACCAGGCTGGGGGCAGGGGCCTCTCTACTTTCTAGTCCCCAAATCTCCTTCTCTCTTCCCCATCTCTCAGGGGACCCTGTCACCTCTCAGCCCTGAGTCCGCACGAGCTCCTTTCTATCTTCCTGCAGCTTCTCTCTCTCCCCACCCTCAGCCCCAGACATCCTAGACAGTGCTTCTCAGTCGGGGCAATTTTGCATGCATACACACCCCAAGGGACATTTGCCAATGTCTGGAGACATTTTTGACTGTCACAGTGGGTGGTGGGGCAGGGCCACTGGCACCTGGAGGTGGAGACCAAGGACACAGTGCTTAGGACCGTCCCCTCCCCACCCCATCCCCCGTCCCAGCAAGGGATTATTCAGCCCCAGAAGCTAATGGTGCTGATGGTGAGAAACTCTGCCCTACTCTAGCTCTCCACCCTGCCTCAGCTCAGCCTTCAGCTAAGGGGCCTCTAGTTTCCTCTCCCATATTCAGCGTCAGGGAGGCCCCCCCCTTTTTATGTGTCCCCTTCAGAATTTTATGTAAATTCTAAGACCTTCACCCTCAACAGAGAGAAGGGCAGATGTCTTTACTTTGTGGGCACCACTTATCTCCCCACTAGGGGAATTCACCCTGACTTTCTTCCTCTCTTCCCACAGCTTTTCCCTCTGTCCCCTTCCTCTTCTTCGATCCCTCGCTCCAAACTCCCAAGCCCAGGGCCCATCAGGAGGCTGAGGAGTGGACAAGATGACCTCCCAAAGCTCTCTGCCATTCCCATCTCTCAAAAGAGCCCTCCAAGGCCAGTCCTTGGAGAGATCCATCATCACCTGTTAGGATGTGGGAGCCAGAAGTGCCCTTAAAGGTCATCCTGACAGGTAGAAAGAGAGGGCATGTTCCTGGCTGGGGCCAGCTGCCTCTGGACCCCCGCCCCTCCCTGCTCCAGCCACTGTGCTACAGGAGTGAGGGGCACCCGTCCTCGGGACCCCTTCCCCTCTGTCCACATCTAATAGTGGATCTGCCACACGAAGAAGCAGGGCCTCCCGTACAACCCACCCTCGCCCCCACCTCTCTGTCTCCTCCCAACTCTCTGTCTCCTCCCACCTCTCCATCCCCTCCATCACTCCATCTCCTCCATCTCTCTATCACCTCCCATCGCTCCATCCCCTCCCATCGCTCCATCTCCTCCATCCCCTCCCATCACTCCATCCCCTCCCATCTCTCCATCTCCTCCCAACCCTCCCCCTTCCCCGGCTATCTTCGGAGCTGGAGCTGGAGCCTGAGTGTGTGACTCCAGTGGGAGGCGGTGGGTGGGGGCAGGAGGTGAGCTGGAGGTGCCAGTTTGGGCTCCCGATAAACTCAGAAGTCAGCCGGCGTGAAATGAAGAAATATGGCTCCCGGTAAATATTTATTTTCTATCAGAAATTAGCAAACCAAATGTAATTAAAAACAACTGCGTGTGTGCCTTCTCCACTCCCACCCCCAACTCCAAGCCTAGAAAATGACATCTTGGAGTAGTGAGTCATAAAAACCATGGCCTAATTAGCAGGCGGCACTGCTGCTAAGGCCGCCTCCCCCAGACTCCCCAGGCAGCAGCTGGTACACCCCCAGGCGCCAGACCATTCAAGCCTCTGCCAGTCCCCTCTCTCCTCTGCCGCTCATCCAGGTCTAAAGAGCTTAAACTCTGAGCAGGGCCCAGCAAGGGCAGAGGGAGAGCGAAACACACCTCTTATCAGTGAGTCTGATGGGGAAGGCAGGACCCCAACCCCACCTTCTCTACCTGGAAACCACCTCTTCCCAAGGAGGCGCTGGGGTTGCTCACTGAAAAAAAATAGCTTTGCAAAATTAACAGAACCCGTTTCCTTCGTTTTCTAGCCACGTGACCTTGGACAAGTTCCCTTTAATTCTCTGAGCCTCAGTTTCTCCATTTGTAAAATGAGGGTTATGAGGCCTACCTTGCAGATTCATCAGATATACAGTGAGCCCCTACTATGCGCAGGACACATACAAAACGCATACAGAACAAACATGCAAAATCCCTGCTCTCAGGATTTACCTTCTGCAGAATGTGGTAAAGTGCGTAGCGCACAGTAGGTGCTCAGTAGTTGAGAATGTTCTCTCTCACAGCCTCCATCGATCATCAGGCTGACAGAGGAATCCTGGCAGTGTGGTCAGCACCTAAGCTGGGTAAGTTACCACCCCTTGTTGAGCACCTACTGTGTGCCTGTCACTGTGCTCGGCGCTGCGCCTCCAGTGTGGCTCAGCTAGTTAAAGGGCTCGCTCCCAAGTCTAATGCCTGCGCTGCCGCAGGATGGGCACCACTCGACTCCCAGCTGCCAGCACCTGCAGCTCTTTGCCTGTTCCCTCTCTCTGGAGCAGCCCAAACCATCCCACTAAGCTCGCAAATGACACCTCCTCTGGGAAGCCTGGGGCAGGTTCCATCCCTGGGTCAGAAGGTCCCCCGAAGGAGGAAAATCCCAACGCACCCCAGGACTTTTGCCTGGAAAATCCCATGCACAGAGGAGCCTGAAGGGCTACAGTCCATGGGGTTGCAAGAGAGTCAGACATGACTGAGTGACTGAGCACAGCACAGCATTGGGAAGCATGTCCTGATTGCTGGAGCCTGCTCAACTCTGCCCCCTGGCATCACTTCTTTCAGCTCTATGTAAACCCTGCTGACACGTGGCACAATCTGCCTGATATTAGGAGTTCTATTTCACATGTCCAACTTCAGCTCATCATATAGACTGAATTCGCCTTCCTCCCAGATCTGTGCCACCCAGAGTTTGAGGTTCAAGTTATGGCTCTCTCACTTAGCAGCCGTGTGTGAGCTGGGACAAGTTATTTAGCTTTACTGAGCTGAGCGCTGAAGAATTGATGCTTTTGAACTGTGGTGTTGGAGAAGACTCTTGAGAGTCCCTTGGACTCCAAGGAGATCCAACCAGTCCATTCTAAAGGAGATCAGTCCTGGGTGTTCTTTGGAAGGAATGATGCTAAAGCTGAAACTCCAGTACTTTGGCCACCTCATGCGAAGAGTTGACTCATTGGAAAAGACTCTGATGCTGGGAGGGATTGGGGGCAGGAGAAGGGGACGACAGAGGATGAGATGGCTGGATGGCATCACCGACTCGATGGACGTGAGTTTGAGTGAACTCCGGGAGTTGGTGATGGACAGGGAGTCCTGGTGTGCTGCGATTCATGGGGTCACAAAGAGTCGGACATGACTGAGCAACTGAACTGAACTGAACTGAGCCTTAGTTTCCTCATCTGCATACCATGAGTGATAATAGTAGGAACTTATTTTATGCTGGTTTCAATGAAGGAGACAGATAAACTATTTCACAGGTTGCCACACTGTGAGGGAAGGAGATAGCTGTGCCCCCATAATTGAGTACTCTTTTATGGTCTTCCCAGCCTGCTCCCCTCTCCTGAGATTGGCATTCCTTCCCCATCTTCTAGGGGATACACTCCACTTGTCCAGCTCTGGGATCCTAGTAGAGGGAGTGTATTATGCACCATCCCCCACCATTGGCCATAGATGACCAGGTGAGGAGTGAGCCAAAGCTGGGCCAATCAGAATTCTCCCCGGAAATTCTTCAAATTGAAGCCGGGAGAGGTTCCCTTCCTCCCTGATGGAGATGCTATGAGACAAAAGAGAGAAAGCCATAGTGCCTACCATGTAGAGGATCTAAGAGAATTCAGGCAGAGGGGTAGACACCAGAGAGGAAATGAGAGAATGTGGTGTTAGCATTTGAGTCCTGGCATCCAGTTGTTTCCAAGGCTCTCCTGCCTGCTCATCCCTCCCTTCCTTTGATTATGAAAGGTATTCTGAATCCTTCCCCTAAGTCCCCCAGCCCCTCCTTTTTCCCCCCCTTAGTTCGGTCATTTAAGCTGGGTTTCTGTAGTTTGTTCCCCATGCGGTCCCAGCCAACACAGAACTCCCGGGAAACCATTGCTCCCGAATCTGCCGAATCTGCTGGAGAACAAAAGAGACAGGACTTTGTGAATGAAGACGGGGAGGCGAGAGGGCCTCCGAGCCTCTCCTGAGAATGCTTCCTGTTTTCCTTCCTCACAAAGGATATAACAGAAAGAAACTGCAGCCCCAAAGAAGGCTGATTAGGGATCAATAAAAATTTCCCAATGCCATGAGCGTGAAGCTCAGAAGCTGGGGGTGTTTATTTATTCCCATGAGATGTTAAATTGGTGGAGGGCAGCCTGGGGGAGGAGCTGGACATGTAGAATTCTGGAACCTTGACCTCAAGTGGGGCTTCACTGTCCCTCTCTACCCACTGGTCACATCCAAGTGGCTGGGGGGCTCCTTGGAGGAGAGGGGGTGGGCAGGGGCCTCCATGGAGCCAGCCTAGGTGAGCCTGCTGTTTTCCTGTCTGGTATCGTTTCACTCCATTCTCCAGACTGCTTAAGGAAAATTGCCTTCCTAATTGGCTCTTCTCTCAAACAAGCTGTAATGAGGCTAAGCTTCATTCCAAGGGTGCTTAACCACCCTCTGCCATCATTGGATGCCATCTGTAGCCCCTGCTACAGTCACTGCCCAAATTAGAGGAGGCTGGGAGCAGGGGAGGAACACCAAATATTCCTGCCTGTGTTCGTACCAGAAGCCAGGCGCTGCTCTGGCCCTGAGAAAATCAAGGGACCAGGAGACTTGCCCTCAGGGGATTCCAGATTTATGGAGCTGAGCAGAAGGAGGAGACAGACTTGACTCAGAAAAGACCCAGTCTAGAGATGGGGGGATACAGCTCAACCCTCAGAAAGCCCCAGTATGAAGGGGAGATGAAACCCTGCCCTCAGGGAGTTTCAGACAGGGTTGGGGACACAGCCCTGACTCAGGTAGCCCCAGTTTGAGGGGAAACACAGCCTTGCTTTCAGGGAGACCCAATCTGACAGGAGATCCAGGTCTGCAGCAAGGAGTCCAGTCAGACGGAGAAAAGCATCCCTGCTCAACAAGTCCCTGTGAGCCCTCAGGGACCCATAGTCTGACAAGCGGACATAGACCAGCTCTCAAGAGCCCCAGTTAGAACAGACACACACATTCAGGTCCTTGGGGAGCCCCAGTCTGAGGGCAGACACAGCCCTGCCTTGGAGAGCCCCAGTATCAGTGAAGACACAGCCAGCTAGTGAGCACCAGTTTGAAGAGGGACCTAGCCCCGCTTTCAAGAAGACTCAGTGTGAGTGGGGACACAGCCCTGGTGACTCAGAGGATAAAGAATCTGCCTGCAATGTAGGAGGCCCGTGTTCAACCCCTGGGTCAGGAAGATCCCCGGAGGAGGGCATGGCAACCCACTCCAGTACTCTTCCCTGGAGAACCCCATGGACAGAGGAGTCTGGCAGGCTATAGTCCTTGGGGTCGCAAAGCGTCAGACACAACTGAGAGACTAACACTTTCACTTTCCTTCAGTCTGAGGGGAGACACGGACCTGTCCTTGAGGAGCCCCCATCTAGGGGGAGACACAGTCCTGCCCTCAGGGAGCCCCAGTCTGAAGGCAGAAACAGAACTGTCCTTGGCAAGCCCCGGTCTGAGGGGAAGTCACATTCATGCCCTCCAGGAGCCCCCATCTGAAGAGGAGACAAGCATCGTCCTTGGACCTGGAAATGCTATTTTTTCCAGGATTACTAACCTGTTCAACAAATACTTATTGAGCATCTACCTTTGAGTCACGCTCCTTTTCCAGCACTGGATTGGAGAAATAAGTCTGAACCAAAAGAATAAAGGCCCTGCCCTCACGGAGCTTACATTCTATTAAGAATAAACACTGCCCATTTTCTCCCAACGTCCAGTTCCAAGTCTTTAGACCTGGGCCACTGCAGGCCACCTTGCAGGAGAGGCTGGTTGAATAAAAGAGGTTAAAACTGAACTCCTGTAAGAGAGAACCCAAAATGCAAATAGGAGAATCGTAGCTTCCTTGGCGGAGTTTGAGTGTCAGAGTGGTAAGAAGCTCTTCTCCAAAAGGGATGTGGAGACCCCAGCTCCTTCGAACCCCTCAGGGTGAAAAGCAGCCCAACTGTCCTATAGGCTTTTTAGTCTGGTGACCTCAGTCACTTCCTCCCGTGTCCCATGGAGAGAGCTTAGTCCCATGGTTCATGGATGCAAGGGAGGTTGAAAGCAATTGGCAGCTAAGCAGCCCATGTGCTGCTGGGCTACCATCCCCTCACCATGACTGGGGCAGAATGCTTTGAGTTGTCAGCTAGCAATCTAACTCCAGTGAGACTTCATCTTCCCTGCAATTCCACCAGGCAATCAGTTCCTGGGGCCAACAATCTCACCTACTTCACCTCCATACCTGGTACAGCACTGGGCTCTCAAAATACCTCTCAGTTCATAGGTTGATTCAGAAACAGGAAAGTGATATTATCAGGTATCTTCAGGGGTGTAGATATCAGACCACCTGACCTGCCTCTTGAGAAACCTGTATGCAGGTCAGGAAGCAACAGTTAGAACTGAACATGGAACAACAGACTGGTTCCAAATAGGAAAAGGAGTATGACAAGGCTGTATATTGTCACCCTGCTTATTTAACTTATATACAGAGTACATCATGAGAAACTGGGCTGGATGAAGCACAAGCTGGAATCAAGTTTGCCAGGAGAAATATCAATAACCTCAGATATGCAGATGACAGACACCACCCTTATGGCAGAAAATGAAGAGGAACTAAAAAGCCTTTTGATGAAAGTGAAAGAGGAGACTGAAAAGGTTGGCTTAAAGCTCAGCATTCAGAAAACGAAGATCATGGCATCCTGTCCCATCACTTCATGGCAAATAGGTGGGGAAACAGTGGAAACAGTGTCTGACTGTGTTTTGGGGGGCCCCAAAATCACTGCAGATGGTGATTGCAGCCATGGAATTAAAAGACGCTTACTCCTTGGAAGGAAAGTTATGACCAACCTAGACAGCATATTAAAAAGCAAAGACATTACTTTGCCAACAAAGGTCCATCTAGTCAAGGCTATGGTTTTTCCAGTAGTCATGTATGGATGTGAGAGTTGGAATATAAAGAAAGCTGAGCACCGAAGAATTGATGCTTTGAACTGTGGTGTTGGAGAAGACTCTTGAGAGTCCCTTGGACTGCAAGGAGATCCAACCAGTCCATCCTAAAGGAGATCAGTCCTGGGTGTTCATTGGAAGGACTGATGTTGAAGCTGAAACTCCAATACATTGGCCACTTGATGCGAAGAGCTGACTCATTTGAGAAGACCCTGACACTGGGAAAGATTGAGGGCAGGAGGAGAGGGGATGACAGAGGATGAGAGGGTTGGATGGCATCACCGACTCAATGGACTTGGGTTTGGGTGGACTCTGGGAGTTGGTGATGGACAGGGAGGCCTGGCGTGCTGTGTGGTTCATGGGGTCACAAAGAGTTGGACACGACTGAGCAACTGAACTGAACTGAACTGAACGGGTATGTAACACAATCAAGGGCTTAAAACAAGAAAATTTACTCTCAATCTGGGGGTGAGCAGTCTGGGCTGGGTTCTTGCCAGGGATCGCTCACATGCAGTCAGCGGTCTGAACGGGACAGAAGGCTTTCAGGTGAACTCACTTCCACATGTCTTGAAGTTGGTGCTGCCCATCAGCTGGGCCTTGTCTCCAACATCTAGCAGGTTAGCTCAGCTACTTCTCGTGGCATTTTAGTGCAGCAACAAGTGAGAAGAGAATGTGCAAGGCCCTTGAGGCCTAGGCTTGATCATTGCCCATGACTTCTGCTGTGTTCTACTGGGCAAAGCCAGCCCAGATTCAAGGGCAGGAGAAGTAGTCTCCAACTCTTGATCAGAGGAGGTGCAAAGAATTTGTGGGTGGCTCATCAGTAAAGAATTCACCTGCATAGCAGGAGATGTGGGTTCAATCCCTGGGTTGGGATGATCCCGGGGAGAAGGAAATGGCAAACTATTCCACTATTCTTACTTGGGAAATCCCACAATCAGAAGAGCCTGGAGGGCTACAGTCCATGGGGTCACAAAAGAGTTGGACAAAACTTAGTGACAAAACAACAGCAACAGCAAAATACGGTTATCTATTGCTGTATAACAAACCTCTCCAAAACTTTGTGGCCTAAAACAATGATGCTTATGAATCTTTGATTTGGGCAGGGTTTGGAAGAAACACAAGCTGAAATCAAGATTGCCAGGAGAAATATCAATAACCTCAGATATGCAGATGACACCACCTTTATGGCAGAAAGTGAAGAGGAACTAAAAAGCCTCTTGATGAAAGTGAAAGTGGTGAGTGAAAAAGTTGGCTTAAAGCTCAGCATTCAGAAAACGAAGATCATGGCATCCGGTCCCATCACTTCATGGGAAATAGATGGGGAAATAGTAGAAACAGTGTCAAAATTTATTTTGGGGGGCTCCAAAATCACTGCAGATGGTGACTGCAGCCATGAAATTAAAAGATGCTTACTCCTTGGAAGAAAAGTTATGACTAACCTAGATAGCATATTCAAAAGCAGAGACATTACTTTGCCAACAAAGGTCTGTCTAGTCAAGGCTATGGTTTTTCCTGTGGTCATGTGTGGATGTGAGAGTTGGACTGTGAAGAAGGCTGAGCACTGAAGAATTGATGCTTTGAACTGTGGTATTGGAGAAGACTCTTGAGAGTCCCTTGGACTGCAAGGAGATCCAACCAGTCCAATCTGAAGGAGATCAGCCCTGGGATTTCTTTGAAAGAAATGATGCTAAAGCTGAAACTCCAGTACTTTGGCCACCTCATGTGAAGAGTTGACTCATTGGAAAAGACTCTGATGCTGGGAGGGATTGGGGGCAGGAGGAGAAGCGGACGACAGAGGATGAGATGGCTGGATGGCATCACTGACTCAATGGATGTGAGTCTGAGTGAACTCTGGGAGTTGGTGATGGACAGGGAGGCCTGGCGTGCTGCAATTCATGGGGTCGCAAAGAGTCAGACACGACTGAGCAACTGAACTGAACCGTGAGGACAGATCACCTCACTGCACCCAGCACTTCAGGCAGGGTGGCTTGAAGGATGGTGGTGAAGCGATCTGAAACCCACTCACTCACTCAGGGTGACTGAGTAGCTCTCAGCTGGGACCTCACCTGGGGCTGCTGTCCAGGACACTGATATGGGGTCTCTGCCAGCACTGTGCTTTCTCCCAGCGTGGAGATGAGTTCCCAGGGAGAGTATTAAGAGACAGACAGAATGAGAGTGGTGGACAGACAGACCCAGGCAGAGCTGTGTCGCATTCTCTTGGCAGAGGCAGTCATAGTCTCCCCAATTTGAAGACAAGAGACAATAGATTCACTTTTAATGAGGTGTGGTCAGGTTCTGGAAGAAGTATCGCTGAAGTCAATTTTGGAAAATACAATCTAGCACACATCCCTGACTCTTCATCCATTTACCAAAGTCCTGTGGCACCCAGGAGGGCCAAGCAAGAGTGTGGACCATGCACACAGTCTCTGCTTTCCAAAGGAAGTGAGTCACCTCGCTGCCCCAAGGGTGGGAGACTGACAGTCTGTCTTCAGAGGCATCAGGAGAGGGCCCCAGGGAGATGCCAGTACTGATGCCTCTCACACCCAAGAACAAAGAGAGAGCACAAGTTTCAGCAGGCAGGATTCTCGTTAGAATCTCAGGAGGATTTTTCTAAGCACAGATTTGTTCTAAGGGACATGCTCTCACTTGCCATCGTCACTGTCCTCCCTTCCTTCGTTCCATATTCCTGGGCTCAGAAGGGGTAGCACACACGAGGGCAGGTGGACCAACACGTGGCCCCCAAATGTAATGTCATTGGTGCTCTTTGCCTTTTGGTTCAGACGCATGTCTGGGCAGGGCAGGTGCACACAGAAGTCTGTTGGATGTTGAATGTCTAGACTTGCCTAATTCTCCTACTAGATCCTGAGATCTGGGGCCTTGGCACATGGCACAGTGCTTTCTACAAAGTATGTGTTTATACATGTTTGATGAATGAATGAGCGAATGAATGAATGAGTGGAAAAATCAATAGGACTGCCAGTTGCCCACCAACATCTGTTCTCACTTTCTTTCACAGTAAAACAAAAATTATAATTTATTGCTAGACACACAGCAACCTAGAATACAGCATGCATTTCCCAGTCTCCTTTGCGGTTAGGAATGGCCAGAACTTTGAAGCTTGTTGCTGATGTTCAGTTGCCCAGTCACGTGACTCTTTGCAACCCCATGGACAGCAGCATGCCAGGGCTCCCTGTCCCTCACCATCTTCCAGAGTTTGCCCAAGTTCATGTTCATTGCACTGGGGATGCTATCCAGCCATCTCATTCTGTGACCCCCTATTCTTCTGCCCTCAATCTTTCCCAGCTTCAGGGACTTTTCCAATGAGTCATCTGTTCACATCAGATGGATGTGAATACTGGAATTTCAACTTCGCATCAGTCCTTCCAGTGAATATTCAGGGCTGATCTCCCTGAAGATTGACTGGTTTGATCTCTTTACTGTCCAAGGGACTTTCAGGAGTTTTCTCCAGCACCACAGTTTGAAAGCATCAATTCTTTGGCATTCTGTCTTCTTTACAGTCCAACTCTCACAACTGTATATGACCACTGGGAAGACCATAGCCTTGACTATATGGACCTTTGTCAGCAGAGTAATGTCTCTGCCTTTCGACACACTGTCTAGGTTTGCCATCGCTTTCCTGCCAAGAAGCAATCATCTTCTGATTTCATGGCTGCAGTCACTTTCCGCAGTGATTTTGGAGCCCAGGAAGAGGAAATCTGTCACTATTTCCACCTTTTCCCCTTCTATTTGTCATGTAGTAATGGGGCCGGATGCCACTATCTTAGTTTTTTTTTAATATTTACTCTTATGGTGGCTCTTTCACTCTCCTCCTTCACCCTCATCAAGAGGCTCTTTAGTTCCTCTTTGCTTTCTGCCATTACAGTGGTACCATCCGCATATCTGAGGTTGCTGATGTTTCTCCCATCTATCTTGATTCCAGCTTGTAACTCATCCAGCCCAGTGTTTCTCATGATGTGCTCAGCGTATAGGTTACACAAACAGAGCGACAGCAGACAGCCCTGTCGTACTCCTTTTTTGACCTTGAACAAATCAGTTGTTCCATATAGGGTTCTAACTGTTGCTTCCTGATCAGCATGCATTTCCCAGTCTCCTTTCTGGTTAGGAATGGCCAGAACTTTGTAGCTAGTTCTGGCCAAAGAGATGTGAACAAAAATGTGAGGTATGTTAACTTCCAGAGAGAACTTTAAAAAAAAGAACCAGAGACTCTTGCCTTTCTCCTTTCCCTCAAGCTGAGATGTGATGTGGTGGGGACATCTTGGAGCATGTGGACAAGAGAACACCCCATGGCTGGTGAAGCAACAAGCTAGAAGGAACCTGGGTCCATGAATTCTCAGAGCTGCCACCCCAGCCCTTGACTACTTACACTCAGATTATTATGTGTGAGAGAAATAAATTCCTATTTAATGTAGCCATTGTAATGCGGGGTCTCTGTTAGAACATCTGAACCACTATCCTAATTAATTCAGCAAGAAGGTGAATACATGCATGAGTGAATTCATGAGTAAGTAAATGACCAACTGAATGAATGTCTAAATTGTTGTTGTTAGGCTTCCCTCATAGCTCAGTTGGTTAAGAATCCACCTGCGATGCAGGAGACCTGGTTCAATTCCTGGGTCGGGAAGATCTGATGGAGAAGGGATAGGCTACCCACTCCAGTATTCCAGGCTGGATAATTCCATGGATTATGCAGTCCATGGGGTCACAAAGAGTCAGACACGACTGAGCAACTTTCACTTCACTTCATGGTGATAGCAAAATAATAATAATAATGGTATCTTATTGATAAAGCTTTAACCGTTATAACACTTGTTTATTTAACAAGAAGTATGAAGGGGGAGTTTCATGAACAATTCCACAGCTCAAACAATAATTAAAGACCCCAGGCTCATTCTACCTTTCCACTCCACCGTCTTCAAAGAGTTGGGTTTTACCCTTCTACCTGTTGCCTTGTGGTCACCATATGGCTGCCACTGTTCTGGGCATCATGACCACACACAATCATGCCCATGAGCAGGAAGCAGGGCAAGGCCAGGGTGGTAAGATAGGATGATTCTCCCAAATTTCCTTCTTTCAATAGGGAGGAAACCCTTTCCCAACAGCCCCCAGTGGACTTCCTCTTTTATCTTATTGGTCATATTTGTGTCAATAGGCCAGCTAGCTGAAAGGGAGGCTGAGAAATGAGTGCCTTGGTTTTTCAAACTCTATGATGGGAGGTTGGCAAAAGAATAAAGGGAGAGACTGTGGCATCTCTGGGGCTTCCCAGATGGTGCGGTGGTAAAGAATCCGCCTGTCAATGCAAAAGACACTGGAGACACGGGTTCAATCCCTGGGTCAAGAAGATCCCCTGGAGGAAGGCATGGCAACCCACTCCATATTCTTGCCTGGAGAATCCCCATGGACAGAGGAGCCTGGTGGGCTACAGTCCATAGAGTCGTAAAGAGTTGGACACGACTGAAGCGACTTAACATGCACGCAGCATCAATAACCAGCAAGGTCTGCCCCTCCCATCTGCCAGTGACTGAGAAGGTGAATGAACGAATAAATGAAAAAATACTGTATAGTAAAAAATGCTACTATGTCCTCCAGGGTCAGAATCTAAGCAGGGAGAAGCAGACAATGGAGAGAAAGGAATGGAAATTCTCCTGGGGCTTAGAGGCAAGAAGGAGGTCAGAGTTTCTGGAGGCAGAGCAGGTGGAGAGAAAAGTAGGCTCAGAATTGACTGGATGAGCCCAGAGTGGACAGGAAACCTGGTAGCTGGGCAGATGACCCACGGGACAACAGGGCAGAAAGAGCAATACACCCTGGCCTGGAGATGACTCAGTTCCTGGAAAAGGGAGCACGACTCAGTCAAACCTAAGAACCCGGACAGAGCCTGGGGGACAGATAACAGTACTGGGTCTGGGATGTGGGCAGTGGGCCTCAGATTAAATGTGAGGAATCCATCCTCTGCCAACCCAGACATACAAAGAATCACTGATTTTGGCTATTAGTGATGACTTCGCACATCCAATTCTTTGCTGTTGTTTAGTCACTAAGTTGTGTCCAACTCTTTGTGACCCCATGCACTGTAGTCTACCGGGCTCCTCCATCTATGGGATTTTCCAGGCAAGAGTACTAGAGTTGGTTGCCATTTCTTTCTCCAAAGTATCTTCCCCACCCAGGGACTGAACCTGCATTTCCTGCATTACAGGCAGATTCTTCACTGCTGAACCACCAGGAAAGCCCAATTCTTTACCCTGCTGTTGCTGCTAAGTCACTTCAGTCATGCCCGACTCTGTGCAGCCCCATAGACGGCAGCCCACCAGGCTCCCCCATCCCTGGGATTCTCCAGGCAAGAACACTGGAGTGGGTTGCCATTTCCTTCTCCAATGCATGAAAGTGAAAAGTGAAAGTGAAGTCGCTCAGTCATGTCCGATTCTTAGCAACCCCATGGACTGCAGCCTACCAGGCTCCTCTGCCCAAGGGATTTTCCAAGCAAGAGGAAGTGGGTTGCCTTTGCCTTCTCCAATTCTTTACCCTAATAGCAAATGAACACTGGAAGTCAGAGATCTAGGAGAATAAGGAAATCACTTGTCCAAATTCCTTCCATTTTACAGGTGGGAAGGTTGAGGCTCAGAGATAGGAACTAAAGAAAGTGCAAGGCAGAGCCCAGAAGAGAACCCAGACGCCAGGACCCCAGGCTCAGCCCCTCCCAAGTGCATTACACCATTTTTCAAGGCAGAGCCACAGCCTCCAATCAGCGACTCAAGACAGACAGCCTGGGCTTCCCCAGCCCACTCTGAAATGTTGGCGCAGAGAAGCAAGCCCTCACCTCCATCCTGCCATGGCCTCCCCTCATCATCGCACAAGATGCCGAGGGCTGGTAGGGGACAATAGCTGGCCAAGAGGGAGTGCCCTGCCTGCAAAGTGCTGAGCTCCTGGTCACTAGAACAGCTCGAGCAGGGCTGAAGGGATATTGGAGGGATGACCCTGGCCAGCCATGGTGGGGGTGACCTGAGATTCTCTGCAGTGCTGAAATCCCCACACTGACTCGGTTCTCACAGCCAAGAGTGGCCAGGCCCTGCTCAGGTCTGGAGGCAGCAGGCACCTCTGCCTGCCCTGGAGGCTGTTCCCATGGTGACTGGCAGGTAAGAGTGAGGCAAGAGGAGCAATGCAGGGAGGCCTCTAGAGGTGTGGCCCTGTGCCGAGCAGGCCCTGAAGGCAGGGTGTGCTTCAGGCCCACAGAGGAGGGGGCTCCACTTCCTCAGAGACTGGGGATCTGGACACAGGGACAGAGACCAGGACTCCTGCCCCAACCCCACCATCACTACTTCTCAGGCCAGAAGTCACCAGGATGCTGCGCCTACCTCCTGCCAGAGTCTCCAGCAGCCTCTGTGTGTGTGTGTGTGTGTGTGTGCGCGCGCGCGCGCGCACGTGCTCGTGCATATGTGTGGAGGGGGAGATGGGGGACTGACTCATCCGGAACCTTCTCTGTTTTTCAAGTTTTAGACAAATGCTGCGTGCGCGCTAAGTCGCTTCAGTCGTGTCCGACTCTCTATGACCCTGTGGACTGTAGTCCGCCAGGCTCCTCTGTCCACGGGATTCTCCAGGCAAAGAATACTGGAGTGGGTGGCCATGCCCTCCTCCAGGGGATCTTCCTGACCCAGGGATCGAACCCGAGTCTCCTGCAGCTCCTGCACTGCAGGCAGATTCTTGACCACTGAGCCACTGAGGGAAGCCCTTTAGACAAAGGAAAGGGCCTCAGATTCCCATCTTAGGGGGATAGGAAATTGGTGATTTTCACTCCACCCTGCTCCTCCTCCATCTTGTCCCCATCTCTGGACCCAGGGTGAAGAGGTGAAGGAACATCTCTGAGACCCAGTTAGGCCCTACCTCCCACCCACTTGCACCCTCATTCCAGGATAGGATGTCCAGGGCTGGCCAATGACCTCCTGGAGAACTTCTGCATTCATTAGGCTGCCTCTACCACTAGAGCAGAGAGGTTGGGCTGAAGAGGGCTTTTCTGATATCTCTGGGGAGCCACGGAAGGAGGATTTCCTTCCCCCATCTTAGTCCTGCCACCCTCGAAACCCTCCAGGGTCCACCTGCAGCCCCCTCCTGCTCTGGAGCCGTCCTCCCTGAGGGGCGTTCCTCTTTCCTCTTCTGTCTCTGGCTCAGTCCTACAGCGATCCTGACATCCACCACCCTGAGAAGACCCCCTGCTTCAGGGCCCACTCGGCCAGACCCGGTGGGTCCTGCTCACCTTCAGCCATGCCACTGGCACTCGGTAGGTGGCCCAGCCCTGAGCACGGAACCCACCACCTGCCTGCTCAGTGCCCGCAAGGACTCCTGCCCACCTCTTGGGGAGATGGGGCCCAGTTCAGAGACTGAGGGTGGGCCTGGCTAAGGGGGTCCCCAGTGTTGGGGAGGGGGACAGTGACAGACAGATGCTCAGTCCCAGCCCAAAGAGGACTCTGTGGTTCCCAATAACCACTATGGGGGAGACTCCTTTCCCTGCATTGCTCAGGAATACCACAACCCCCTCATTTCCTTCAATCCCAGAGCTGGAAGACTGTTCAAACTCAAACCTCCCCATTCTGTCCCCCAATTTACAGGGAAATGGAGGCCCAGATGGGGCTACCTTATTGCAGGTCACAACCCAGAACTGGGGCCCAGCATCCCTGTCCCTCCTCCTGGGGCTCTTTCCATTCCCTGGGCTCCGTCTCTCTCCACCTCTCCTCCGACCCTCTCTCTCCCTCCCCCGTGGAATCAGGACCCCTTCTCCCACCCTAGTCTTGACGCAGATGTCAGCAGAGGCCTGGATGATTCCAGTCAAGGGTCTGAGAGTTTCCAAGGAGCTTTATGCTGCTTGGGTCAGAAAGGAGTCTGCAAAGGAACCAAAGGCAGTTCTTGCCTGTTGCCTACAGGCTGGCCCTCCCACTTCCCTCCCAGTGGGGTGTGTTTGCCCACACACTCACCTTGGCTAGAGTGAGGGCTCAGTACATGGCCCTGCATTCATGAGAGAGAGGGGGATGCCAGCGCTGAACAGGGGCTGCCAATGCCGCAGCGTCCGAAACAGGACACGCACATGCACTCATCCATGTGCCAGCCCTATGCACACATGCACACACTCACACATGCACGGGGCTTGGGCACACCTCAAATGTTAGTGTTTGTTGCTGAAAGGAGTGTTATCCTTTCTCCTTGGGATTTCTCTTAGTCAAAACTCAGCTTAACATCCCACCTCTTCACTCCAAATCAACTCAGACCAATTCTTCTCCCTTTCCTCCCAACTGTCTGAGTGTTTTCATTTGAATAAACCAGCAGGAAAAAGATTTTTAAGGCCTAGGTTCAAAGCCCTTTCCCCATCTTTGTGATGTATAGTTATAAAAATAGTGCTAATAATAGAAAGTGACCTTTATTTCTAATCTATAGTCCTTGATGACTTCTGGCTTTTCTTTTCTCGAGAAAATAGATTTTTTTTCCTGGCTATTAAAAATAATACATGTTCATGTAAAAGTATTCAGACAATAACAGAAAAGTCTAAAGATACGAGTCAGAAGCATCTGAAATTTCACCACTGAGATAACAATAGATAACCCAGTGAATATTCTTCAGGACTTGAAAAAAATGCACACACACACACAAGTACACATATAATTTTAAATAAAAAATGCCAGAGCAATAGGCGTGCTCTTTTCTGGTCTGCCTTTCTCTCTCAACAATATATTATAGACTTCTCTAAATGCCAGCAGCAACTCCCGCTGTGGGAACATTTGGCACTTTCAGCCTCTCTGACTCATCGTTTACTCTACTGCTCACCGTCTCAAAGTTGAGAGTGAATTGGTGGGTGTCCTGGGTGGGGGCAGTTGCTGGGAGTGGGTCTCTACTTAGCACAGCATGTGTAGACAGAACAGGGCTCTGCAAAGTGCTGAATCCATTCGGCTGAACTTGGGCCTCATGAGGCCTGAGAGAAATGGGAAACTCAAAACATGTTTAAAGAAGGACTTCCCTGGCAGTCCATTGTTCAAGACTCCACACTTCCAGTGCAGGAAGAGTGGGTTCCATCCCTGGTTGGGGAACTAGCATCCCATATGCCATACAGAGTAGCCAAAAGCAAAAAAAAAATTTTTTAAGACCAAAAATACTAGAGAGACAGGGTAATGGATCCAGTTGTAGGATTTTTCACTGGGGGAGGAGGGTCCTGCCAAACTGAGCTCAGAGCAGGGACCCCTTCTGGGTCTGATGGGGCTATGTACTCAGGGAAGATGGATTTGGGAGCAGGCAGTTCAAGAAGCAGTCTGGAGGCATGGGTTGTGGTGAATTCAAGGAGAAGGGTTTCGACTTTTTTCTTGGACTTATTTATACACAACCTCTTTCTAAAAAGGTGTTATAGTAGCTTTCCACAAAGGACATATGCAAAAGGTCAGGCAGCTAGAAATAGAAAATCAGGCCCAGGGACAATTTCCATCTGAAGTGGAGGGCCACACAGGAAAAGGGCCATGCTTCTCCCAGCTCCTGGGGATGAGCTGAGAGAAAGCAGAGTGATCCCAAAGGGGAGGAAGAGAAGGAGAGGATCTGGCTGACATGAACAAACACTGCTGCTGCTAAGTCACTTCAGTCGTGTCCGACTCTGAGCGACCCCATAGACGGCAGCCCACCAGGCTCCCCCATCCCTGGGATTCTCCAGGCAAGAACACTGGAGTGGGTTGCCATTTCCTTCTCCAATGCATGAAAGTGAAAAGTGAAAGTGAAGTCGCTCAGTTGTGCCTGACTCTTAGCGACCCCATGGACTGCAGCCCACCAGGCTCCTCCGTCCATGGGATTTTCCAGGCAAGAGTACTGGAGTGGGTTGCCATTGGCACCCAAGTAAAAAGTCTAGATTCTTCTCCAGGTTCTTCCCCTTTGTAACTATATGAGTTTGGGTAACCACAGCACCTTTATGAGCCTCAGTTTTCTCATCTGTAAACAGGAAAATGAAAACATCTGAGGGACTTCCCTGGTGGTCCAGTGACTTTTGCTTCCATGCAGGGGGTCCGGGTTTGATCCCTGGTTGGGAAACTAAGATCCCTCATGCTGCAGCTAAGACCTGGTGGGTGCAGCCAAATAAATAAACACGTAAGAAGATAAATATCTGAGTCACTGGAAGTGCGTAACATAAGACTCTGTTCCCGGGTTATCTGTTGTTATCTCAGTTACCTGACCGGCTTGTATAATTAGCATCGAGATCTGCACTTGGATGGGATCAACTTCATGCTGCACATGCTTCATAACTGTGTTCTTGCTTCATAAGTGTGCCTCTGGGAACAGGCTGTCCTTAGAGGAGAAGTGAAAGAGGGAAGAACCATGAAAGTATGCTCATGGTGCCTGCCAGCTCCCTGCCCTCTGAAGTGGGTCCACCACAGCCCCCAAGCGGCCACGTTTTTTAATATTCATGGCCCCTTCCTCTAATCCAGCTGATTAGATCAGGGGTGCACTTCACCCAAGGGCAACCAATTAGCAGGTTGTCCAGTGAGATGAGTACAAATGGGCACAAAATAAGGAGCCAGTCCAGTGGGCTCTTTCTGTAGAGAAGCTGAGTCCATGAAGGCTGGGAGCTGTCCCTGGAAGGTGGTGAAGAAGACTTAGAGCTGGAGAGGTTGCGATACCTGCAAAGCGGTAGTCATGAAGGAGTCGACACTGTAAGTCAGGACAGAGGCATGTGGGTAAAAAGATGCAGATGCTGGGAAGTGGCAGAGTCATGCCAGGGTGGTTTTCGATTTCTGTTCTAACAAACCACCCCTAACCTCAGAGTTTTAAAACAACATTTATTTTATTTTATTCTACCCCATGACTCCGTGGGTCAGGAACTTGGGCAAGCTGGGGCTGGGCCACATTCTTCTGTTCCCTGTGGCATCGACAGAAGTATTCAGTTCGTGGATGGGCTGGTCTGGAGGGTCTGAGGCAACTTCACTCTCATGTCGAGTGCTTTGCAGGAGATGGCTGGATGCCTCGACTGGTCTGAGATGGTCGACTGGTGCCCCTCACTCAGTCCCTCTGGGGTGTCAGTCTCGGGGGAGTTGGGTGTCCTACAAGGCAGTCCAGGGCTCCCAGAGAGAACATTCCAGGAGGCCTGAGCTGATGCTGCAAGGCATCTTCAACTCAGGGTGGCACATTCTACAGGCGACGCAAGTCACTAAGGCCAACCCAGATTTGAGGGGAAGGGAGCTGGGGTCCCCTTCCCAGTGGGTAGGGTAACAAAGGATTTGCAGCCATTCCCTGGTGGCTCTGATGGTAAAGAATCTGCCTGCAATGCAGGAGACCCAGGTTTGATCCCTGGGTTGGGAAGATCCCCTAGAGAAGGGAATGGCGATCCACTCCAGTATTCTTACCTGGAGGATCTCATGGCAGAGGAGTCTGGTAGGCTATAGTCCATGGGGTCACAAAGGGTCAGGCACACTGAGTGTCTAACAATGTCGCTTTCAATTTCACTTACCGTGCCAGGTGAGGAGTATATAATTTCCCAAAACTACCATGAATCCAGAATACCCATCTGGTTGAAGAAATCCACCCCACTAACAGCTCTTGTGTTCAGCTTTCTGAGTGTGTCTGTCCTCTCGGCTACACAGAGCCTCACAGTAACGCTCCTGAATGTGATTGGGCTTCAGCAAGTCTCTCTTCTTTGCACCCAATGAGCCAACCCCAAGCAGTGCTAGCCTCCAAGCTCTGGAAGAGAAATCCCAGGTGTGAGCTGATAAGGCTGGGGCATGGAGCCCACCATCTTGTCACTTTTCTGAGCCTCAGTTTCCCCATCTGAAACATGGAAATGAATCTCTCTGCTCTGTCTGCCTGTTACTACTGAGTAGCATGATCACCTCTCTTCCTGTCATTTGCTTTATTTCCTAGTATGTCATCTCATGACACATGTGCCCTTGATTTGGGGTCACTTCGCAAACCTTCTCAGAAGAGTGAATTCTCCTTGTCCCTACCTGCCCCCGTGACCTTGGCAAGCCTGTTTCTCTCAAGGAAAGCATAGGATTTTTAGGATTCTGAGAGGTCTGGAAAAAAGGAAGTGAAGTGAAAGTCGCTCGGTCAGGTCCAACTCTCTGCAACCCTATGTTGCAACCCTCTGCAACTATACCATCCTTGGAATTCTCCAGGCCAGAATACTGGAGTGGGTAGCCTTTCCCTTCTCCAGGGGATCTTCCCAACACAGGAATCGGACCCAGGTCTCCCACATTGCAGGCGGATTTTTTTACCAGCTGAGCCACAAGGGAGGCCTGAAAAAAAAGGAAAGGTTGGCACAAAATTATTTGAGGGACGAGGCAGTTAACTGGAGGTGAATAAGGGAGGCAGTCCCAGATAGAGTGCAGAGTGGGGCGTTGGGGCAGGACAGGAACACAGAGATTGGGGGTGGGGGAGGAGTGCCAGGCAGGGAAAGGGAAGCGTTGGTACAGGTAGTGTGGCAACTTTATTTCTCTTTCTTTGGCTTCTTTCCCTTTCCTTGACCCTTCTAAGTTTTGGGTTTTTTTTTTTTTTTTTTTTGGCTGTGCTGGGTCTTTGTTGCTGCTGCTGCTGCTAAGTTGCTTCAGTCATGTCCAACTCTGTGTGACCCCATAGATGGCAGCCCACCAGGCTCCCCCGTCCCTGGGATTCTCCAGGCAAGAATACTGGAGTGGGTTGTCATTTCCTTCTCCAATACATGAAAGTGAAAAGTGAAAGTGAAGTCGTCAGTCGTGTCCGACTCCTAGCGACCCCATGGACTGCTGTTGCTGAGCGCAGGCTTTCTCTGGTTGCAGCGAGCGGAGGCCACTCTTCCTCGAGATGCTCGGGCTTCTCACTGTGGTGTCTTCTCTTGTTACAGAGCACACAGGCTCCAGTAATTGTGGCTCGCAGGCTTAGTTGCCCTGCAGCATGTGGGATCTTAGTTTCCAGACCAGGGATCAAATCTGTGTCCCCTGAACTGGCAGGAGGACTCCCAACCCTGGACCACCAGGCAAGTTCTGAGTCTTCTAAGTTTTCTCACCCCTCCTGGTCTGTGCATATTCTGTTTCCTGCTTGGAAGATTCCCTCTGTCCCCAGATGCAAACTCCTATCCTTCTTTAGGTGTCTTCTAAGTGTCTCTTCTCCAGAGGAGTCTTCTCTGAAGCTCTAACCCAAATAACACCCGCCTCTTACCTTTTTTTCACAACACCAGTTCCCCGTCACAGCACTAATTGTGTTCATAAGGATACATTTTCCAGTGTATTTAATGAGCTTATTGTCCATCTCCCCCACTAAACAGGAGCTCCCATAAAGGTAGCATTTGCCTAGCATTTGTGGAAGGAATTAATAAACAAGGGCACCCAAGTTAACTGGTTAACTAGAGACCAAGGAGCAGGCCCCCACTGTCCAGACCACAGAGCAGGATCCATGAAATCAGGTGCCAAAGGGAAGAAGGGGCCTAAGCAGGATCCCTGGCCTCCCACCCACACCTGCTCCAGGCCTGGCTCACCTGCCGCCAAACACACACAGCCTGACCCCAGAGGCTAGAACACTGCAGCTTTATTGATTGAAACAACCGCGTCCGCAACTAGAGGTTACATTTGGGGGTGGGGCTGGGGCATGGGGTGAACAGGGAACAAAATGGGGGCAGAGGCTGGGGTGGAGACAGAGAGCAAGGCAAAGGGGTGAGGACGGGGTCGTGTGACTGAAACAACCCCGCTCCATTCCACCCGTGAATGAGGGTCTCCAGTTGTGCTTTTACCGTGGTGGTGGGGGTGGGCCTGGGCACGGAGGGGCTGGCTTTCTCCCGAGTCCTTGAGGCCTCAGGGCTGGGGCAGTCCCCTCCTTCTCCTGGGCTTTCTCTTGGGTTGGGGATAAAGGCCTTGGTGAGCTGTCTGCCCTGGGGCAGGAAGGGTGCTCAGAGGCCACCAGGGCAGACGGGCCAGCAGAGTTGGACTGAGATGATGATTACATGGGTGGCTGGGGGTAGGGGGCGTGCCAGGAGGCACAGCATTCCCAGGGGGGCCCCTTGGAAATGAAGGCAGGAAATAGGAGGAGAGGGGGTGGTGGGGGGCAAGGGCCATCTTTCTGGACCTCAGCTTTCTCACCTGTTCAGTGGGGGCACTGGATTAAGTGGCTCCTAAGGTCCCTTCCAGCTCTAAGGGTCAAGGGATCCCCAGGAAAAGTGGGATCCTTCTGCCCCAACACACACCCTCACGCATACACTCTTACATCCCCTCTCTCTCTCACACACACATACATCCTCTCGTAGGGGTACACAGCAGCACTGAGACAACAGAGAGGGGTACGAGCCTGCCTTTGGAATTGAGGCGGGCTTCCCTGAGCCCAGAAACTCAAGTGGTGACTCTCCAGGGCAGACTCGGCCATCCCATTCCTGAAGACAGACCCTGGAAGTACCCCCTCTCCCCCTTGAGCTGTCCAGAGAAGAAAACACAAGGATTATCCTTTCTCCCCCAGGCTTCCCCGATCCTTAGGGGGAACGTCAACAGGACGAGGACACCAGGGCACACGGACCTTCATTCCCAGCCCAGGTTCACGTGAGGACAGAGAAGGGAGACAGAGCCCCTTTATGTGGGAGCCTGGGCGGGGCCGGGGGGGGATGGGGGGCAGGCAGCAGCTATAGCCAGTGTGGGCAGGGGTGGTGGCAGCCTCTGTGTGGCAGCCAGGCCTGACCTGGGGCAGGAGAGGCTGTGGCCTGGGATGTGAGGCCTGAATTAGGGCAGGGAGGCAGTCCTTTTCCCAGTGCAGGGCCCAGTAACAGCTGTAACATCTGCAGCAGCACCCAGAGACAGGGCTGTCTGACCAAGTTCCTCCTGGCTGCCTGGCAGGGCAGCGGCCACAGGTGTGACAGCCCCAGGGCTGCGGTGCCTGGCTTCTAAGGCTGGCTCCACCTCAGCTGGCTATGTGAGCTGGGCCAAGTCCTCCCCACCTGCCCTTGGCTTCACTGTCATTTGTCCCGTGAGGAGTTTGGGCCCCTGAGGCCCTTCCCAGCACTGATGGCCTGAGCCTGGGGCTGTCACTGAGCACAGAGGGGAAAGTGAATGAGAAAGAGGAGTCAGGCGTCCCAGAGAGAGCAGAGGCGGATGTCGTGTCCCAGCAGGACGGGGCTTGGTCAGCAGGCTTAGCTCCACGCCCTGGGAGGCCGTCTGTGGTCCCAAGGGCAGGCCAGCCAAGCTGAGACTCCCTCTCTCCCGCCCAGACCGCACCTGGCCCCAGGAGTCCCTCTATCCCCCAGACACCAACCTGGAGGAGCCAGGGGTGAAGGACCCCAACACCCTGAGGACAGATCCTGGACCCCCCATTTTAAGGCCACAAAATGCCTCAGCCACCCTGACCCAGAGGGCGAGACTGCCACTGGGGAGATGCACTGGATCCAGCCAGTCTGGTCTCCCCCAGGCTGGGGGTCCTCGTGGGCCGCTTACCAACACACGGATGCTGACACTCACTGGCACACAAAGACACACGACACAGGTGATGCTGGCACAGAGGTGCTGACTCACAAGTTCCACGGGGACACGTGCTGATACTTATTCCTTGCAGACCCTTCATACACATACACACACACACGCACGCACGCACGCACACACACGCACACACACACGCACACACACACACGCACACACACACGCACGCACGCACGCACACACACGCACACACACACGCGCACACACACACGCACACACACACACGCACGCACGCACGCACACACACGCACACACACACACGCACACACACACACGCACACACACGCACACGCACAGAGGCTACCACACCCCTAGGTGCACACATCACACACTGCTCACATCAGCACACACTAACACCCACATCCCCTACAGATCTGCTGGGACACGCAGACAGGTGAGGACCAAGGACCTCAGCGGCCCCCTCGGGCGCTCTGTGAGCCCAGGTCAAGCCACCCTCCAGTTAGGGTTCCCACGGTCCACCCCGATCTCCCTTTGGCGGTTCCCCATTTCTACCCCCGCTGCACTCTCTGTCCGTGTGACCCAGATGTTCCCTCTCTCCAAACAGACCTGAACTCAGGGGCCATGAGTGGGAGGTTCAGCTCAGCTGACATACACCAAGTCCCTTTTCTGTATTCAGCTCTACAGATGTGGAGGTGAGGGAGGGGGACCAGCTCCCCATCACGGAGCAATCAGAGCCGGGGACAGATGTATTCAAAGGTCATCCGAGGGCAGCAGACACGGGGCGCCACGGAACCCCAAGGAGCAAGTGCTCTGAATGTTCAGCACCCACCTCACCAGGGCACGGAGGAGGCAGCTGGCAGGGGATAGGTCAGTGGTCCCCACTCTCGGGTTCTCCTGAGGAGCTTTTAAACATTCCTGATGCCGGGCTGCACTCCAGTCCAATTAAACTGGCACTCTGGAGGGGGCCCTGAGCATTGGCGATTCCTAAAAGACCCTCTGATGACTCTATTCTGCAGCCAGGCCGGGAACCACCGATTTCTATAATCCATCCCGCTGGGCAAATCTGAGAGATTTCTGTAACAGGCCTACCTGTGCTGGGTATGAGGTGGGGATGGGTCGGGGGAGGGCTGGAAGGCTCAGAGGAGGAGCTCACAGTCTAGTTGGGGCAGCAGACCCTGCACAGATGGGACCATTAAACAACACCCAGAGACGCGATGGAAGCATGCTCTGGAAACCTGGAGACACTCATCTAGGACAGGCCTTGGTGGGGCCGGGAAGGCAGCCCTGCTGGTTGGGTATCAGGAGGCCCCACTCCAGCCCTGGCCTGGCCACCCACCCGCTGTTGGTGATGATGATAACTCAGGCCTGGCAGAGAAGAGATGGGCACGTTTGCTTTGGTTTCCTGCCTGCCTCCTGGCATTGCAGTGCTGCCTCTCATCTGCAGCTGTTCCCACCAAATGCTCCAGGAGGAGCCCCGTGATTCCTCCACCAAAGTGGCCTTCATTTCCACAGGGTCATCTGTAAGTTTTGTCTCCCGTCGGGGATAAAAGGTAGAACTTCAGGTGGCGGCAGGGCTCTCGAGACTACACAATAGGGCTAAAGTGGCATACTTGGCCAACGCTCCAGAAACATTCCTTCATAATGACGGACGTGCTGACATCCGGAGGCACTCACAGAGTGGGGTGAGACCCAGCCTCACATACAGATAACTGCACACACAGATGTATATTTGCACACACTCCTGCCAGAGATGTACCCACCACAGTGATACACAGGCAACAGATGGGTCCACACGTGCTCACATGTGCACACACACGCACACACACGGCCACACGCACACATGCGTAACAGTCCACCCTGAAAAGGGCTGGGCCTCTTCCGTCCCATGGACAGCTGGAAGGGGGGCTCAGGGGTGACGGTGAGGGGGAGGTCTAGGTCCCCTCATGCCCGTTTCAGCCCCCCAACTCAAGCAAGGGCATGGAGCCTCTTTTCAGTTTGGGGGCATGAGCCTCAACTCCCAGGGAATATGGTGACCAGCAACTGTCCCCTCAGGCCATCGACAAACCCTGCTCCTTCACTGACCCTGGGTAGAGAAGGAAGAGACAGCCAGACCCTGCTTTGCGGTGGAGGAGGACAGGGAAGCCCCCCACACACCCCGCCCAGAGCACCCGTTCACAGCAGGGATATAAGAAACAGAGAAGATTCACTCTACCTCTAAATCAGCGCCCGACATGCAGGCATGAAATCATAAAGGCGGGACTTCCCTGCTCCTCTCAAAGTCAAACCTCAGCCCAGAAAATGGCTTGGCCACCACCCCTCCCCTGGCTCCTGGGGATGCAGTGGGGGCTGGCGGGGGGAGGCTGAGGTTAGGCCCATGACCAGGGTGGGGGCTGTGCTCTCAGGAAGCCAGCTGCTTGTGGGGTGGGGGTGCAGTGGGAGGGGAAGGTGGGGAGGGGTCAGTCCTCAGACTGCCCAGGCCCAAGACCCTGCACTGGCTCCTTTCAAAGGGGGCACAGTGGTGGTGGTGGGGGAGGGCGTGGATATGACACCCCAGGAGTGAATGGGCCAGGCGCTGGGGGTGACCTGGTCTCTCCAGCATCTGGCCTTCACTCTGGGAACAGGGTTCCATGCAGCTAGTGCCTCATCTTTCGTGTCATCCACACAGCTCACAGAGTTCCTCAGGGCCCCTCCGACCCTGGCCTCCTCCATCCCAGGGAGTCCCAGAGTCCCGCCCAGGTCAGAGCTCCTATGCCCACTCCCCTTCTGGCTCCTGCTGGGGAAGCCACTGGGCTGAGCTGAGCCTGGAGTCGGGGCCAGACGAAGGGCAGAAACACGCTGCGGCTGCAGCCCCAACAAGGACCACGTGGCGCTGAGGTCCCTGGGGGGCGGGCGTCATTCAGGAGAGTCCCCTGTCTCTGCAGTAAAGAAGGTGCTGGCAGGTTGGATAGAAACTTGTGCTTTAATATATCTCTGTGTGTGTGTGTGGGTGTGTGGGTGTGTGCGTGTGTCGAACAACCGTCTCCGGGGCCTCAGTGTTGGGCCTTTGTCCTTGTTCTCTGCTCCTCCTCACGGCCGATGCCGGCCCCCTCCTGGGCAGGCGGCCCTGCCCCTGGGCACCCCGGCTGGCATGGGGTCAGTCTTTGGTACGATGCGGACACTTTGGTGTGCCGGGGGGGCGGGGTGGGGGCAGGCCACGCAGCTCTCATCATCTCTGCAACGCCAAGAGGAAGGTGGCCACAGGCCCCCAGAGCTGTGGGAGGGGCTGGCGGGGGGCTCCACTGCCTGGCATCACCACCACTGTGATGGGAGAGAGAAGGGACACAGGCCGGGGCTCTGGTCAGCTCGGCAGGGCCAGGGAGGAGCAGGCGGGCAGGCAAGCCATGCGAGGGTCGTTCCTCTGCCCCGCTCTGTACACATAGACACACTTGCAAGATGTGAGGTGGGGTTAACTCTGCCTGCTGGGTCCAAATCCTGGCCTGTGGCTCACTAAGGAAGACACAGAGCAATTCATTCGACCTCAGGGACCTCAGCTTCCTCATCTATAAAATGAGTCTAACAGGGAACTTTCCCGGTCACCCAGCAGATCAGACTCCACGCTTCCACCGCAGGAGGCAGGGGTTCGATCCCTGGTTGGGAAACTACGGATCCTACATGCCTTGTGGTGTGGCCAAAAACAGAAAAGAAAATGGGGAATGACAAAAATAAATAAAGTAAAAATAAAATAAAAATAAAATGAGTAGAAGAGCCACCCCAGAGGACTGTGGTGAGGAATGAATGAGACCATACATATACAGGTATCTGCACCTCGCCTGGAATGTAGTAATTTCTTGGTAACCTCGAACTGATATTATTGCAAACACTTGGGCCCCAGTGTGGGAAGGGGTACAGGTTCACACTTGGACACACACATATACATACAGAGAGACGTTCCCAGACACAGATGCTGCTACCGTAAGCTTAGTTCACAGGAGGGTCTGGTCGTCTCACTGTCCACGCAGCCCACAGCCTGAACCAGGGTGGGGCCCGAGGTGGGTACCAAACACACCAGTACCTGTTTCCACAGCTACCAACACATGCACCCCATCACCCCGCCACTTGGAACCCCAATTCAGGCACCAACAACACCTCCCCTGACAAAGGCGCCCCCCCACCCACTTTCTGCCCTGCACCTTTATTGGGATCCATCTGCTTCCTGGGACACTCCCCCTTCTTCAGGGTGACGTCATCTATGGCGATATCCCCCAGGTAGCCTGAGCCTCGGACACCCTCAAAAATAATCTGGAGTGGGATCAGAGAGCAGGGAGCGTGGTGAGGGAGGTTCTGCTCCCAGCCTTTACCCTCTGTCTCCCAGGAAGGTCCCCCCATCCCTGCATGCTTCCCTCCTCAGCTCCCGGGAGCCTGCCCCAGGCCGGGAGAGCTGTAAGCAGAGGCAGGCCCGGGTGACTCACCTGGAAGGGCCCGCTCGGGTTGATGGGCACATGCGCCTGCTGCCACACGTTGCCCTTATTGCCGCTGAGGGACCAAGCATGCGTGTCCAGGGCCCCTTTGCTCCGGGACCGCACCAGGAGGTTGAGGGAGCCTGTGTTGGGCGTGAGGAGAGGTGGCAGTGAGTGGCCACTCTCTGCTTTCCCCATTCACCACCCTCGACTCCCTACCAGGGCCTGCAGCACTGCCCCCACTGGACGGGACCTTCTCCCCACTGCAGACTGGTGAGCATCCTGTCATCCCAGAGGGGACCTCAGCGTGGGACAGAGAGAGGACAGCGGCACGGCTTCCGTTCATCAAGACAATTGGCAAAGTTTCTCTCATGACTTCCCTTACTTCCTAATCAGTAATTCCCCCCCACCCTGGAACACACCCACACACACCCTTCCTCCTCTAGGCAGGAGAGTTGTCCTAGGACACTGGGGCCCAAGTCTGAACACAAAGCAAGATTCCCAAAGCACACAGTGCACACACTTGGTGGTATATGATGCTCCTGCATTGATTTCTGGAGGTAAGTGTGTGCTAAGTTGCTTCAGTTGTGTCTGATTCTTTGCAACCCCAAGGACTCCTCTGTCCATATAATGGTAGATACCAGTCATTATGCTATGCTGAGAACTGGGGAAAATTCTGAAAGAGATGGGAATACCAGACCACCTGACCTGCCTCTTGAGAAATCTGTATGCAGGTCAGGAAGCAACAGTTAGAACTGGACATGGAACAACAGACTGGTTCCAAATAGGAAAAGGAGTTCGTCAAGGCTGTATATTGTCACCCTGTTTATTTAACTTCTATGCAGAGTACATCGTGAGAAACGCTGGACTGGAAGAAACACAAGCTGGAATCAAGATTGCCGGGAGAAATATCAATAACCTCAGATATGCAGATGACACCACCCTTATGGCAGAAAGTGAAGAGGAACTCAAAAGCCTCTTGATGAAAGTGAAAGTGGAGAGTGAAAAAGTTGGCTTAAAGCTCAACATTCAGAAAACGAAGATTATGGCATCCGGTCCCACCACTTCATGGGAAATAGATGGGGAAACAGTGGAAACAGTGTCAGACTTTATTTTTCTGGGCTCCAAAATCACTACAGATGGTGACTGCAGCCATGAAATTAAAGGACGCTTACTCCTTGGAAGGAAAGTTATGACCAACCTAGATAGCATATTCAAAAGCAGAGACATTACTTTGCCAACAAAGGCTCATCTAGTCAAGGCTATGGTTTTTCCTGTGGTCATGTGTGGATGTGAGAGTTGGACTGTGAAGAAGGCTGAGCACCGAAGAATTGATGCTTTTGAACTGTGGTGTTGGAGAAGACTCTTGAGAGTCCCTTGAACCGTAAAGAGATCCAACCAGTCCATTCTGAAGGAGATCAGCCCTGGGTGTTCTTTGGAAGGAATGATGCTAAAGCTGAAACTCCAGTACTTTGGCCACCTCATGCAAAGAGTTGACTCATTGGAAAAGACTCTGATGCTGGGAGGGATTGGGGGCAGGAGGAGAAGGGGATGACAGAGGATGAGATAGCTGGATGGCATCACTGACTCGATGGATATGAGTCTGAGTGAACTCCGGGAGTTGGTGATGGATAGGGAGGCCTGGTGTGCTGCGATTCATAGGGTCGCAAAGAGTCGGACACGACTGAGCGACTGATCTGATCTGATCTGATCTGAGTTGCTTCAGTCATGTCTGACTCTCTGCAACCCCATGGACTGTAGCCCGCCAGGCTCCTCTGTCTGTGGGGATTCTCCAGGCAAGAATACTGGAATGGGTTGCCATTACCTTCTCCAGAGGATCTTCCCAACACATCAATCGAACCCACGTCTCTTATGTCTCCTGGATTGGAAGGTGGGTTCTTTACCACTAGCACCACCAGTGAATCCCCTGATGGTACAGGAACCAAGTTTAAAAATTTAACACTTGAAGGGTGGCAGGTGGGTGAAATGGGTGAAGAAACTAAAAAGGGTTGAACTTCCAATTATAAAATAAGTCCTGGGGATGTAATGTAATGGTGACTACAGTTACTAATACTGTATTGCATATTTGAAAGTTGCCAAGAGAGTAGATCTTAAAAGTTCTCATCGTAAGGAAAAAATATTCTGGTGATGGAATATTAACTAGACTTATTGTAGCAATTATTTTGCAATATACACAAATGTCAAATCATAATGTTGTACATCTGGAACTAATATAATGTCAATTATACCTCAATAAAAATGTAATACTTATGTTTTAAGAGGTGAATAAAGTGAGCGCTTCAAATCCACAACTTCTCTAATATTGATGCTTAGGACAAAGCTAAGAAAAAAGGAGGTGACTTAAAGAAAAGTATTAGTGTATGTGCTACATAGCTGTGGTAAAATGTGAAATTTTGAAGGTATTAACCTAGGGGGTGCTGAGCCCCTCTGCCCACAGACCCAGGGGCCTGGAATTGTGGAGGTGCTAACAGGCACTGGAAAAAGGAAGAGTGGATCCAGCCTTGGCAAGGAGCACCCAGACAAGGGGGTGCCCCTTCACTGGTGCTGCCAGCCTATCTCGAGCCCCCTGTGACATGAAGACCTGGCTCAGAGGGAAGGGGAATCAATCTTAGGTGGCACCTGGTGCCTGGCATTTCCATGGCACTGACCACAGACAATGCCACACCATCTGTGACACCAGATAGACAGACCCCCGGTGGGGGAGGGCCACCAAATGTTACCTGCCTGAGAGCAAAGGAGTTGGCTTGGACCAAGGAGAGTCAGCGAGACACAAGGTCTGGGGACATCTGGTGCCTGGAGCTGCCAGGTGGGGTGGGAGGGGTGGGGAAAGGAGGGACCAGGACAGCAGGAAATGCCCACCCCACCCCAGCAGCAGGTCTGGGCCTGGGGGAGGAACACCCCAAAGATCCCAGGCCTGTGGGGACCCTTGCCAGCAGACAGGGCCCTCAGAGGGCTGCAGCCAGCACCCAGAGGGCTGGGAGGAGCCACACTGGCATAGGCAGGGCCCAAGCCCCAGTGCCTTTTAGTTTTCTCACCAGCCCCCAAGGGGAACTCCCTCTCTTCCCCCTTCTTGGAGATTTTTCTCCTATCCCAATCCCCGAATCCCCAGGGTCTAGCCTCAATCTTCAAACTTTTCCTTCCTCTTTCACCACCCTGTTCCAAGGACTCAAATGGGAGAACCCCACCTTTTCACTGCTCAAACCAAAACTGAAGTTCTGCCCCCTTCCCTGGTCATTCCACCAGCTCCAAGATCTCCCCTCTTCCTGACAGCCTTTCACAGGCTCAGCCAGAGCCCTAAGGGCGCCTGCTCACTATGTTCTTCTTTGTCACCTCCGGAGCTGAACTGAGCTACAGTCTGCAGCCTGGACATAGTCCAGCTTTGCAGACCCTGGGTTTTGCCAGGGTCTGTTCCCACTGCTTGAGATGCCCTCCCCTACTATGTTCCCCTGACCAAATCCTTTTTGTGCTTCAAGGTCTTTCTGAAACACCACCTCTTCCAGGAATTCTTCCCAGGTTGGAGGTGGGAGCCCTCTGTGCTACTTGTGAATTCTGAGGCCTTAAACTGTAGCTCCCCTTGCCCAGAGCACTCCCCACTCTGTGGAGTGGTAGTTACTGGGATTCTCATCTTCTCTCATTTGATTCCACAGGGAAAGCTCCCATCAAACTGCTACCTGCTCTCAGTATTTGAATGCTCAATGAAGAACTTTCTATGACTGTCATCAGGACTGAAAAGGGACTTTCATAGCATCTCAGAGTTAGAAGTTACCTCAGGGGTCATCAAATCCAGGCTCCACTACCTCCCTTTCATTCACTCATTCACCTAATTGAGCAGGCTCTGTTCTGGACACCAGGGACACATCCATGAATAAGACAAAGAACCCTGCTTCCTGGAGCTTATGCTCGTTGGGTGGAAACCACAATAAAGAATATAATACAGGAAAGGGATGGAAAAGTGTTTTACGTGGGGCTGTCAGGGACCTCTCCAAGCAGACCTGAATGATGGGGGAAGAACATTTCAGGTCAGGGAAAACATCACAAGTAAAGGCCTCTAAGGCACGAAGGAACCTGCCTCAAATATAAAAGAAAAGCAAGGAGATCAGTGTGCTTGAGCTGAGTGGAGTCACGGGAGAGCAGCAGAAAATGAGATCAGAGAAGCAGGCAGGGGCGGACCAGGTGTGGGAGGCCTGGAGAAGACAGTGAGGGAAGAGGGCTGAGCGGGGGAGTAACATTACCTGGCACAGGGGTCCCCTCCACAGCACCCCTGCTAGACGCTCCTCCTACCCAGGGACAGAATAGCGGACTCCTTTGCTGGGCAGATCTGGTGCTTATAGCATCTTCCTCAGGTGGAATTCAGGTCTGCCTCCCAGGAGTTTTCAATGATTGGTGTTTGTCCCACCTACTGGGGGACACCTAGCAAGCTCTGGAACACAGACAGCTCCCTCAGGGCTTTCTCTGCTCCCAGGCACCCCAGCTCTTAAAGCTTAATCTCCCAGGGCCTTCCTGTATCCAACATGCTCTTCTTGCCAGCTGGGTTCCCCGTGCTTCTCCTGAGCTGAGGACAAAATGACCACCTGTCTTGGTTTGCCTGGGATGTGGGACTTCTAGTGCTAAAGGTAGGAAAGGCTGGGGCAAACCAGGATTGGTTTGAACTGGTTACTCTAGGTGGGCAATGTGGTCCCGCTCATCCCCACCCCCACCTATCTCACAGGAAGCTTCTCACAAAGTCCAGACTCAGTCACGGATGAACTGGCTTGTGCAGAGAGCCTGGAGGGCTCCAGCGGCTGCAGAAGGTCCCATCCCCCTTATTCTGGTTCATCAGTTTAGCCTGACCCATTGCTTCAGCTGTGGACACTTCACAATGAGCCTTTAGGTCTACACTTGGTTAAAGTCACTTCCCCTGCTGTGAAGCCAAGAAGAACAGTGAAGATTTCTGTGACCTCTTAGGGCATGATTGTCAAGAGGCACAGAACGCAGTATATAAAATGTGGGGAAAAAGGATACATGTGTACTGGCTTCTATACACATAAAGCATTTCTGGAAGTGTGCCGCCCCCCCTCAAATCTAGTACCTTGATTGCCTCTGGAGAGGCACTCTAGGTGGCAGGAGGACTGGGATGGGAAGGGGGCTCTCATTATGTACCTTTTGACTTGTGCAAAAGACATTACCTTTCCCGTAAATATGTAAACAAAGAAAATTAAAATTGTCACTTCCTCAGCAGTCTTCCATAATCAGGTCCCTAGAGTCAGTCAAGTCTCCCTGTTATCAGCTGCATCGACCCCCGTCCTGCTGTTGCAGACACACATCACAGTGGTCGCTAAATTCTACCCGGCGCAACGAGTTATTTCATGTCTGTCTCTCCCACTTGACTGGAGGTGCCAAGAGGATGAGGAACCTGTCCATTCTGTTCTCTGAAGTACCCGAAGCCAGGCACAGAGCAGGACACCTGGAGGTGACGGTTGAACGGACAAGTTCACTGACTAATGTGACGCTCCTACCAGAGCCGTCTCTTCCCGAAGGGCACACTTCTTGGGTTCACGGTTGTGCATAGGAAGTAGGACTTCCCCTCACTGCTCACAAATCAGCTCCCTTCCAACCCTGTGTTTAGGGCTTGGGAGAGTCAGCAGAACTGGGCTGCTGTGTGATCTTGGGCATATGCTTAACCTCTCTGGTTTATATGGTAATACCTCACTCACTCAGTGGCTGTGAGTGTTAATGAGACCACAGATGCAGAGCATCCAGAAAGTCACCTGGCAGGCACTCAATATATGCAGCCTCTTAGCTGACTTCTCCATCCCCTCTAAGACTTCCACCTCATCCTGCTGAAGCCATTTTCTCTGCAGACTCAGGAAGACTTGATTATCTCAAGTCTTATCTTGATTATCTCAGACAAGCTGGTTCTCTGGACCTTCCTCTTGCCCAGATTCTGCTCACACTCTCTACAATCACACTCCCTGTGATCTGGCCGAGTTGGGAAGCCCAGGCCTTAGGCAGACCAGTCCCCAGCTTCCGGTGGACCCCTGCCCCCTCCCAGCAGCAGCACTCACTCGGGCAGGTTCCCTGGTCCTTCAACTCACCGATGTGCTTTCCATACATGTGATAGAAGAAGGAGACACAGTAGAACTTGGCGCTGGCGTTGTACAGGGGACTCACCAACCTCGCACGGTCCCCCAGCTCCCGGGGCCTTGACGTCTCAATGAACATGTAGTAGCCTTCAGAGAAGGGGAGATGTACCAACACTCTCCTCCTCAGCCTTCCCAGTCCCCTTTCCACCTGACTCCTTTCTGCCCTTCTATCACCTATCTGAATCCCAGGTGCCTCACACCACCCCAATCTGTCCTCCCTGCCTCAGCACAGCACAGGACTCTGGGCCAGGACTTGTGAGTTCTTAGCTTTCTGGCTGCTTCTCTTCTTCCCAGTCTAGTAGGTTAGGAGCGTGTCTCCCCTCAGACTGGGGCTCCCTGAGGGCAGGGCTGTGTCTCCCCTCAGACTGGCGCTCCCTGAGGCAGGGCTGTCTCTCCCCTCAGACTGGGGCTCCCAGAGGCAGGGTTGTGTGTCCCCTCAGACTGGGGCTCCCTGAGGGCAGGGCTGTGTCTCCCCTCAGACTGGCGCTCCCTGAGGCAGGGCTGTGTCTCCCCTCAGACTGGGGCTCCCAGAGGCAGGGTTGTGTGTCCCCTCAGACTGGGGCTCCCTGAGGGCAGGGCTGTGTCTAACCTCAGACTGGCGCTCCCTGAGGCGGGCCTGTGTCTCCCCTCAGCCTGGGGTTCCCTGAGGGCAAGGCTGTGTCTCCCCTCAGAGTGGGGCTCTCAGAGGTAAGGCTGTGTCTCCCCTCCACTGGCGCTCCCTGAGGCAGGGCTGTGTCTCCCCTCAGAGTGGGGCTCCCTGAGGCAGGGCTGTGTCTCCCCTCAGAGTGGGGCTCCCTGAGGCAGGGCTGCGTCTCCCCTCAGACTGGCGCTCCCTGTGGGCAGGACTGCGTATCCCCTCAGACTGGCACTCCCTGAGGCAAGGCTGTGTCTCCCCTCAGACTGGAGCTCCTTGAGTATGGGTTGTGTCTCCCCACAGACTGCTGCTCCGTAGGCCAGGGCTGTGTCTCCCCTCAGATTGGCACTCCCTGAGGCAGGGCTGTGTCTCCCCTCAGACTGGCACTCCCTGTGGCAGGGCTGCGTCTCCCCTCAGAGTGGGGCTCCCTAAGGAGGGGCTGTGTCTCCCCTCAGAGTGGGTCTCCCTGAGGCAGGGCTGTGTCTCTCCTAAGACTGGCGCTCCCTGAGGCAGGTCTGTGTCTCCCCTCAGATTGGGGCTCCCTGAGGCAGGACTAAGTCTCCCCTCAGACTGGGGCTCCCTGAGGAGGGGCTGTGTCTCCTCCCCTCAGATTGGGGCTCCTTGAGGCAGGGCTGCGTCTCCCCTCAGACTGGCGCTCCCTGAGGCAGGGCTGTGTCTCCCCTCAGAATCGGGCTCCCTGAGTAGCGGCTGCGTCTCCCCTCAGAGTGGCGCTCTCTGAGTCAGGGCTGCGTCTCCCCTAAGACTGGTGCTCCCTGAGGCAGGGCTGCGTCTCCCCTCAGACTGGTGCTCCCTGAGGCAGGTCTGTCTCCCTTCAGACTGGGGCTCCCTGAGGCAGGTCTGTGTCTCCCCGAGGCAGGGCTGTGTCTCCCCTAAGACTGGCGCTCCCTGAGGCAGGGCTGTCTCCCCTCAGACTGGGGCTCCCTGAGGCAGGGCTGAGTCTCCCCTCAGACTGGCGCTCCCTGTGGCAGGGCTGCGTCTCCCCTCAGACTGGGGCTCCATGAGGAGGGGCTATGTCTTCCCTCAGAGTGGGGCTCCCTGAGGCGGGGCTGCATCTTCCCTAAGACTGGTGCTCCCTGAGGCAGGGCTGCGTCTCCCCTCAGACTGGGGCTTCCTGAGGAGGGGCTCTGTCTCCCCTAAGAATGGGGCTCCCTGAGTAGCGGCTGCGTCTCCCCTCAGACTGGCGCTCCCTGAGGAGGGGCTGTGTCTCCCCTCAGACTGGAGCTCCCTGAGGCAAGGCTGTGTCTCCCCTCAGACTGGAGCTCCTTGAGTATGGGCTGTGTCTCCCCTCAGACTGCTGCTCCGTAGGCCAGGGCTGTGTCTCCCCTCAGACTGGGGCTCCCTGAGGCAGGGCTGTGTCTCCCCTCAGACTGGCGCTCCCTGAGGCAGGACTGTGTCTCCCCTCAGACTGGAGCTCCTTGAGTATGGGCTGTGTCTCCCCTCAGACTGCTGCTCCGTAGGCCAGGGCTGTGTCTCCCTCAGACTGGGGCTCCCTGAGTCAGTGCTGTGTCTCCCCTCAGACTGGGGCTCCCTGAGGCAGGGCTGTGTCTCCTCTCAGACTGACGCTCCCTGAGGCAAGGCTGTGTCTCCCCTCAGACTGGAGCTCCTTGAGTATGGGCTGTGTCTCCCCTCAGACTGCTGCTCCGTAGGCCAGGGCTGTGTCTCCCCTCAGACTGGGGCTCCCTGAGGCAGGGCTGTGTTTCCCCTCAGACTGGCGCTCCCTGTGGCAGGGCTGCGTCTCCCCTCAGACTGGGGCTCCCTGAGGAGGGGCTGTGTCTCCCCTCAGACTGGCGCTCCCTGAGGCAAGGCTGTGTCTCCCCTCAGACTGGAGCTCCTTGAGTATGGGCTGTGTCTCCCCTCAGACTGCTGCTCCATAGGCCAGGGCTGTGTCTCCCTCAGACTGGGGCTCCCTGAGTCAGTGCTGTGTCTCCCCTCAGACTGGCGCTCCCTGAGGCAGGACTGTGTCTCCCTCAGACTGGGGCTCCCTGAGGAGGGGCTGTGTCTCCCCTCAGACTGGGGCTCCCTGAGGAGGGGCTGTGTCTCCCCTCAGACTGGCGCTCCCTGAGGCAGGGCTGCGTCTCCCCTCAGACTGGGGCTCCCTGAGGAGGGGCTGTGTCTCCCCTCAGACTGGCGCTCCCTGAGGCAAGGCTGTGTCTCCCCTCAGACTGGAGCTCCTTGAGTATGGGCTGTGTCTCCCCTCAGACTGCTGCTCCGTAGGCCAGGGCTGTGTCTCCCTCAGACTGGGGCTCCCTGAGGAGGGGCTGTGTCTCCCCTCAGACTGGGGCTCCCTGAGGCAGGGCTGTGTCTCCTCTCAGATTGACGCTCCCTCAGGCAAGGCTGTGTCTCCCCTCAGACTGGAGCTCCTTGAGTATGGGCTGTGTCTCCCCTCAGACTGCTGCTCCGTAGGCCAGGGCTGTGTCTCCCCTCAGACTGGGGCTCCCTGAGGAGGGGCTGTGTCTCCCCTCAGACTGGGGCTCCCTGAGGCAGGGCTGTGTCTCCTCTCAGACTGGCGCTCCCTGAGGCAAGGCTGTGTCTCCGCTCAGACTGGAGCTCCTTGAGTATGGGCTGTGTCTCCCCTCAGACTGCTGCTCCGTAGGCCAGGGCTGTGTCTCCCCTCAGACTGGCGCTCCCTGTGGCAGGGCTGCGTCTCCCCTCAGACTGGGGCTCCCTGAGGAGGGGCTGTGTCTCCCCTCAGAGTGGGGCTCCCTGAGGCAGGGCTGCGTCTCCCCTCAGACTGGCGCTCCCTGAGGCAGGGCTGAGTCTCCCCTCAGACTGGGGCTCCCTGAGGCAGGGCTGTGCCTCCCCTCAGACTGGTGCTCCCTGAGGCAGGTCTGTGTCTCCCCTCAGATTGGGGCTCCGTGAGGCAGGGCTGTGTCTCCCCTAAGACTGGGGCTCCCTGAGTAGGGGCTGTGTCTCCCCTAAGACTGGCACTCCCTGATGCAGGGCTGTGTCTCCCCTCAGACTGGGGATCCCTGAGGCAGGGCTGTGTCTCCCCTAAGACTGGCGCTCCCTGAGGCAGGGCTGTGTCTCTCCTCAGACTGGGGCTCCCCGGCGCTAGACCCCTCCCTGAAGCATCCCTCCATTTGGAGCAGCAGGCCATCTCCTCACCCTCAGGAGTACCACTTATGTCAGTGGGGGGACCAGTGTTGGGGGAGCGCTTGGGGTTCTGGGTCAGAGCATTCTGCCGGGTCCAGTCAAAATTGTCTGTCAGGTCCTGGGTGTAGCCACAGATCTTCTCATCTTCAAAGTGGCAGGTGTTGTCTGCAGTCAGGGCAGGGTGGGGAGGGAGTAAGACAAAGAAGGTCAGCCTGCTCAGGTGCCCTCATCCAGATTTAACTTCCTGGTAACCCCTAGGCAGTTCCCAAACATCCAAGTAGTGGGCCCAGGATCCCAAGGCTCCAGAAACCAGGCAACAGGGCCCCTGACACATCTGTTCCCGGAACAGGACTTCTTAACCTTTTTGGTGCCACACACCCTTCTGATGTCTAATGAAGTTAAGGACCCCATTGCAGATTATTTAGGTGCATAAAATGAAAAGCATAGGGTTACAAAGGAAATCATATTATGCTGAAATACGGTCATCAAAAAACAAATGCATGATATAATAATAAGTGGGCTTCTCTATTATCTAACTAAATCACAAGATCTAGTGTTAAGTCTAAGTACTGTAGTTTTGAAATACTAATGAATGGAAATGATGTTTACAGATAGCTGTAACAACTTTTAGGCGATGTAAAAACACTGGATTTCCACTGGTGACAAAGTCAATCAGGTAATGATTACACCATATTCCTACATGCATCATTGAAGGGGATGTTAAATTTCTGAAAGAAGTTAGGGAAAATAAAGAAGTACTTGTAGGCCCTTCCAGGTTGCAGTTTCATGGGCCCACCCTGATCATTTGGGGGGCAGTCAGTCCAGGGATCTCAGATTAAGGACCCCTGCCCCAGGGAACAGAGAAGGTGGATTAACCTGATCTTTCCATTTTTCTTCTGGGGACAGTGAATGGTGCTAAGTGAGGACAAAAGACCCTGAGTTAGAGATGTCCTCTTGACTCCACCCTCCCTTCAAGCCTTTAAGCCCCAAAATAAATCCCAGATGCAAATATCTCCAAGCCCAGCCCTGCTCCCTCCTGCTTCTCCTGCCAATGGCGGGCCTCCACGCTATTTTCTCTCTGGGTATCTCTTGGGGGTCCCTTCCCCCCTTCCAGGGGAAGCTTTGTGACCCTAAAGGTAAGGAGAAGTAGGCAGGGGTATCTCACCTGACAAATTTGGAGAGCTGATGGCTGAGAAAGCAAGCAGGAAAATCAAGTCAGAACCAAGGTGTGGGGCTGTGTAGAGGGTGCCTGGGCTTAGGACCAGGAAACAGGGTCCCCAGAGCAGGACTGGGGGCCAGAGGCACCTGGCCTGCAGTAACAGAGTAGGACACTGGAGATTGGGGAACCCCAAGCTCAGGAACCATGCGGGAAATATGAGGGGTCCCCTGAGCATGAGATGGGCCCACCTATCCCACCACCACCGCTGCCACCACCACCTACGCTCCGTGTAGTGGATGATGCGGGAGGCCATATCTCCAGCCCCAAAAGTGGTGTAGGGCGTGAGGCGGACCTCGTAGCTGTGGGGCACTCGGAGGTCGGTCAGGATGTACTCCAGGAGCTGCCCCTTCTCCACACGCCGCACCGGGATGGCCTTCACCAGGGCGTTGTGCTGATTCAACTGTAGATACAGGGAGTCCCAGATGCCCAACAGGCCATGCCCTCCACCTGAGCACCTGCCCAGACCCTGGTGTGACTGTGGGGGCAGCATTGAGGAGCAGAAAGAGCAAAGGTCTAACTAGGAAGCCGGGCCCTCAGTTTCCTCATCTGTAAGACAGAGCAGTCACCCCTTCCATGCCCCTCCTCCCAGGCTATCTTGGGGCAATGGTAAAGAATTCACCTGCCAGTGCATGAGATATAAGAGATATTCAATCCCTGGGTTGGGAGGAAGAAATGGCAACCCACTCTAGTATTCTTGCCTGGAGAATCCCATGGACAGAGGAGCCTGGTGCACTACAGTACATGGGGTCGCAAGAGTCAGACACGACTGAGCACACACACATGAACAAGTATTGAACAATTAATGTATGCTAGGCACTGCTCCAAATGCGATGTGATTATTAACTTGTTTAATCCTCAAGATAACCGCCCTATCAGGTGGAATATTATAGCTACCCCCATTTTACAAATGAAGAAACTGAGGCCAAACAGATGTAGCCTGCCCAAATTAATACAGAACTGATGTTTAGCTTAGGCAGTCTGCCCCGGGGTCACACTCTTACCCTCCACCCAACTACCCCTTAGCTGGGTGGAACCGCATGGAACGAGACTGGACACGAGACCAGCAGGGTGGCTCTGGCCCTGCATCCTAGACATCCTGTGGGTGAGACTTAAGCTCCTGCTTTAAGCTTCTGATGTAAGAGGAGACTCTGTGTTTTGTGAGCAGAAATGGCTCTGCTCCCTTCCCCCACATGAACCCAGCAGACTCCTGCCTAATTCCCAGGGCCATGCACAGAGCACTGGTTCAGCGGGGATAAGTCCCTAGAGCCTCCCAGCTCCTGCTGCTGTGTCCAGAATACTGTGGCTCTGGCTCAGAAGAGCCTTCTATAAGAGGGTCAATGTGTCTTCAACCCCTTCCCCTGGCTTGACAAGCACTCCCAGGGCCAGCCTGCACCTGGGCCCCTGTCCCCCTCGGCCCACCTGGCGGACACTGAGTCTGTAGTTGAGCACGGGGTCAACAGCGTCAGGCTCCCTCTGGGTCCACTGCAGCACGTAGGAGTAGTTCTTGGACAGCTTGTGGCTGCGGGTGGGGTTGGGGGTGTCGAAGTAAAACTCCGGGCTGTAGGCTTTGGCTGAGAGGGTGGGGAGTGGGGCACGGGGCCATGAAGGGTGGGTGGTGGGGAGAGACACAGAGAGAGGAGGTATAGGAGAGGGAGACAGAAGAGGATGGGCAGAACAGAGAGCAGGATGGAGGGAGACAAAAACAAGGAATATTGTGAGGAGAGGAGGCGGTGGGAGAAGAGGAGATTGGGGAGAATGGGGTGGGAGGGAAGGTGGAAGAAGGAGGAAAGGGAGATTGGGAATCCAAGAGGTGGCGTTGGTGAGGATGGAGTGGAAAGACCAAGGAAAGGCCAGAAAAGAGAAATATGGAGAGACACAGAGAAGAGATGTTAGAGAAGACACAGGGGAAGAGCAGTGGGGAGAAGACACCAAGAAAGGTCAAGGATTTTGAGGCAGAAGGAAGGGAAGAGAGATAGAGACCAAGAGGTGGGGAGACAAGGAAAGTGTGGGAGAACAGGAGAGAGGGGGGGAGGTGGGAAATGTCACAGGGGCCTCTGGCTGGCAGGGCTGGGTGGGGTGGGGAAGGACTGGGGAGGTGGCCAGTGACCTGTGGTCCCAGCCCCCACTGTTGGGTGAGGAGATCCAGAAAAGAGCTAAAGGGATACCAGGCCAGTCAGGGGCTGTGGGGAGAGCCAGGGTGCTGTAAAATGGGGGACAGGAACATCTGGGCTCTCTTCGGGGCGCTACTTCTGACAGGGAGCTGGCTTTCCCCATAGGAGGTGGAGATGGGGTGATTCGGCAATCCCATCAGCTCCTTTCCTTTACCCTCTGCTCTCACCATGACCTCCAGCCCTTTCTGCCCAGCTGCAGCCTCAAAGTGCCCTCTCGAATGACTTGAAGACATGGGACTGAAAGGGATTTTTGGGCGCCAAGAGGCCGGAACCTCTAGAGTGACAGTTCAGGAACTGTGTGCTGGCTGGCCTAGCGCCACCCTCCATGTTCCAGAGAAGCTGTCGAGCGGGGGCGTCTTCTCCCATCCCCCCAAGCTACGGCTCAGGCCCCTCACACCAGGCCTGCAGTCAGGAACAGATTCCCTATATGCAGCTTCGGGGGCCAAGGACAAAGGAAGAGGGGCTTGAAGAGTGATGGCTGAGATGGGGCAGTACCCAGGGCTTGAGCGGGTGAGTCTAAACCTAATTGATGACCCAGCTGGAAAGATCGCGCTGCGTACTACCCGAACAAGTGTAAGCAGAGAGCTGGAAGGGGCGAAGCCTATGCCTCATACAGGCTGGGCGTGAGCGTGGTGAGAACCGGCAAGGGCTAGTACCCAAGGGCTCTGGAGGCGCAAAGCCTAGGCCTGGTGAAGGCTTTAACAGGAGTGGGGCTGTCAGAGGCCAGGTCTGAATGGGCCTTGAAACGGGAAGGCTAGAGTGGACGTGCGGAGTGGGGAGGGCTGCGAGAAGAGGTCCGGGTTAGATCCAAGAGGCCTGCTACACCTGGCATGGCCGGGCCCTGACAAGGCAGGGGGCCTAAACCCGGTGCACACACCGGGTGCACGTGAGCGGAAGGGGCGGAGCTCCAGGCCGGGAGTGGGCGGGGATGGAAGTGGGCGGGGTCTGGGCCCGAGTGGGCGGGGTCTGGGCCCGGGTGGGCGGGGCTGCTGGGACGCTCACCGGAGACCTGGAAGAGGCAGGCGGCCGAGCCCACATCGTTGGAGACGCTGCACTCGTAGCTGCCACTGCTCTCGCGGGTGACGGCGTCGAGGCGTAGCTCGGAGTGGTCGGGGGCTTCGGCGGCGACGGGGACGGCGGGCGGCGGAGGCAGCAGCTGCCCCTTGAAGCGCCACACAGCCGAGGCGATGCGCTGGGGGCTGCCTCGAAGCAGCGAGCAGCGCAGGAGCACCGGCCGGCCCAGCGCCTGGCGCACGTCCTGGGAGCCGGGCTCCACCTCCGGCGGGACTGGGGGCGGGGGCGGCGGTCAGCGGGGCCTCTCCCCACCGGGTAGGATCTGAAGAGCTGCCCCACGGGGAGGCGACGCATTCACCCCTACGCCCGCGCCCCTCCCCAACCCCCCCAGCCTGGAAGGGTCTCAGGGCAGACACACACGGCGTACTCAACAGCCACACCTCCCGACCTGCAGATGCCTTCTCCTCCCCGCCTTAACTTCCAGCCGAGCTTCCCAGACGGGGCCTCTATTCGTGCCTCAAAGGGTCCCCTCACCCCGTGTGATGAAAAGCAACACAACGTCAGGGTTTAGAGCATGATCCCCGGAGCAAGATGGCTTAGGTTCAAAGCCCAGCTCTGCCTCTAAATAGCTGTGAGATCTTAGGAAAGTTTCTTAATGTCTGTGTGACCCAGTTTCCCTATTTGTAAAAATGGGTGAATAATAGAATCTATACACAGAGCTGTGAAAGACTAGATGAGTTAGTGCATTAAGATACTCAGAACAGTGCTTGACACATGGCAGGTTAACTCTCGGGCTTCCCTGGTGGCTCGGAGAATAAGAATCCGCCTTCAATACAGGAGACCTGGGTTCTATCCCTGGGTTGGGAAGATCCCCTGGAGGAGGGTGTGGCAACCCACTCCAGTATTCCTTCTTGGAGAATCCCTATGGACAGAGGAGCCTGGCGGGCTACAGTCCATGGGGTCGCAAAGAGTCGGACAAGACTGAGCGACTAAGCACACAGCACAGGTTAACTCATCATCACACTGAGGCAGTGTGTTCCCTTGAAGGTCCTTCTTCCTTCAAACTCTCATTTCCACTTGTCAAAATCAGTTCTTTGCTCACTGTGTCCCCGGGAATGAAGATGGGGTACAAGTGCCGCAAGGGTCATGGGCCTCCATGTCCTACAGCGCGGGAGTCAAGGAGGGGTTGGGGTACCAGCAGTTAAGTGGAGGGGTTTGGTCGGACACGGAGGGTGGGGGTGAAGGGGTGAAGGAGACCGGGAGGGACAGCTCGGCGGTAGTCTGGGTGGGGCGGTGGGACTCACACTGGACGTTCAGCTGCACCTGGGCCTCGCGCTGGCGCACGTTGAAGCCATTATAGCGAGCGGTCTGGCAGCGGTAGGTCCCACTCATGTCGCGGCTCACGCGCTCCAGCCGCAGCTTCCCGTCTGGGGTTTCCTCCAGGGGCAGCCCCGATGGCAGCAACGCGGCCTCCTTGTCCACGCGGGACCACAGCACAGGCGGCCGAGGCTTGCCCCGCACTTCGCACTGCAGCTCAGCTGGCGAGCCCTCGCGCACAGTCACCACGGCCCTGCCCTTGGGCACGCTGATCGTGGGTGGCACTGCGGAGCAGGGGAGAGATAGCCAGGTTAGAGCTTCCCCCGACCCCACCCCCTTCCCTCCCGCCGCGTTCGAACCTCCCTTTCCCATCCCAGAGCTCCCACAGATCCTGCAGTTTCTCCAAAGTAGAACTCCCCTCCCCCAAACCCTCTCCACTTCCTGGGCCTCTACCTCTCAAGGTCTCCCAACCTAGAAAGAGTACTGAAGTCGTCCAGGCCGATTCCTTTTATCCCCTAACCCCAACATTACTAAGTTTGGGGGATTCCATTTTTTATTCATTTATTTGGGGGGTGGAGGGGTTCCACTTTTTAAATAGTTCTGCTGAATAGCTTCTCCCTTAATCCCCTCTCCAGCCCATCCGCCCTGCTCTAGTGAAAGCTTCCATCTTCTCTTTCTGGAGTGTTATCACAGATTCGTAGTCGGTCCCCTAGCATCCTCACCCTTCCTTCCAAAGTGATAGACTATCTGGGCTTTTGCAGGACACACAGCCGGAATGAAGACTACTTCCCAGCCTGCCATATGGCTGGCTGTGGTCATGTGACTAAATTCTGGCCAAGGTGGTGAGGAGAGGCTGTGCCTCTCTTCCTCCTTCCTGCAGGCTGGAATGCAGACTAATGGCTGCAGCTGGCACTGCCATTGTGGACAAAGTGGCACATGCTAAGGAGAACAGAATAGCAAGATGAGATGGAGCCTGGGGCTCTGAGGACTTGATGGAGCAGAACTACTATTCCAGCCTGGACTGCTCACTTTTACAAGAAGAAGAAGAAATACATATATAGCTCATTTAAAGCCACTATTATTTAGGCTTTTTCTGTCATTCACAGCCAAACCTAATCCAACTCAACACGTTGCCCAAATGAAGAGTCTTTAAAGACTTCCCGAGAGAGGATATTTGTATACATATAGCTGTGTATATACTGTGTATTCACTTTGCTGTGCAGGAGAAACTAACACAACATTGTAAAGCAATTATACTCCAATTTAAAAAAAAAAGACTTCCATGGGTCCCATCTCATATCACATCAAAAAAGTTAAAATGTCTTCATTAAATATAAATTGTAAATAACTCTACAAGGCAAGTTGAGGTCCAGTTATCTAGTTGGCATAATTTATGCTCTGTAAGCATTTATACATCTATTGACTTTAATTCTGTAGTTTTCTTTTTGCATTTTGGAGCCAATTAATTTATTTTTCCAATTCTACTCCATTTCCATACGTTCTTTAAAAGCTTCCATGCCCTAGGCATCAAGCTTATAGCCAAACGAAGGAAATGGCCCTGTACCCTCATTGATTTCCCTGTTTCTAAAACATCCCAGCTCTCAACCCTGTTATGTCCCACAAGCTAAAGGGCTGTCCCCCCTTTTTGAGGCCATACTGCCCTCAGGTTAAAACTCAAACCCCTTGGCTCTGAAACAAGGCCCTTACCTCTGTCAACCCTCAGCTTCATCTTCCCTTTCCCATCCTGAGTCCCAGCTGTGGGATCCACTTGTAAGGAACATACTTCCTGGATACAGCAAGTCTCCTATACCTTGGGGGCTCCCTGTCCCTCCTCTCCTGGGCTTGTTGCCTACACCTAGCAAATGCTCACATGGAACTTGGCTCCTCTAAGAAGTTGTCTCCCCTGACGACCCCAGGCAGCCTGGTCCTCATCTCATGTCCCCAGGATGCAATGCAGACCCCACGTTTAGCTCCTGAGTCTTCTCTAAGGTTTGTTCTTCCTTTTCCTGCACCTTGCCTGACCCCTCCACAACAGGTCTATCTCTCTGGCTAGGCAGTGAGCTCTGAGAATGAGGCTGTGGTTCATGGCTCGGTTCCCCAGCTCCTCACCCAGGACATGGCTCAGGATTTAAGAAATGGATTTGTGGAATCCGTGGAGCCTAGTTCACTCCCTAAGCCCAGCTCAGGTCTGTCTCCTTCTGGAAGCCTTTCCTGACGCCTCCAGCCTCTGGCTCCTCCCTGTTCAAGTATCAGGATGGGAAGGGCCTCCAAGGCCACCTGGTCCAGTGTCTCATAGAGGAGAGACTGAGGCCCAGAGAGTCAAAGAGGTTTAGCCAAAGTCAGCCAGCAACTCAATGCAAGGTAGTGGGGGCTGGAGATGAGATTCCAGAGACTTTGTCCAGAGTCAGTCCCTCCAAACTCTTTTTCCAAGTGTAAACCTTTCAGGGGTGGCTGAGAGCAAGATCTGAAGTCAGGCTGCCTGGGTTTGAATCCCAGCTCCACCACCAACACTCCTCCAGTTGATGTGTTAAACTCTCTGAGCCTAAGTTTCTTCATCTCTAAAACCTGAAGATGAACCATCTACCCCACATAGTAAATCTTGAACGTGAATGAGATAAATACAAAATCATCAGAACATACAGTGAACACTCACTAAATGTTGGCTATTATTTCATTATTATTTTTTTTATTATTGGTATAAAGACCCAAATTCTCTGCAAAATCTGGCCCCTGCCAACCTCTCCACTCTCATCTGACTCCATTCTCCCAGCCACACTCTCCTTCTTTCAGGGCTCCAAATGGTTCATGGACTTTCCTGCCTCAGTGTCTTTGCACATGCTGATTCCTTGGCCTGCCTTTTTCTTCCACCCTCTTGCTCTCTTGTGCCTACTAAAATCCTGCCCCTCCCTCAGATCTAGATCAAAGCTATCTTAGGAAACTCTTTCCTGACTCTTATGCATCACAGTTTGCAGTGATATCTTTATTTGTGGGATGATCTGAAACACATTTGCTAGTAAGTCCAATGAGGGCAGAACCTGTTTTGCCTACCACTTTACTGCAGTGCCTAGCACAGTGCCTGGCATATAATGCATGTTTAATAAATGCATGCAGCATGAACAAATGGTGTCCTCCTCACTGCAGCCTCCCTTTCTCAAGCTGCTGCCCCCTCCCCTCTGTGGGGCTCTCCAGCCCCTTCCCATCCTCCCTGTTGCCCCACCTCCAGCTGCCCACCTGTCTCAGAGGAGATGTTGACCTCGACACTCAGGTCGGGCACAGGTGCCCCCGGGAAGGAAGCCACGCACAGGTAGGTGCCGTAGTCACTGAAGTGCAGGTCAATGAGCTCTAGGCTGCTGGTGACGGCAGGCAACTCGGGGTCATTGCGAGTCACCAGCAGCCTCTTGGACATGCGTGCTGGCTTGCCATTCTTGAACCACTGGTAGGTCACCTTCTCCTGGGGCACTGCGTCCACGTGGCATGACAGCTTCAGATCCTGGCCCAGCTGTATGTTCTCGCTCTCTTTGATCACATCTGGAGTGATCTGGAATGTGGCATTCTTCATGGCTATGGGTGGAAGGAGAGGAAAGGGTGGCTGGGGCTGGCCCAAAGCCAGGGTTCCCTGTCTCACCATCGCCATCCAGATGCGGCTCCTCGCCTCCAGCTGGCCTTCCTGGAGGTCGGGGTCTACAACCCCATTCCCAGGAGAAACCATCACGTTTTCTGCTTGGAAATTGTTCTGCTTGCTCAGATGTGTTTCCAAAAGTTCAAAAAAAGCTGGCTGTAGAAAAGTCAGTTTTAGTAATCAATACAGCCACAGTTGACCATACACTATGAGAGACCCTGTTCTAAACACCTAAAATGTGTTTCTTCATTTAGCCCACCCCACAGTCTGTGAGGAAGGCATTTTATTGTCCCTGCTTTACAAAGGAGAGAACTGAGGCTCAGACAGTTTAATCCACTTGCTCAAAGAAGTAAATAGCCAATTTATTTACACACACTTCAGTGTGCTCTGAATTCACACTCAGAGCCTATGTTGTTAGCTACTATGCTGCTTTATATTTATTGTTGTTTTAAACCTGGAATATACAAAATTCAAATTTTGGAAGGAAGCACTAGAATATACTACTGGTTATATGTAGAGAATGGGACTGAAGGGGACTGAGGGGAGACTTCTAACTTGCCCTTTTATGCTGTTTAGTTCTTTGCAACAGTTTGTGTCATTAAAAAAAAAAAAGACTAATACAATCATCTTATTGCAATTACATAAAAATACAGAGTTTAGAAAGAAAATGGTGTGGCCTCTTTTAGAAATCTGAATATTGTTTTATGTATGCCAAGAGACAGAATGCTTAATATTAGGTGCTCATTGGCAAGGACTCTATAACAGCCATAAATCAGGACTGGGCTGAGTGAAACAGGCTGTATGTCACCCCAAGAGGTGACCACAAGTATTTGATGTAAATCGCAATCTTATCAAGCCAGGTTAATTTTAAAGGTCAAATGGAATCAGGTGGAGAAAAACAATCTTCTGATGAGAGAAGTACCATCAAAGGGAAAAGTAGTCATTATATAACCACAGTTTGACTATTATCTTTCTCACTACTTAATCAGAATTAAGTAAAAAGTCATAGAGTGCCAGCTTCTTTTTTGTGAGGAGAATCAGGGAGAGACTGGTCAGTGAGAGATGAACAAAGAAGAGTGTTCATTTCATCAGAAGATTCTCAATTGAATTTGACAAAAGCTGTATTTTACTTTCAAATGCTAAAAAGCTGGAAACAAGCCTGGATCTTTAAAAAAAAAAAAACTTTAAAAATAAATTTAAAAACAGTAACCTAAAGCTGTACAAGCAGAAGAATTTAAAGGTTTCTCCTTATAAGAAAAGCAGTAAAATCAAGATCTTATCAAGCAGCTAATGATCATTACTGAGGCTGAAATCTAGTTAGGAAAGTATCTGTACTTCTTTAGATTGTGCTCCAAGTTTTAATCATTTTTACATTTAGTAATCATCTTCATACTTACTGAAATGCTTTGCTAATAAAGATTTACATAGGAAGCATGTGAAAATGTGTTTTATTTTCACTTTGATTCTATTAATCTTGTAGAAACAGTTGTACAGGCAGGAAGTCAGGAAATTTCTGAGACTAGAATGTCCAAATTTAGCCTTAGGCAACCTCAGTTTCCCAATCTAAAAAAATTCAAAGTGATCAACAGCAGCCCTTCCCACATCTTGGCTTGCTGAGGTTATATTTGAAAATGTAGACTGTAAGCTGTAAATAAAACTCTATATATCATATTGTTAATTGGCTATACCCCAATAAAAAGTTAAAAAAAAAAAAAACTTTATACAAATTTTAGTCCTGCCATCTGCTGGCAGACACCTGAATTACAGGGAAACTAAAGTGCCTGGAACCTTCTTCCTCAGCCTCTCCCTCCTACCAAGGAAAAGAAGACAGGCCCCTTTCCCCTTCCAGTTCCTGAGCAACAGGAACCCTGTCTGCTTCCCAAGTTCCCTCCCCCATGCCCCCCCACCCCCAAAGCCACGTACATCGCACCAGGAGGTTGACAGTCTTCTTGGCAGGGTTGCCCACATTGTTGGTAGCTGTGCAGTTGTAGTAGCCAGAGTCTCGGGCCTGCACTGAAGGGATGCTGAGGGTGCCACCCTGGGCCAGGGCACCCAGGGGCAGCGGGCCTGGCCCATGGGACCACTGCAGTTGGGGGAGGGGATCACCACCAGTCAGCAGACACTGTACCGTCACATTCTCCCCAGGGTTCACCACCAGAGTTTCGTTCACAGACAGCTTCAGGGCTGGTGGTGCTGGGAGGACAAGAATGGGGTCTCAGGGGACTGAGGCAGAGCTAGACGTGGGGGAGCAGAGGCAAGGAGAGAAGGCCTCTTGGGGGGGTGGGGGGAGGAGGAAGCAGGCAGGAGGGAGAGGGCACAGACTCGTGGTCAAGTGCCTGGAGTCCTGGCTGAGGACACAGCACAGGCGGGCAAGGGGCGGGGCAGGGAGGGGTCTGTACCCGTGGTGTTGGTGAGCTGGAAGCTGACAGCCTTGTCCGGGATGCCGCACACGTTGCGTACAGATACCTGGCAGCTGTAGCTGGCATAGTCCTGGGGCCGTAGGTTCTTCAGCTTCAGGACCTTGGTCTCCCCCTGGGCAGCGACCACTAGGGTGAGGGGCCTGCTTGGGTCTCCAGGGCTCTCACACACACTCACCAAGCACCAGAGGCTAAAGCAAATTCCTATTCACGACTGAGCCTGGAGTGGATGCCACACTCCCCATACCCTGGCCTTGCATGGGTCCGAGGGTGTCCTGGTACACAATGGCCAGGACCCAGCCTCGGTTTCCCCATTTGAGGAAATGGAAGGGTAAGGCGGGAATCCCGCTCTGTCTCACAATCCATACAAATACAGGGCTGGCCCTGCAGGCCATGGCCACATGTGGAGTCTTGACAGCTAGGAAAGCTGCCTCTGAAAGCTCTCCCCTGAAGGATGGCTTCATCACCATCTCCTGGGATGGCAGGAGACCCTTGGGGAGTGAGTCATCTTTATCCCAACCCCTCCTGTGCCTGCCATGGGTTCCCAAGACCCTGCCAGCCAGCGACAGGTGGGGATGACTTGTCTGCCCCCCAGGGATGCTTTCCTAATTGGCGATGTTCTTAAAGGGCTCTCCTGTCATCACGGCTCCCTGACCTTTCTGTCTTGGTTCTGTCTACCCCAGGCTGTCTGAAGCCCAATCAGAATGCTTGCTTCTGATGTCAGAAGAAAATTGTTGGAGTCAGGGCAGTCCCTGGAACTCCAGGTGGTGAGGCCTCAGCCCCCCTGCACCTCTCCTTTGGGAGGTACAGAAGGAAGAGTGTGGGGTAAGCCATGAGGAGAGCAAGCCAGCTGCCGCCCATTCTGACCTGGGTGTAGAGGGGCTCATAGATGTCAACCCCATTGTCCTGGCTGTGAGACAGGGTGTCGGAGCCCCGCTTCCAGATGAAGCGGGCAGGTGGGTTGGAGTTGACCGTACAGCGCAGGAACACCGTCTTCTCCTGGTAGAAG